>NC_052166.1:22002040-22334540 GCF_902713615.1 Scyliorhinus canicula | reverse complement strand
GGGGTCAGAATGAGGCAGCACTGGGGGGGGGTCAGAGTGAGGCAGGACTGGGGAGGGGTCAGAGCGAGGCAGCACTGGGGGGGTCAGAGTGAGGCAGCACTGCGGAGGGGTCAGAGTGAGGCAGCACGGGGGGGGGGGGTCAGAGTGAGGCAGGACTGGGAGGGGTCAGAGTGAGGCAGCACTGGGGGGGGGGTTCAGACTGATGCAGGACAGGGGAAGTTTGGGTGGAGTCAATGAGCAAAGTGGAACAGTGAATGGCTGTCCGGATTGTAATGATATGCCTGTGAATAATATTGCATTCACTCAGCAATGCGACCTCCCACCAGCAGGTGGTGTCAGTCATCAGTTGTGTGGCCTCCGGATATCGTTAGTTGGTAGTAAGCCGTGCACAAGGACAGTTGCACATCGGGTAGTTCCAGAGCAATCTAGTCTGTATAGCATTTTGTATGTTATATATTATCCTTCCACGTATTAGGTAATAAATCATCATGAAATGTAAGTCATCAGCAGTTCTGTCTGAATCATTGCTAGGACAAGCCAACAGAAGACAACACGGGTGCCATTTAAATATGGCGCCCAGACGTTGGGAGCCTACGAGGTAATAATGGTGCAGGACACATGGGTAGCACAATGGTTAGCACTGTTACTTCAGAGCTCCAGGGTCGAAGGTTCAATTCCCGGCTTAGGTCACAGTCTGTGTGGAGTCTGCATGTTCTCCCCGTGTCTGCGTGGGTTTCCTCCGGGTGCTCCGGTTTCCCCCACAGTCCAAAGATGCTGGGCGTGATTCTCCGAAATGGAGACAGAGTGTTCGCGGCGTCGTGAACGCCGTCGCGTTTCACGACGGTGCCAAACGGGCGCGGGCAGTAGCGATTCTACTGGAGGTCAGCACGGCGCTGAAGCAGTTCACGCCGCTCCAGCCTCTCTTCCCGGCGCAAATAGACACCGTGCCAACCCGCGCATGTGCGGGGGACTTCCTCAGCATGCCGGCCCCAACGCAACATGGCGTGGGGGTTCAGGGGCCAGCCGTGTAATAAAATAGGGGCGGGGCTGGAGAGGCCGGCCCGCCGATCGGTGGGCCCCGATCGCGGGCCAGACCCCATCGGAGGCCTCCCCGGTGAAGGAGCGCTTTCCCCCCCCCACAGGCCCCCCCCCCCCCCCCCCCCCCCCCCCCCCCCCCCGACCCTACGCGCAGAGTTCCTGCCGGCTGTGAGCAGGGGTGAACGGCGCCGGCGGGACTCTGCCGTTTCCGCGTGGCCGCTCAGCCCATCAAGGCCGGAGAATCGATGGCGGCCCGGCCGCAGATAGCATCCCGTGACCGGTGCCACGCCAAACGCGCCGGTGCAAATGGCGCCGATTCTCCGCTGCTCGTAGAATCGCCTGCCGCCGTCGGACCGGCGCCGTGGGAAAAAATGGGGCGAACAGCAATTCTCCCATATGGCACGGCATGGGAGAATCGCGCCCCTGCTGTTAGGTAGTTTGGACACTCTGAATTCTCCCTCTGTGTACCCGAACAGGCGCCGGAAAGCGGCGACCAAAGGCTTTTCACAGTAACTTCATTGCAGTGTTAACGTCAGCCTAAAAATTATTATTATCCTGCCCGCTCCGAGGTTTGTTATGTTGCCGCGGGTGCATGATTAATTAGCTCAAGAGCTCAGGGTCTCGCCTGTTCAGCCACCCCCACTCTCCATCAGACGTCACTCTGATGTCTGCTTCCGGCAGCAGCCTTAGTCTCCTGAACAGAAAATGGAGTAGCGTGGGACGTCAGCAGAGAGAAACAAGGCAGACAGTGTGTATAAGGGAGTCAAAAATATCAAACAAGATAGAAATAGAGAGGCAAAAACAGTGGCTGAGGTTACAGCAGGCAAGCAGGAAAAATAGAAAGGGTTAGGCAGTCAAACAAACAAAGAGGATTAGGAGATGGGCAGCACGGTAGCATAGTGGTTAGTACAATGGCTTCACAGCTCAAGGGTCCTAGGTTCGATTCCGGCTTGGGTCGCTGTCTGTGCGGAGTCTGCACATCAAAGAAGAACAAAGAAAATTACAGCACAGGAACAGGCCCTTCGGCCCTCCCAGCCTGCGCCGGGTGTGCGTGGGTTTCCTCCGGGTGCTCCGGTTTCCTCCCACAGTCCAAAGATGTGCAGGTTAGGTGGATTGGCCATGATAAAATTGCCCTTAGTGTCCAAAATTGCCCTTAGTGTTGGGTGGGGTTACTGGGCTATGGGGATACGGTGGATGTGTTGAACTTGGGTAGGGTGCTCTTTCCAAGAGCCGGTGCAGATCCGATGGGCCGAATGGTCTCCTTCTGCACTGTAAATTCTATGATCTATGATCTGTAAATTCTATGATCTATGAGATGATAGACACGTAGTGAGTTAGCTCAGGGAGATGTAAACTTGATTCTAAATTAAGTATCTGATCAGATCATTTTAATCAACAAATAATCCAACTACCGGCAAAGTGGGGGGGGGGGGGGGATGAAAGGACGAAAGTAGGTTATTAAACAATAAAACTGCGCTCATGTTTGCTTCACAAATATCTGCACAGTTGTACAAATGTCACGTGTCCAAGGCTTGGAAGGAATCAATCTAATTTTATCTTCAGGGTGGTTGGGACAAGACCGAGTTGGCTGTTACAATTGCCTTTCCTTCAGTTAGTTCTAAGAAAGCAAACAACAAATAGAGATTTGGGTCACGTCTTTAACCTTAACAGTACAGACTTATTGATCACTTTTACGATCATCACAAAGTAGGCCACTTTGTCAGTTTATGGAGCGTTGCTGATCAATGATGAATAAATCGTACATCACGCGGCAACTGAAATGGTCAGACCTCAGGTACTCACAGGTCAAATGAGTCGGGATAGCTGCCTGGAGGTTGCTGCCATTGCTGTCACTCTCCACATGGCGCACCATTGCCAACATGACACAAATGGAGGCCGCTCCGACCGTCATGCTTGTGCCAGCTGTCTGAGAAAGCCATCCAATCTAATCCACTCAGTCGCTCATATGGCTGCATTTTATTTTCAATTTCAAGTCAATATCAAATCCCCCTCTGTAAGCTACCACTGAATCTGTTCTTCACCACCCCCCTCCAGGCAACACATTCGAGCATACAACAGCTCAGCATCCGGTGGCACAGTGGTTAGCACTGCTGCCTCACAACGCCAGGGACCCGGGTTCGATTCCGGCCTCGGGTGACTGCCTGTGAGGAGTCTGCACGTTCTCCCCTTCTCTGCGTGGGCTTCCTCCGGGTGCTCCGGTTTCCTCCCACAGTCCAAAGATGTGTGGGTTAGGTGAACTGGCCATGTTAAATTTTCTCTTAGTGTTGAAAGGTTTAGGTGGAGTTACTGGGTTCAGGGAATAGGGTGGGGCATGGGGGCGAGATAGGGTGTTCTTTCAAAGGGTCAGTGCAGACTTGATCGGCCAAATGGCCTCCTTCTGCACTGTAGGGATTCTATGAAAACAAATTATTTTGGACACAGAGATGCGCCCTCAATCTTTTCTACTCCAGCTTTTCCAGTTTTCTCACTGAACTCACTCAATCCTGACGTAACTCTGGTAAATCTCCACTGCACCCTCTCCAAGGCCTTGACATCCTTCCTGAAGGATGACTTGTCCCTAATTTGAGGCGTATCCTGAGTTTTATAAAGGTTTTTCATGACAGGCTGGCTCCATGGGTGTATTTTCAGAAACCCAAATCCTGCATGCTTTTGTACAGTGTTTCTCAAAGTGTCCTTCCACCTTCAAAGCTTTATTTCTATGAAGCTCTCTGACCTTGCACCCAATATAAAATTGCAGCATTTTGTTTATATTGCCTCTCTCCAGTCTCCTTCACATAATTAACCTCGTCACACCTCTCTGCATTAAATTTGATCTCACGTCCTTCTGAAATTTTCTATCATCCTCACCACTTGCTAGACTTCCACGTTTTGAGTCCAGCTCAAGCACTGAAATGACGCCCCGTATTCCCAAATCCAGCTCACTAAGGAGCAGTTTGCCCAGCTCGGGCCACCGATGTACCGTTCCCTCTAGTTAAATAAGCTCTCTGCTTTATCTATCTCGGCCAATTCTGTGGCCGCACTGCAGTTCCTTTAATCCTACAGGCTTCAATGTTGCTAATACGTCTATCATGTGGCACTTTCGCAATCCCTTTTGAAAATCCAAATACGCAACATCAACTACATCACCCTCATCAACTTCCTTGTGGTTCCTTCCAAGAACACAATCTAGTTTCTCAAACATGATTTGCCAGCAACAAACCTTTGTTGCCTGTCATGAATTAACTTGAGGTTCTACAAATAAAAATGAATTCTCCCCCGGATTATGATGCCTGCGGAGTTTCCTCATTACTGATGTTAAGCTGACTGGCGATAATTACCAGGTTTATCAGGAGGGTAACAGTCCCAATCCTCCACTCCTTTGGCACCATCCCTTATTCTGATTCTCTGCTATTTCCACCTGCTCTCGGCTGAAACCCTCCCAGAGTCGGGGACCTTTCTGCTTCTGGTGCGACCAAACCTTGAAATACAGTCTGCATTAGCGGAATCCTCTTCTCTGGTGAAGACAGATGCAAAATCCTCACTTAATGCCTCAGACTTTGTCAACACAAAATTTCCATATCGGTCTCTAATCAGCACCAACCTTCCTTTGACTCGCTCTTTTGTATATTAATGGAAAACTCCATTGTTCCCTTATCTGTTTTTCCACTCACTCTATTTGCCCTGCTTACTTCCTTTTCCTGTTTCCCTTTGCACTTGTTGCATTCAGCTTGATTCTCTCCTGTGTTATAACCTGACATCTGTCACAAGCCCCATTTTGAGATGTTGCAATTTATTGAAGAGCAACAAGCAGCACCAGATGTTCTGGCTGACATAAATTCCTTAACCAACAACACAAGGCTACTGATTGGTTGTTTGTTAGATCTTGCTCTGCACAATTTGGCTGCTCCATCTGCCCCCATATGTGAATATGCTTCAATTTTTTAAAGAATGAATTTACGGATTACGGATTCGCTGGCTAGGCCAGCATTTGTTGCCCATCCCTAGTTGCCCTTGAGAAGGTGGTGGTGAGCTGCCATCTTGAACCACTGCAGTCAAGAGGAATGAGGAAATCCGTGTTTGTGGAGCACTCTGGGGCATTCCCAGCCTCCCCATGGTCTTGCTTTCCTTCTATCGCACTATTTCTGTGATACACTGTGTTCCTGCCACCCTGCACATTCCCGATTTCCTTTGTTCCACCTCGAGGGAAGGTCTTGTCTTCTGCTGCCTAGGTTCTGAGCTCTCGAATTGCGTCCCAGAGCCACTTCAACCCTCTGTGCATTCTAAATGGCTCCTTATAAGCTACCTCTTTGACCAAGGCTTTCGTCATCCCTGCGTGTCTTTTTCTGCATGCTCCTGTGATATACCACAAGATACTAGACAACGACAAGTTGGCGCTGCTGCCTCACAATTCGGGTTCAATTTTGGCTTTGGGTCACTGTCTGTGCGGAGTCTGCATGTTCTCCCAGTGTCTGCGTGGGTTTTCTCCGGGTGCTCTGGTTTCCTCCCACAGCCCACAGATGTGCAGGTAAGGGGGGGTTGGCCATGCTAAATTGGCCCTTAGCGTCCAAAGATGTACAGGTTAGGTGGGGGTGCGGGGATAGGGCAGGAGAGTGAGCTTGGGTGGGGGGCTCTTTCAGAGGATCGGTGAAGAAGCGATGGGCCGAATGGCCCTCTTCTGCACGTAAGGATTCTATAGTTCTATGATACAATGCTCGTTAAATGTAAATTTTAACTTCCTGTTACCTCACACTAACAGCTTAGACATTCAGAATACGATGATCCTAACCAAATCTCACCCACTGGGCCAATTCCATCCTCCAATGTTACCTATTTGAAGAGACAGCAATTTGAAAGCAGGCAGCAACTTAGTGCATGGGAAAATCACAGAATGTTTTAACAAGGTGACGGGAGAGGAGGTTGCGGGGAAAGACGGAGCAAACATGAAAAATGAGGATTTAACATAGAGTCAAAAAAGATACCTTGTATGAGGCTATTTAAGGGAAAGTTCTGTGGCATTACTAAAAGTCCCACCATCAATATCCTGGGGGGTGGTTACCATTATCCAGAGACTGAACTGGACTAGCCATATAAATACTGTAGCTACTTTGAGCAGATTAAAGACAAGGAATCCTACAGCAAGTAATTCAGCTTCTGACTCCCCAAAGCCTATCCTCCATCTACAAGCACAAGTCAGGAGCGTAATGAAATACATGTGGTGATATGCATCACTGTAGATACACAAGGGGTTAATGTAAG
Organism: Scyliorhinus canicula; assembly: GCF_902713615.1. Lineage (NCBI taxonomy): Eukaryota > Metazoa > Chordata > Chondrichthyes > Carcharhiniformes > Scyliorhinidae > Scyliorhinus > Scyliorhinus canicula. The sequence continues at coordinate 22,328,246 of NC_052166.1, read as the reverse complement.
TACACGTAGACTAGCTAGACACTAGAGGGAGCACCAGAGACATGACACACAGACACTCAACCAATAGGTCAGTAAGATAGGACACAACCAATGGGCAGTCACGATACACACAAGAGGTGACACTACCACAGGAGGGCATTACACCAGCCCATATATAAAGGACACAGCACACATGATCTTCCTCTTTCTTGTGGAGACTCTCAGTGAGTACACAGGGTTGATTTGAAACACATCACACCCACCACATGGATTGTAGCAGACTGGTTCGTCAGTCTGAGTAGCTATAGAAGGATTAACAGTAGAGGCGAATCCGAGTAGGAGAATTGTAAATAGCTTAATAAATGTGTTGAAGTTATCTCCATGTCTGAACCTTCCTTTGTCAGAGTGAACATCAAGAAAGCAGCTTATGCTACGCCAAGAGCATAACAAGACAATACACTCCACTTACCTGGATGAGCGCAGCTCCAAAAACACTCAAGAAGCGCGACACCATCCAGGACAAAACAGCCCGCTTGATTGGCATCCTGTCCACCGCTTTAAACCTTTGTTCCCTCCACCACTGATGCAGCAGTGTGTACCTTCTACAAGATGCACTGCAGCAACTCATTAAAGCTCCTTCGTCAGCACGTTCCAAACCCGTGACCTCTGCCACCCAGAATGACAAGGGCAGCAGATACCTGGGAACACCATCACCTGCAAGTTCCCCTCTAAATCACACGCCATCCTGACTGGGCACCACATCGACCTTCCTTCACTGTCGCTTGGACGTCCTTCCTAATAATGTTGTAGGTCCACCGACACCACGTTGTCTGCAGCGGTTCAAGAACACAGCTCACCTCCGCCTTCTCAAGGGCAGTTAGGAATGGGTAACAAATGTGGGCCTAGCCAGTGGTGCCACTGATGCGACCATCAATTCACTCGGAACACGATTGGATGTAAACTGTGGTTTTAATAGTCTTACAACTGAGCCTGCCTGCGACCAGAAGAACTGAGGGCAGGCTCATGGATGCAGCACTTTATACTTCCGGCAGGAAACCTATAGGCGAGGGGGCGCAGAGCGTGGGCAGGGAACCTATAGGCGCGGGGAGTTGGGTGGGGTGTAGTGTGAGGGGTACCTCGGCGGTGGTGGTGGATCCTGCAGGCGCCAGATCCCGGAGGGAAACGGTGTCCTGACGGCCGTCAGGGTATTCAATAAAGGCGTAGTGGGGGTTCGAGTGAAGCAGTAGCACTCTCTCTGCTAGCGGGTCTGTTTTGTGTGTCCGGACGTGCTTCCAGAGGAGAACCTGGCCCGGTGTCCTCAACCAGGATGGGAGCGAATCCCCCGTGGTAGTGCCCCTAGGGAAAACAAATAATCGTTCATGAGGGGTCTGGTTGGTGGTGGTGCATAGGAGGGACCTAATTGCATGGAGCGCGTCGGGGAGGACCTCCTGCCAATGGGAGGTCGGGAGATTCCTGGACCGGAGGGTCAGTAGGACGGTCTTCTAGACCGTCGTGTTCTCCCTCTCCACCTGCCCGTTCCCCCTGGGGTTGTAGCTGGTAGTCCTGCTCGAGGCGATGCCCTTGTCGAGCAGGTACTGACACAGCTCGTCGCTCATGAAGGACGAACCCCTGTCGCTGTGTACGTAGCTGGGGAAACCGAACAGGGTGAAGACACTTGCAGGGCTCGGATGACTGTGTGGGAGGTCGTATCGGGGCACGGGATGGCAAAGGGGAAGCGGGAGAATTCGTCGATGACGTTAAGAAAGTACACATTTCGATTGGTCGAGGGGAGTGGCCCTTTGAAATCGATGCTCAGGCGTTCAAAGGGCCGGGATGCCTTTACCAGGTGGGCCTTGTCTGGTCTATAGAAGTGCGGTTTGCACTCCGCGCAGATCGGGCGGTCCCTGGTGATGGCTTTTACTTCCTCGGTGGAGAAAGGCAGATTTCGGGCTTCGATGTAGTGGGCGAGCCGGGTGACCCCCGGGTGGCAGAGGTCATTGTGGATGGCCTTCAGGCGGTCGTCTTGCGCGCTGGCACATGTTCCACGGGACAGGGCATCTGGGGGCTCGTTGAGCTTCCCCAGTCGATATATGATGTCGTAATTATAGGTGGAGAGTTCGATCCTCCACCTCAAGATTTTATCGTTTTTAATTTTGCCCCTTTCCGAGTTGTCGAACATGAAGGCAACCGATCTTTGGTCGGTGATGAGGGTAAAACTCCTACCTGCGAGGTAGTGCCTCCAGTGCCATACGGCTTCCACAATGGCTTGAGCTTCCTTTTCGACTGAGGAGTGTCAAAGTTCCGAAACGGAGAGAGTTCGGGAGAAGAAGGCGACTGGTCTCCATGCCTGATTCAGAGTGGCGGCGAGAGCGACCTCTGAGGCGTCGCTCTCCACCTGAAAGGGGACGGATTCATCTACCGCCCGCATGGCGGCTTTGGCGATGTCCTCCTTGATGCAGTTGAAGGCCTGGCAGGCCTCAGCTGACAGTGGGAAGAGTGTGGTCTTAAATAGTGGGCGGGCTTTGTCCGCATACTGGGGGACCCACTGGGCATAATAAGAGAAAAGTCCCAGGCACCTCTTGAGCGCCCTGGGTCAATGAGGGAGAGGGAGTTCTAAGAGGGGGCGCATATGGTCCGGGTCGGGGCCCAGGACTCCGTTTTCCTCGACATAGCCGAGGATGGCTAGTCTGGTAGTGCGGAAAACGCATTTCTCCGTATTGTAGGTGAGATTGAGTTTCTGGGCGTTTTGGAGAAATCGATGGATGTTGGCGTCGTGGTCCTGCTGATCATGGCCGCAGATGTTGACATTGTCCAAGTACGGAAACGTGGCCCGCAGCCCGTACTGGTCCACCATTCAGTCCATTGTTCGTTGGAACACCGAGACCCCATTCGTGACGCCAAAGGGGACCCGGAGGAAATGGAAGAGGCGGCCATCTGCCTCGAACGCCGTGTAGTGGCGGTCCTCCGGGCGGATTGGGAGCTGGTGGTAAGCAGACTTCAGATCCACCGTGGAGAATATGCGGTACTGGGCGATCTGATTGACCATGTCTGCAATTCTGGGGAGGGGGTATGCATCGAGGTGCGTGAACCAGTTAATGGTTTGGCTGTAATCAACCACCATCCGGAACTTTTGCCCGGTCTTGACGACCACCACCTGTGCTCTCCAGGGACTGTTACTGGCCTCTATGTCTCCCTCACGTAGGAGCCGCTGGACTTCGGCTCTGATGAATACTCTATCCTGCAGGCTGTACCGCCTGCTGTGAGTGGCTACGGGTTTACAGTTAGCTGTTAGATTAGCGAAGAGTGGAGGGGGGTCGAATTGTAGAGTCGCTAGACTGCAGATAGTGAGTGGAGGTAGCGGTCCGCCGAAGCTGAGTGTGAGGCTCTTGAGATTACATTGGAAATCGAGCCCGAGTAAGAGTGGGGCGCAGAGGTCGGGGAGTATGTACAGCTGGAAATTAGAGTAGCTGGGCCCTGAATCGTTAGGGTCGCGCCCTTGTGGACCGAGTGCGAGCCCGAGGTGAGGGAGATAGTTTGCCGTGCAGGGGAGATAGAGAGCGAACAGCGTCTTACCAGGTCTGGATGTACGAATCTCTCGGTGCTCCCGGAGTCGAAGAGGCACGGTGTCCTATACCCGTTGATTGTAACGGACATCATCGAGCTCTGGAGGTGCTTCGGACACGATTGGTCCAACGTGACTGCGTTGAGTTGCGGGTAGTCGGCGGCTCGATCAGGAGTGCTGGAGTGGCCCCGTGATGACTGTCCGCTGAGGACGTAGTCGTCGAGGTGAACTTCGGTTGATGGCCAAGATGGTTGATCGCATGTGGCGGGTGATGAAGAAGGTGGTGTCCAAGATGGCCACCCCGTGGATCGCACGTGGCTGACGGCGAGGAAGATGGTGTCCAAGATGGCGGCCCCCATGACTCGCACATGGCCGGCCGCGTGGGGGAGGATTGCCAAGATGGCACGCCCCATGAGTTGCACGTGTCGGGCGGAGTCGGCAGACATGCTGCAGCATTACAGGGTCTGCAAGCCTACAAGTTGGGGGGGGGGGGGGCGAGTGCTCTGGACTGCAGGGGAGTTAGAAAGTTTCGATTTTGCCAGGCATACTCTGGCATAGTGTCCTTTGCGACCGCAGCTGCTGCAGGTCGCATTGCGGGTCGAGCAGTGCTGCCGTGGGTGTTGGGGCTGGCCACACAAATGGCACGCTGGCGCTCCATAATGGGTGGGTGGCCGCGCGGCGCAGGCCTGGGGCAGTCGCTGGTCGGGGGTCCACGATGGCGTCGCTTGGTCCGCGGGGAACGAGTTTAGACTTCGGAATGCGACCTCCATAGTAGGTGCTAACTCTACTGTGTCCTCCAAGTTCTGGGCCCCTTTCTCAAGTAATCGCTGGTGCACATAGTTAGACCTGAGCCCTGCAACGTATACATCACGGACAGCAAGGTCCATATGCTGGGAGGCCGTTACAGCCTGAAAATTGCAGTCCCGAGCAAGGGCTTTTAAGTCGCGCAAGAACTCTTCCAGCGACTCTGCGGGGAGCTGGCGGCGGGTAGTGAAAATGTGCCGCGCGTAGACCTCGATTATCGGCCGCACGTACAATCGGTCGAGCAGAGCAAGGGCCTCAGTATATGAGGTGGTACAATGGAGTTGCGTAGAGATACGATGGCTCACCCGTGCGTGCAGTAGGCTGAGTTTCTGCTCCTCTGTAGTCTTGGATGTGCTTGATTCAGCCAGGTAGTCCTTGAAACATCGAAGCCAGTGTAGGAAGATTTCCTTCGCCTCGGCAGCCTGCGGGTCGAGTTCTAGTCGATCAGGTTTGAGGGCTGATTCCATAGTAATTTTCTTTAAGTTTTCTAAGACTATTAAATTGATGTGACCATCAATTCACTCGGAACACGATTGGAAGTAAATTGTGGTTTTAATAGTCTTACAACTGAGCCTGCCTGCAACCAGAAGAACTGAGGGCAGGCTCACGGCTGCAGCACCTTATACTTCCATTGTGGGTGGAGCCATGGGTGGAGCCCTGTAAAAGCTCCTCATCTCCCCCTATGGGCAGAGCCGCGCAATGGCTCACAGACAGAGCCCACAATACTATGCATTACAATACAGTGTGAATTCACCACAGCCACATCCCATAAATTATATTTTTTTACGTGCTGAGGTACAGAGGGTTCAGGACAGTTCCATAGGGGAGGGCTGCATTGACTTCGATTTTGGTGTCTGACGGTATAGCAGAGCTCAAAGGATAAGAGGATAAGTTGGACATTTTTCAGGTAAAATGGGGAGATTATGGAAGGCTCTGAAATCAAAGCACAAGGCCTGGGCCCTTTACTTTAGTAATCAGGTACCTGAGAAACATATCAACAACAACTTGCATTTGGATAACACCTTTAATGCACTAAAACATTCCAAGGTCGTCGACAGGAGTGTAATATGACACCAAGCTACAGAAGGAGATATTAGTGCAGCAGAACAAAAGCTTGATCAAAGAGGTTGGATTTAAGGAGCAACTGATAAGAAGGGAGAGGCCGAGAGTGTTCCAACACACTTCATAGAATTTACAGTGCAGAAGGAGGCCACTTGGCCCATCGAATCTGCACCGGCTCTTGGAAAGAGCACCCTACTCGAGGTCAACACCTCCACCCAAACCCCATAACCCAGTAACCCCACCCAACACTAAGGGCAATTTTGGACACTAAGGGCAATTTATCATGGCCAATCCACCTAACCTGCACATCTTTGAACCGTGGGAGGAAACCGGAGCACCCGGAGGAAACCCACGCACACACGGGGAGGATGTGCAGACTCCGCACAGACAGTGACCCAAGCCGGAATCGAACCTGGGACCCTGGAGCTGTGAAGCAATTGTGCTATCCACAATGCTACCGTGCTGCCCCACTTCTGACTGGTCTCCCCCATTCTATCGTCGATTAACCGGAGGTCATCCAAAAGCTGTCTGCATCTTAACTCGCACCCGTTCACCTTTCACCCCTGCGGTCATCCATCTACATTGACCCCTGGTCAGGCTACTTCTAGATGTTAAAAACTCTCATCCATGTTTCCAACTCGCTCCATGGTCTCACCACCACCACCCCCCCTCCCCCACCCCACCCCACCCCCACTACCCCTGTAATCTCCCCCAAACCCACTGGCCCAGCACTGCCTTCACCCCTGACATCCATTCTCCTTAGGGAGAGATACATTCTTGTGTGTCCATTTGGGATTTATAAAGATGAATAATGTCAGCCGTACAGAATGGAGCACTCCCTGGGAGCCTGTGATGAGAGAGATTTTCAGCATTCCACACAAATTACCTTCCTAAAAAATATAAATCACCTGTTACTAAATAATTCTCTTGCGCTGAACGTTTCTTGGGAGGAGCAGTAAGTGACGGAATCTGGTTGGCGGGCCTGGCACATTCGTGGGGACCAGTGTAGAGAGACGCAGGATCCCTCTTACCCAGCCACCACCCCCCACCCGCCCTTCCTGTTTGCTATAGAAATGTTACAAAGATTGTCCTTTACCTTTTCTCCGTTGGGATTTCCCAGGACGTAGCAGCCCATTATGTGAACCACGTTTGGCTCCGTGTTGATCTTACTCATCAGTTTGCTCAATCGCTTCCAAAACCTGCAAGAAATGTAAAAGCAAAAATTGTAACCAGCCGTTTCTGCCACTGGCGGGGGTTTGGAATCCCAATCTCACGCACGCAACGTGACGGCGGCAGGATTAGGGTATCACGCGCTCTCCTAATTTCCTCCTGGGCTGGAGAGGAAGGAAAACCTCCTGACATAAAACAGCCAATTTCAGCAGCCTCATCTGTAACCAGTGCTAGAGGAATTGTGGTGTTTTCTATAATGATACAAAGGCACCGATCACTCAGAAGGGATTGTGCAAACGTGTTGTGGGTTCATTTATTTGGAGCAGAAACATAGGAACAGGTAGAGATGGGCAGGAAGCTTGAAGGCATCAGCAGCAGCAGAGCTTTGTGTGCTGTGTTCTGCTCACCGGCAAGAGTGAAACTGAGACTGGATCAAGGGTACACTTCCCTTCTAGCGATGGCAAGCTGCTTTCTCTTAGCATATTACAACAGAAATCATAGATCATAGAATTTACAGTGCAGAAGGAGGCCATTCAGCCCATCGAGTCTGCACCGGATCCTGGAAAGAGCACCCTACCCAAGGTCAACACCTCCACCCTATCCCCATAACCCAGCAACCCCACCCAACACTAAGGGCAATTTTGGACACTAAGGGCAATTTATCATGGCCAATCCACCTAACCTGCACATCTTTGGACTGTGGGAGGAAACCGGAGCACCCGGAGGAAACCCACGCAGACACGGGGAGGATGTGCAGACTCCGCACAGACAGTGACCCAAGCCGGAATCGAACCTGGGACCCTGGAGCTGTGAAGCAATTGTGCTATCCACAATGCTACCGTGCTGCCCCACTTGGCTCAGTTGTGAAAAATTCTCGTGTGTGAAAGCATGTCAAGCAGTTCCAAATGCCCGCTTCCAGCAAGCAAATGCTCTACCCCCTGAAACTGGAAAATCAGCCCTTGTGAAAGTCCCTGCTGTTGTGATACCAACTTCACCCAAGGGTGAGAGAACAAACTTGCATTGATATAGTGCCTTTCACAGCCTTAGTAAATCCCAAAGCACATTGGGGGTGGGATTCTCCCGTGGCCAGTCCGCTCCACTTCCGCTGCTGGTGAAGACGGGGAATTTAGTGCTTAGTAGATTAAGTAGATTAAATTGATGGAACCATCAATTCACCAGACACGTGTTTCCGATATGAATATAGGCTTTAATCTACTTATTCCGGGCCAGCCTGTTAACCGTTGATGAACTCTTAGTGAACTCAGGCTGACTCTGGACAAGGGTATTTATACAGCTGCACTAGGGGGAGGAGTCGTGGGCAGAGCCAAGGGTGGAGCCCAGTACAAGTTCCTGAGTACTCCTAGGGCTACTCCCCCTAGTGGTAGGATAGCGCTACTGCGCTTACAAAGACAGTGTGAATTATCATATATACATATCTATTACATTCACCACATTCACCCCCTGCAAAAAAAAAAGTCCGGCGGGGGTGGTGGCCTACAACGTCAGTCTGTCCGGTGGTCAAATTGTCCGTTGTGATCTGCGGAGCACCGGGGTTGCAGCCTCTTGCGGTGGCTGGATGGGTGTTGTGTGCTGGGGTACGATGGCGGACTCCAGGGAGGGTTGTATCCGAGCTTCATACTCTCCTGGTTCGACCGGGGACTGGGGGCGCTGGGGGCGCGGAACTGGTGGAGCGGGCTCGGGAGCACAAGGGGGCGGCAGCATGGGGTGTAGGGTGAGAGGTCCTTCTGTGGGGGTAGAGGGGGCGCTGGATCCGGCGGGTGCCAGCTCCCGGAGGGATACCGTGTCCTGACGGCCGTCAGGGAACTCGACGAATGCATACTGGGGGTTGGAGTGGAGCAGGCGCACCTTCTCAACAAGGGGGTCGGTTTTGTGTACCCTGACGTGTTTCCTCAGAAGCACGGGGCCCGGCGTCCTCAGCCATGCCGGAAGTGAGATCCGCGTGGTAGTACCACTGGAAAAAATGAAGAGCCTCTCGTGATTGGTCTGATTCGTCGCCGTGCACAAAAGGGACCTAATAGCGTGGAGCGCGTCTGGGAGGACTTCCTGCCACTGGGAGACTTGGAGCTTTCTAGACCGGAGGGTCAGTAGGACGGTCTTCCAGACTGTCGCGTTCTCCCTCTCCACCTGCCCGTTACCCCTCGGGTTGTAGCTGGTAGTCCTGCTCGAGGCAATGCCCTTGTCGAGCAGGTACTGACACAGCTCGTCGCTCATGAAGGACGAACCCCGGTCGCTGTGTACGTAGCTGGGGAAACCAAACAGGGTGAAGATGCTATGCAGGGCCCTAATGACTAAGTGGGAGGTCATGTTGGGGCACGGGATAGCAAAGTGGTAGGAGAGCACTACTGCGCTTACAAAGACAGTGTGAATTATCATATATACATATATATTACATTCACCACACACAGGTTTAAGATAATAGGCAAAAAGAGGGGCGGTGAGGAGGATTTAAAAAAAAAGCAGTGAACTGGAATTCTCTGCCTGAGAGTGTGCTAGAACTACATCTCTAAAGGGAGCTGGGTAACGGTGACATTTGGAGGGGATGGCGGGGCGTGAGGGGACAGGCCAAATTAGATGGTTCTTTCACAAAGCTGGCACAGGCACAGTGACCCGAAGGACCTCTCCCTGTATTTCCTGGTGTGTGCAAGTGATGAGACAGACAACACACCCTGCAGCCTCCTGCCTAACGCAGCAGTTCAGAGCTGTGATACTGAGTGTTGGAATGACGCGCTAACCTGGAGGAATCTGTGACTTCACTGTACCTGACAACCACGCAATCTGTAACTTCCAGCACGTGTCACTGGGCAGCAACCAGGAGCAGGAATATTTTTCTCTCATTTTTGTCTTTTTCCAGGTTTTGGGCAGCAATTGGAATGTCCTGAGCAGGCAGTCAGACATGATGAGCTAACTCTGTGATAATCACTTGCTGCACCTCTTGGGTACCATCTCTTCTTATCTTAACCTCATAGACACAGAACGGGACAAAGGCTGGTGTGCTGAGTGTCTCCCAGCCCTCAGACTACAGTCCAAACTTTAATGCATAGCTTCCCTGAGCAGATTGGTTTGCGTTGTGGATCTGCCCCTTTCAGGAGCAGTCAGAATCACAGCCATCATAGATTATCATAGAATTTACACTGCAGAAGGAGGCCATTCGGCCCATCGAGTCTGCACCGGCTCTTGGAAAGAGCACCCTACCCAAGGTCAACACCTCCACCCCATCCCCATTACCCAGTAACCCCACCCAACACTAAGGGCAATTTTGGACACTAAGGGCAATTTATCATGGCCAATCCACCTAACCTGCACATCTTTGGACTGTGGGAGGAAACCGGAGCACCCGGAGGAAACCCACGCACACACGGGGAGGATGTGCAGACTCCGCACAGACAGTGACCCAAGCCGGAATCGAACCTGGGATCCTGGAGCTGTGAAGCGATTGTGCTATCCACAATGCTACCGTGCTGCCGTGAACCAAATCATGGGGACCAAATTGTAGGCCAATGGCTATGCTCACGTGAGTTCTGGGCTTAATCCAGAGAGAGCATTCTGAGCTACCCAATCATGCAGGACACTGAGCTGAGAGTCAATGGAGATGGGAAATTAGGAGCTGCAGGGAGTATAAGGGCGATTTTTATGGGAGAGCTGACCCAATATACCACTTAAACTTCAATTTAATTCAATAATTATGAAGTGATGCATTTTGGCAAGGGATGGGGATGGGGAGACGTAACTCAGACCTAATGGCACAGTTCTCAAGAGCGTGCACGGATAGAGGGACCTGTAGGTCAACTGGCATCGACCTTTGAAGGTGGCAAAGCACATTGAGTGAGCTTGGGATTCATAGTTAGAGGTATGGAATACAACTCTGGTCGGGCCATAACTAGAATATTGTGTCCAGTTCTGGTCAGCACACTTTAGTGAGGGTCCTTGAGAGAGAGTGCGGAGATTTACCAGAATGCTTCCAGCGAACGGCAGGGAGGGGGCGGGGGGGGGGGGGGGGGGGGCTGTGGCGGTAGTTCAGCTACAAAGTTAGGTTGCAAAGACTGAGTTTATTCTGGGAAAGAAGGTGATTGAGAGGAGAATTAAAAGGAGCCTAGAAGATTATCATAGGATTAGATAAGGCGACAAAGAAAAGGTGTTAGTTGATGTCACAAGGCCCAACAGGCAAGGATTTGGCAAGAGGCCGGGTGTCTGCTATCCCAGGCATTTATCTGTCGTCCCAATCAACAAAGAACAAAGAAAAGTACAGCACAGGAACAGACCCTTCGGCCCTCCAAGCCTGTGCCGACAATGCTGCCCATCTAAACTAAACTCTTCTACACTTCCTGGGTCCATATCCCTCTTTTCCCATCCTATTCATGTATTTGTCAAGATGCCCCTTAAATGTCACTATCGTCCCTGCTTCCACCACCTCCTCTGTGTAAAAAAGTTGCCTCGTACACCTCCTCTAAACCTTGCCCCTTGCACCTTAAACCTATGCCCCCCAGTAATTAACCCCTCTACACTGGGAAAAAGCCTCTGAATATCCACTCTGTCTATGCCCCTCATAATTTTGTAGACCTCTATCAGGTCGCCCCTCAACCTCCGTCGTTCCAGTGAGAACAAACCGAGTTTATTCAACCGCTCCTCATAGCCAATGCCCTCTATACCAGGCTACATCCTGGTAAATCTCTTCTGCACCCTCTCTAAAGCCTCCACATCCTTCTGGTAGTGTGGCGACCAGAATTGAACACTTTACTCAAAGTGTGGCCTAACTAAGGTTCTATACAGCTGCAACATGACTTGCCAATTCTTATACTCAATGCCCCGGCCAATGAAGGCAAGCATGCCGTATGCCTTCTTGACTACCTACTCCACCTGTGTTGCCCCTTTCAGTGACCTGTGGACCTGTACACCTAGATCTCTCTGTCAATACTCTTCAGGGTTCTACCATTCACTGTATATTCCCTACCTGCATTAGACCTTCCAAAATGCATTACCTCATATTTGTCCGGATTAAACTCCATCTGCCATCTCTCCGTCCAAATCTCCAAACAATCTAAATCCTGCTGTATCCTCGGACAGTCCTCATCGCTATCCGCAATCCCACCAACCTTTTGTCATCTGCAAACTTACTAATCAGACCATTTACATTTTCCTCCAAATCATTTATATATACTACGAACAGCAACGGTCCCAGCACTGATCCCTGCGGAACACCACTAGTCACAGCCCTTCAATCAGAAAAGCACCCTTCCATTGCTACTCTCTGCCTTCCATGACCTAGCCAGTTCTGTATCCAGAGGCTGGAGACTGTTCCTAATCTCTTCCCTGGTGCCTGTTGCTACCAGGCTTGGCCTTGCACTCTGCTAGATTTGTCTGCTAAGTCAGGTCTTTGAGGAGTGCAGAGGTAACCAGGCATCCAAGCTTCTGAAATGGGCCCTGAAGACGTTTGAGGTTTACTGATACTAGCTGGCTGTTTAATCACGTAATCATCCAGCTAACGGTGCCTGTGTGTCTTTACCACATCAGCGTGTTAGCTCCCTGGTGTATTTTACCCTGAGTGGGGAGTTTTACTGAAAACCTTTTCAAATACAACCATGTAGTTTCAAATCCCTCCAAAAGTCTCTTTTGATGCAATCGTTTAATCCCTTTAAAGATCCCTTAATAAACCACGGGCGTGATTCTCCGCAAAGGCGGAGAGTCGTGAAGGCTGCCATGAAAACGGCCGTGTTTCACGGCAGCCTCCGTGCCCCCTCCCGGGACCTGATTCTGCTCCCCGGTCGGGGCTAGCATCGCGGCCCCGTGAACTACGGCATCGCGGGCTTAACGAATTTCGCTAAGCCCGCGCGCCAAAGTTAGCGACGGCTGACGCATATGATGACGTCAGCCGCGCATGCGCGGATTGGACGACTCCAACCCGCGCATGCGCGGATGACGTAATCCGCGCATATGCATCAGACCCGCGCATGCACGGTCCGTAATTCCCCTCAGCCGCCCCGTGGACTGATCCAGCGGGGCGGCGGAGTAACAAAGAGTGCGCGGGGTAAGTACCCGCTGCCCGCGATCAGTGCCCACCGATCGCGGGCCCATGCCATCGGTGGCATGGTTGTGCAGAATGGCACTTTGCTGCCGTTTTCACGAACTTGTATAGCAGGTGTATTCAAATTCGTGAAAACGGCCGTAAAGGCCTTGGAAATCGGCCCATCGGCCAGGGGAGAATCGCTGCTCGCCGTTAAAAAACGGCGAGCAGCGATTCGTGTCGGGGGGCGGGCGTGGGGGAGAATAGCAGTAGGGCGTCGGACCAGCGTCGGCGTAAAAATTTCCACCGCCCGCTATTCTCCGCCCCGTCGTGAGTGCGGAGAATCGCGCCCCACGTTCATTATTTCACTCATACATTGTTGTAAAAAAAAATATACATTATTTTGCACTTGCACTCAGAAAATGGTAATGATGCGGAACTCGCTGCCCATGAGGAAAGCGGAGATAATCAACAATGTCAAATTGGAATGGGCCTCGGATGAAACAAACCTGCAGTGCTAGAGATCAAACGGGGGAGTGGGACTGGATGGACTGCTCGGAAGGATCTGGCATTGAGTCAATGGGCCAAATGGCCTCCTCTGGGCTGTAACCCGATAAACAACACTGCTCTGAACTTGACCCTTACAGAGATAACCTTAGCCATGCCAGATCCTAACTGCATATGAATTGTGATTGGCTTACATGATCAGGTCCTCCTCTTTCTCCACTTTCGCAAAGGTGGCGACCTTGTTCTTCAGCAGATACAAATGGCCAGGTCCCCCCTACAATCAAAACAAAGGCGCCATCAATAAAGCACAGGCCTCGTAATATTACACTAACATCACTCTGACAGCACTGACGCAAGAAACTACTAATATAAGACTCAGACCTGTTTAAGTAGGCATGGCGTTACAAGCCCCTGGTGAAGAGTGACGTATGGGGTTGAGTGAGACAACGCGGGTCAGGTGTCAGGACTGTAAATTCGAGGTCAGGCAGCAAATTGGGTCCGGGGGTCTTGAGCTGCAGAACCTCATGTGAGTACGGTAAGGACCCCCTGTGGACATTCCAGGCAGATCCATTTTAGCCTTCAACAAAGAGCCTTGTACCATTGAACTGTTACTGATGCCCCCATAGCATCAAATGTGCAGCGATTGAGCACAGATCTGTCCCCTAATCAATTGCACCCACGGCGCAGGATAGAATAGTGGTTGATGGAAAACCATCGGATCATAAGGACAAGAAAGCAGGAATAGTTCTGAGCTCACACTCAATCCGTTAACAACGGAAGGGACTTGTCTGACCGTCCAACCCAGTGTGACCCTTGGACCTGACCTCTCTGCATTGCAGTGTGAGGGACCGAGTGAGTGGCCAAGTGGCCAGGAGCAGTGGCTGCGATCGCTGTCGAGGGGGGACACCATCAGACTCACCTGACAGAAAATCAGCAGCTTCCAGATCTTGCAGCCCTTCCGATAGGCGGTCAGCTTCTTCTCAATCTCCTCTGCGGAAACACAGACTGGTCAGGTTATATTCCACACGCTTTCCCGAAAAGCAATACAAGAAACTACGCCTCAACATGATTTGATAATACATTTATAGCAGAGTGTCACAGGTAAGATCCCATCACTGTGACACAAAAGGACTTGGTGACATTGCGATTGGTTGGTGCCAACCTTATGGCCATTGTTCAACCTGGAGACAGGCTAAGGCAAGCGCTCAATCCAATCACACAGAGAGCCAATATCAGAAAATCCAAGTCGCAATGACAACTTCCAACAACTGAAGCTATAAGGGCTAGATTCTAATAGGCAGGTATGGATGAGGATCTAATCAAGTAAGAAGTCTTATAACACCATTATAAGTCCAACAGGTTTATTTGGAATCACTAGATTTCGGAGCATAACTCCTTCATCAGGTGAGTCAAGGGATTGTAAGACTTCTTACTGTGTCCACTCCAGTCCAATGCCGGAATCACCACATCATCAAAGGGTTTGACAGGGTGGGTTATTTCCATTCCTCAGGTGGAGGGAGTCCATAACCTCTAAATTAGAGCTAGACCATTCAGGGTTGGTGTTAGGAAACACTTCTTCAGAAGGGGGCAGTGGAAATCCGGAATCCTCATTGCCAAAATGCCGTTCAGGCCGGGGGAGGAGCGGGGAGTTGTCAATTGAAAATGGCAAACTTGGGTTGTGTGGTGAATGTATTCACCAGAATCCGTTGTCTGTAAAGCACTGTAATATGATCCCTTTTCCGTGTAGTGTACTGGAACCCTGGTGGGCTCCACCTCTGGCTCCGCCCCCCCCCCCCCCCCCCCCCCCGGGCGGTATTTAGACCGGCCGCCTGGGGGCGGCGCTCAGTTGTTACAGCGATCTCAGGCAGACACGTTCTTGTGTAATAAAGCCTATGTTCTCTCGCTCTCATCGTCTAGCAGTGGATTAAAGGAACATCAGGTTGAATACATTTTTGTTACACAAAGATATTAAGGGTTGCAGGACCAATATAACTAGATGGAGTTAAGATACAGATGAGCCATGAAAGTGTGTGTGTGTGTGTGTGTGGGGGGGGGTCAGGTTTGTCGGGCTCAATGGCTACCTGAACCTATGTTCCGAACTGAGGCTGCTCCCCAATAGCCTGTGTTCTGTTCTTTCCTCAACAAGCCAATTGTTGCAGGTTCCATGTTGTAGCAGTTGGGTATGGTAAATATAGGGTTAATGTGGCACTGACTACAGCACCACACAATGACTTAAGAAGGCACCTGACCGGGAGCAAGAGTCAGTCTAGAGATACCCACAGATTGGTAAAGACCTAGAATGGAGTCAGCTCCATAAGGACTCTTCACCACCAGAACCGAATAAGGAATAGCCGCGGGAATCAGGCATCCTACCCCTCGGGCCTGCTCTGCCATTCAATATGACCAGGGCTGAAGTTTTACATCAACCCCATTTTCTCCCACAGCTCCTGAACATTTCTTCCCTTAGCGCCCAGAAAGCTGTCGATCTCAGACATAAATCTACTCAACGTCTGAACATCCACAATCCTGTGGGATAGAGAATTCCAAAGATTCTTATTCCAAGTGAAGAAATCTGTCCTCATCTCAATCCTAAATGACCGGGGGCTGGAATTCTCCAGCCGTTCGCTGGCAGCGGGAATCTCTGGTCCTGTCAGCAGCCCCGCCTGTGGATTGCCCGACGGCATGGGGTGTGCTCAATAGGAAATCCCACTGACAGCAGGAGGAGCAGAGAATTCCACCGCCAGCAAACAGCGCCCCCTCCTGCTGCCGAGAAACACGCCGCTGGGAGGTCCAGAGAATCCAACCCTCCAAACCCCTCTAAACTTTGCCCCTCGTTCGGGCATCACAGTGGTGCAGTGGTTAGCAGGACCTCACGGCGCCGAGGTCCCAGGTTCGATCACGGTCTGGGACACTGTCCATGTGGAGTTTCTACATTATCCCCGTGTTTGAGTGAGTCTCGCCCCCACAACCCAAAGATATACAGGTTAGGTGGACTGGCCACACTAAATTGCCCCTTAATTGGAAAAAATGAATTGGGCACTCTAAATTTATTTCAAAAACCACACCTTAACCCTATGAACCCAGTAACTGACTCTTCCATCCTGGGAAAAAGCCTCTGACCATCCACTCTGTCTATAATTCTGTAGACCTCTATCAGGTCGTTCCAGTGAGAACAAACTGAGTTTATCCAAATCTCCTCATATCTAATGCCCTCCATACCAGGTAACATCCTGGCAAACCTCTTCTGTACCCTTTCCAAAGCCTCCACATCCTTCTGGTAGTGTGGCGACCAGAATTGAACACTATATTCCAAGTTTGATTAATATATAAATGATTCAGCATTCTCTACAAGTCGTTATGAGGGTCTTGGTTAGTGAACAAACCCGATTTCTGCCCACTGAGATGGTTTCCGGCCCACTGAGATGGTTTCCGGCCCACTGAGATGGTTTCCGGCCCAGTGAGATGGTTTCCGGCCCACTGAGATGGTTTCCGGCCCAGTGAGATGGTATCCGGCCCACTGAGATGGTATCCGGCCCACTGAGATGGTTTCCGGCCCACTGAGATGGTTTCCGGCCCACTGAGATGGTTTCCGGCCCACTGAGATGGTTTCCAGCCCACTGAGATGGTTTCCGGCCCACTGAGATGGTATCCGGCCCACTGAGATGGTTTCCGGCCCACTGAGATGGTTTCCGGCCCACTGAGATGGTATCCGGCCCACTGAGATGGTTTCCGGCCCACTGAGATGGTTTTCGGCCCACTGAGATGGTTTCTGGCCCAGTGAGATGGTATCCGGCCCACTGAGATGGTATCCGGCCCACTGAGATGGTTTCCGGCCCACTGAGATGGTTTCCGGCCCACTGAGATGGTTTCCGGCCCACTGAGATGGTTTCCGGCCCACTGAGATGGTTTCCGGCCCACTGAGGTGAAGGAGGGCCACTCATGATGCCCACTCACTAGCCTAGGTTGCTTGTCACTAGCTTAGTGGCAATCACTCTACCACGCATGGCCAGGGGGAGTAATGACAATGAAAAGATCCAGTCACAAGCCTACAAGTGAACTCTTGCAGCCTCTCCGAGAGTTAAACGGCCGTTCATTTGATGGTAAAGTTCTCTGTAGTGCCTGGGGCTCCTGATCAGAGAGAAGGACGCAGTCCCTTGAAAGGTTGCATGATCAATCATGTAATATAGGCAAGGGTACCGGGGAAATCTACTCTGTACACGACCACCTCTCCTTCCCTTAACCACCCCCGCCCCCCCAACTCTCCTTCGAAATAAGCCACAGGATCTTTTCTGCACAGTCAAGGGGGCAAAGAGAGCCTCAGTTTGATGCTTCATTAAATGACAGCTCATCTGACAGTGCAGAACTCCATCACTTCTGTGACAAAGTGCTAGTCTAAATTCTGTGCTCACTGGGAGACAGTGGCGTAGTGGTATTGTCACTGGACTGGTAATCCAGAGACCCAGGGCAATGATCCGGAGACCCGGGTTCGAATCCCACCTCATCAGACGGGGAAAATTTGAATTCAATAAATAAAAATCCGGAATGAAAAGTCTAATGATGACCATGAAACCATCGTTGATTGCCGTAAAAACCCATCTGCTTCACTGATGTCCTTTAGGAAAGGTAATAGGCCGTCCTTACCCGGTCTGGCCTACATGTGACTGACTCTTGAAATGGCCGAGCAAGCCACTCAGTTCAAGGGCAATTAGAGATGGGCAATAATTGCCGGCCCAGCCCAGCCCAGCAAAGCTCACATAAGCGATTTTCATCCTCTAAACGGAAATAAAACTCACTGGAGGGGACTCGAACTCAAGACCTTTTGGTTCAGAGGTGAGAGTGCTCCCACGTTAACAAGGCTGATGCTTAAACTTTGTTGGAGTGGAACTCGCTCCTGGTTTAGTTTTGGATCTGCAACTTAAGGTGAAGATGAAACTTTGAATGATTTTTCATGAGCTTCTAACCACCATGTGACAGCAAGAAGCAGAGAAACCCACTGAAATCCACTCACCCAAGATGTCGTCGAACGTGGCATGTTCATGGTCCTGTAGGAATAATGAGAGTGCCTGTTAACCCTTTAAACGCTTAGTTCTTTCAAGTGACCCCCTCAGCCCACTTAACATGAATTCTTACTTTTAGGTGTGGCCCAACAGGATGAGGTGTCAGATTAAAGCTCTGAATTCTCTATATTTCTCAGCCCTATAGCTGTGAAGGAGCCAACAACAAAAAATAAAAACGCTCTGGAAGATGAGTGTGCAGTGGGTTTGAGACTGTCCTTTCACCTCTGTGACAATGGGTCAAATCCAGCTCTGACCAATACAATTCTGCAAGAACCATCAACGTGAGTTGGGCAGCTTCAAATCACCACGCTGCCAGGACAGCAATCTCAATTTGTTCTCGGGATGTAGAGTGTATTTATTCATAGAATCCCTACAGTGCAGAAGGAGGCCATTCAGCCCATCGAGTCTGCAATGATCCCCATAACATCACCTAACCTTTGGACACACTAAGGGGCAATTTTTGCATTGGCCAATCCACCTAACCTGCACATCTTTGGACTGTGGGAGGAAAACTGAGCTCCCGGAGGAAACCCACGCAGACAGGGGGAGAAAATGCAAACCCCACACAGACAGTCACCCAAGGTCAGAATCAAATCTGGGTCCCTGGTGCTGTGAGTCGGCAGTGCTAACCACTGTGCCACTGTTGACTTGTTACCATGCAGTGTGGGACTGAAGTCACAGGCTGAACCTTAGGTATGGATGGGATCCATCCCCTCTGGCGTAAAAGTTTGTGGCAGGACAGTCTGCACTTGGCTGACTGATCATGAGTTATTTTATGGCCACTTGGTCATTGGCGTGAGGCAGCACCTCTGCCAGACAGAATGGGAAGTCCAGGCTCCAAGAGTGACTGGCCAGAGCGCTAGCAATTCTCTTTACCCAGTGGTACCATCGGGAGTACAGTGGCCACAGCTGGGACTACAGTCAGGACCCATTGAAGGGATGCCACGGACCCAGACTTTCATTTAAGTCCGCGTCTCATGGCAAGTTACACCGAGGAAGGTTGGGGGACCGAGATCAACAAGGCGGTGGGGGGTTGGGGGGTGCTATTGTCCTCTGATGGGCACAGCATGCCTGACCAGTAAGTAAACCCCTATCCTGGGCACAATGCCCGCAGACTTCACAGGAGGGGCACCAGATACTAACAGCCTCACCGGGTTGTGGGTAAAATTCCAACAGGAATATTGATCGTGGCATCGGGATTGGAGATGGCAGGAGTGGGCAGGTAAACACTGAGGTAAAAAACAGGAAATCTGCACACCAATCACCACAGGAGAAATAAATCAATGCCCTGGGTAGAAACATTCGTCATTTCTTCGTTAACACAGCAAATTATAATGGCAGCATGGTGGTGCAGTGGTTAGCACTGCTGCCTCACGGCGCCGAGGACGCGGGGTCGATCCCGGCCTGTGTGGGTCTCACCCCCACAACCCAAAGATGTGCAGGGTAGGTGGATTGGCCATGCTAAATTGCCCCTTAATTGGAAAAAAGAATTGGGTACTCTAAATTTATTAATAGAAACATTGCAAGTTATTGAGATCTTGGTTTGCACTGGCTGAACAGATGGTGGAAGGTGGTCCAATAATAATTTTCAAAAGCGAACTGGATAGAAAGTTGAAAAGGAAACATTTGCAGGGCTATGGGGAAAGATTTGGGCTAGAATTCTCCAACTGTTCGCTGGGGGTGGGATTCTCTGCCCCCCCCCCCCCCTGGCAACTCAGCCCCGCCTGCAGGTTTCCCGGGGTAGCTTCAATGGGAATTATCATTGACAATGGCGGAGAATTCCACCGCCAGCGAATGGCACGCCATCTCCTGCCACTGGGAAACACGTGGCTGGGAGGCGGAGAATCCCGCTCCAGGGCTCTTTCGGTAGCAGTTTCAAGAAGCCTTTTGTCTTAACCTTTTGAGGTACTTTCACAATGAATAAACAGAAATGCAAACATACGCAGAATCTGCTTTGAACGCCGCTGCGATCCTGCTCCTGGGTGCTGGGCATCCCAACTTCAATCTCGGAAGACTCAAGGGCCGTCCTGGGAGATGGACAACCTTCCGATAGTTCAGTGTGACTGGTCGAACGGTAAAGGAGCCAAAACCACCTGAAACCCCCCCCACATCCAAAAGTGCTGTACTCACGTAGAGGATGGGGATGATGGAGAGGTCGTCTCTGCGAAGGATAGTTGGGATGTACTCCGCCTTGGGGACCTTGGATGAAATGAGCTGCAAATGAAGAAACGCAATATCTGAATGGATGGTTACTGCGTGAGAGAGTTTGATCTGAGCATGCTGCGACCGCATGAGAATTAGGTTAATTAAATCGTGCAAACTGTGCTCCGACTGTTGCTTTACACCATAAAACAACACAGGGGCTGGTTTAGCTCACTCGGCTAAATCGCTGGCTTTTAAAGCAGACCAAGCAGGCCAGCAGCACGGTTCGATTCCCGTACCAGCCTCCCCGGACAGGCGCCGGAATGTGGTGACTAGGGGCTTTTCACAGTAACTTAATTGAAGCCTACTCGTGACAATAAGCGATTTTCATTTCATTCATTTCATTCGATAAGGTGGAATGTGGGAAATACAAGGTTAAACATACAGTTGTAATTCTCAAGTTTATAATATCACTCAATAGCTTTTATTAAAACCTGCACTGTTCATAAGGAACACCAGTGCACGAGCTACAATTCCAAAATTCCAAAATTTGAAAGCGTATTGCATTTCAGGTATCTTATTGGCCAGTGTCATGTGACTGATCGACTTCTTCGTAATCCCACTGGCTGCTGATAAGGACTGAACTCACTGTCTGATTGGCAGGGTTCTGAGCTAAATGAAGGCTGGCTAAGGACACAGTGGCGGGGCTTCTCCATCTGTAGCGATGGCTGCATGGCCTTGGTTACAGACCACAACCAAGCCTGCTCCAGCTCGATATCTAGCTCCATTAGACAGCCCAGGTTAGGAGTATTTGGTTTTCCAAATCCATACAGTGCAGAAGGAAGCCATTGGGCCCAATGAGTCTGCAATCACCCTCCTACGCCTACTCTGCACCCTGTGACCCTGTAACCCCATCTAAACATCACATCCTTGGACACTAAGGGCAATTTATCATGGCCAATCCACCTAATCCGCACACCTTTGGACAGTGGAAGGAAACCGGAGCACCCGGAGGAATCCCACGCAGACACAGGAAGAACGTGTCAACTCCCCACAGACAGTCACCCCAGGCCAGAATGAAGCCCAAAGGCCCTGGCGCTGTGAAGCAGCAGTGCTAACCATTGTGTCACCGTGTCGCCCCTATATGGATTTTATGGGATTCTTTTAAGTCTTGTGTGGGTTTGAATTAGATCATCCCTCGTTCTTTGAAACTCTGGAGAACATAGGCCCCATTTTTCCAATTTTTCTTCATAAGACAGTCCCACCAACCTGCCATGATTAAGCCACTGCAGCTGGAAAGCTAAAAGGGCACTACAGTAGTGCAAGAACAAATTGAATTTGTATAGCACCTTCAGAATGGAAAAAACCTCACAATGCATTCCACTTCTATCGGACAGAATTTAGCACCAAGTCACATAACAATCTATTCCAAGTGTTTGATCGAAGAGGTAGGTCATGAGGAGCATATTAAAGGAGGAGAGAGAGGAGAGAGAGAGAGAGGTTGAAGATTTAGGGAGGGAATTTAGGGCAGGAGGCCAGAATTGAAGGAACACAGTTTATGGGGCTGGTGGAGGTTGCAAAGGTATTGAAAGGGCTGAGGCTATAAAGGGATTCGAACACAAGGGTAAAAATGTTAAACTTGATGAGCCAATGTAGGTTAGCAAACACAGAGACGGCGGGTGAACCAAACTTGTTGTGGTTGTTCAATATCATAGAATTTACAGTACAGGAGGCCATTCGGCCCATCGAGTCTGCACCGGCTCTTGGAAAGAGCATCCTACCCAAGGTCAACACCTCCACCCTATCCCAATAACCCAGTAACCCCACCCAACACTAAGGGCAATTTTGGACATTAAGGGCAATTTATCATGGCCAATCCATCTAACCTGCACATCTTTGGACTGTGGGAGGAAACCGGAGCACCCGGAGGAAACCCACGCACACACGGGGAGGATGTGCAGACTCCGCACAGACAGTGACCCAGTCCGGAATCGAACCTGGGACCCTGGAGCTGTGGAGCCATTGTGCTAGCCACAATGCTACCGTGCTGCCCCAAAATATTCTTATTTGTTCATGAGTCGTGGACGTCGCAGGCTGTGCCAGCATTTATTGCCCGTCCCTAATTGCCATTAAGGGGGCAGTTAAGAGTCAACCACATTGCTGTGGGTCTGGAGTGACATGTAGGTAAGGATGGCAGATTTCCTTCCATCATGGACATTAGTTAACTAGATGGGTTTTTACAACAACCAGCAATGGTTTCATGGTCATAATTCGATTTTTTAATCCCAGATATTTTATTGAGTTTAAATTCCATAACCACCATGGTGGGATTCGAACCCAGGTTCCCAGATCACAATCCTGGATCTCTAGTCCAATGATAATACCACCACGCTTCCCCGATATAAAGGGCACTTATTCCTCTTACACACAACCCCCAGAAACATTTCTGACAACTGGTTCTGGGCCACTATAGACTGCTACTGGGAGAACACTGGCAGTGAAACAGTTAACTTGGCTTCGTCAGCGACTTCAAAAACTGTTTTTGTTGAAAGGCCTGCGGCGGGATTCTCCCAACGGGAGACTAAGTGCCGCCGCCGGAGTGAAAACCGGAGTGTTTCACTCCGGCGTCGGAGGCCGCTCCTCACCCTCTATTCTCCCACCCCCGGGGGACTAGAAGCGGCGCCGCGTCATGTACGCGTGCCGGGCCTTGGCGCCGCGTAAATTACGCGTCGTCACCCACGCATGTGCAGGTTGGCCGGCGCCGCATAAATGACGCGCATGCGCGGTTGCCGTCCTCCCCACGGGCGTCCCGCAAGAAATGTCGGAGTGATCTTGCGGGGCGGCGGAGGAGAGGAGTGCGTCCTTCAGAGAGGTCGGCCTGCCAATCGGTGGGCACCGATCACGGGCCAGACCCCTTTTGAGCGCCCCCCCCCCCGGTGCTGGATCCCCCCCCCCCTCCACAAGCCGCCCCCGCAGCGTTCCTGCGCTGTTCACGCCGGGAGCGCAGGCGGGAACACGTCGTATTGGGCAGGCCGCTCGGCTCATCCGGGTTGGAGAATCGCTGCTCGCCTGTTACAAACGGCGCTTCTCCGAGTGGACAGCCGTAAATCTCAGCGCGCCGGTTTGGGGGGTGGGGGGGGTGGGAGAATCGCGTGCGGGTGCCGGGGCGGCGTGGCAGGACTCGCCCGGCGCCCCCGCGATTCTCCAACCCGGCGTGGGGGGGGGGAGAATTGCGCCCCTGGACTTTGAGCACGGGACTTGACACCGGAATTCTTACCATAATCTTAGGCGGGACAAAGTCTTCGCCTTCAGTGGACAGCAGTTCCAACTCCTTCTCTGCCTCCCAGCTGAGGTCATCAAAGTCATCATCTAAAGCGCTGCACGAGGACTCCAACTCCTGACCTGGTGTGACGTAAGAAGGAGATCCGACAAGGGTTACCATGGAGACGTGGTATTGGTTATGGCTCTGCAGCCTTTAAATAAACCTTTCATAAAGAAGCACAGTCAGTGCTGGGCTGGAAAGGTGCCCCATCTGTTCCTTGGATGTTGTCTGTCTTCATTACGCGAGGCAATGAGCATCGCTCACACGAGGAGAGGCAGTTGCAGGCGCTCCTGGGAACTGGCCTAGCAGGGCCGGTGAAATTAATGGTGAGAGAGACATCCAGGGATGTGGATGATCAGACGATCAAATCACTTCAGGGACTGACAGTAAGAAAGCACAGCTCACACACACACACACAAACACATAAATATACACGCGCACACATATACACACAAAGCACAAAGGCAACACGCACATGATCTCACACGCACACACATATACAAAGGCATCACACATGCACATGCTTGGACTCGCACACTCAAAGACAACACGCACGCACACACGCATGAAGGCAACACTCGTGCACACACGCATTTACACACACATGCATGCGTAAAGACAATGTGCACATGCATGCACAGAAACACACATATACATGCACACACACATGTACACATACACGCACACAGAAAGGCAATACACACATGCTCGCACATTCACATAGGCACACACAGACACAAAGGCAACAGGCATATGATCTCACACACACACATATGCACAAAGGCAACACACCCACACACATAAAGGCAGCACACATGCACATACACACATGCATGCGTAAAGGCAATGTGCACATGCATGCACACAAACACATGCACACAAACACATGCACACATAGACACATACATGCACAAACACACACACACGTGTGCATGCATACATGTGCACACAAACACACACAAAAACACACATAAACACGCATGTACACACACAATGTAACAGCACAGCAACCTCCCCCTTCACAATTTTGTTCAGTCACTGAAATGATTCAACACGTCCCTATAGAACTGGCATAAACTCAATTGCCAGAATTTGGAACATGTTTAAATAAATCGGAGGTGGACTCAATTTTCGTCCAGTTTGGATGGTACAGTTTAGTTGTTTAATATTTCAGCCATTTTTCACATTTAAACCCATCCATCAAACAGCACAGCATCCTTCTGTTCATTGGCTGAAGGATGTCCGTAGAAATATAAAATATGTTCCAGTTGCAACATTATCAAATACTCCTCAATCAGGTGGAGCACAGACGAGAAATAGGAGAGGGTTGCTTTACGCTGCCCAATCACACTTCCAGGTTATGTACAACTTTGGGCTCGATATAGTGAGGGTTTCTTGCATAGTGCCACATCACTCACTCCAAGTTCAGTTGGAATATGGGCTGGACAAAGGGTAGGTTCATTTACAGACACACCCCTGCCCAGGTCAGTCCCAGCGTAGGCTTGGTGTAGGGTAGATTTAATTTACACTGTCCCATCAAACACCAGGTCAGCCACAACGTGGATCACGTTTTACTTAAAACTGTTTCATTTATGTTTCAGGAGGTTTCAATTCCCCTGAATACTCTTCCCTCGTGATTCCTTTAGACTGTCCTTTGGTTGCTGTTTTCTTTATTTATTCTCTCACAGGATATGGGCACCTCTGGCTAGATCAGCGTTTCTTGTCCATCCCTAATTGCCCTCGAGAAGGTGGACGTGAGCCGCCATTTTGAACTGCTGAAGTCGTTCATAGTGCTGCAGAGGCTGCCTTCACAGAGACTGCGCCTGAGCTAAAGTCCTGTTGGGTTTCCGTGCAGACCAAGGATTGATGGTCAAATTTCAGTGAATCCTTAGAATCCCCACATTGTAGAAGGAGGCTATTCTGTCCACCCTACCCTCGGCCCACTTACCCGCATCATCCCCGCCTAATTCCACCTAATCTCGGCATCTTTGGGACGCTAAGGGCAAAATTTTTAGCATGGCCAATCCACCTAACCTTGTCTTTTGAAGGGGTAGTCCCTTCCGCAGCCTCGCCCTATAGCATCACTATTCACCCAGGGGTCCCGGGGATAGGAGCAGAGCTCAATTCAACCTGGGATGATCCAACAAGACCAGGGCCGGGATTCTCCCCGACCCGGTGGGGCGGGGGGTCCCGGCGTGTCGGAGTGGCGTGAACCACTCCGGCCGCCCCAGAAGTGCGGAATTCTCCGCACCTTTAGGGGCCAAGCCCTCACATTGAGGGCCTAGGCCCGCGCCGGAGTGGTTCCCACTCCGCCAGCTGTCGTGAACGGCCTTTGGCGCCATGCCAGCCAGGGCCGAAAGGACTTCGCCGGCTGGCGTAAGTCCGCGCATGCGCCGGAGCGTCAGCGGCTACTGACGTCATACCGGCGCAGGCGAGGGGGTCTCTTCCGCCTCCGCCATGGTGAAGGCCATGGTGGGCGCGGATGAAAACGTGTGCCCCCATGGCACAGGCCGGCCCACCGTGGGGTCACCCCCCGGGGTCAGATCGCTCCGCGCCCCCCCCCCAGGACCCCGGAGCCCACCCAGCTTTCCACTGTTGTGCAAAGGTGAAATGACCCACACATTAGCAACCCGACTGTCCTGCCTCAGAGCTGGATTTTGGAGGTAAAATGGTGGCGTCGGGAGATGTGGAAGAACAAAGAGGGGAAAGTTGTTCTTAGATGTAGGACTGTATCAGGTTTTCCCGCTATCCCAAGATGCTGCTCTTCCAGCAACCCCTTTCTGAAATACAGCCAGAAGACGTGCCAGCAAATTTTCACACAGTAAGATCCAATGAACCATCAATGAATTGAACAATTAAATATGGGGCGGGATTGTTTTGCCCCGCTGCCGCCACATTTCTGCCCCGACCGGCCGGTCAATGGGGTTTCCCATTGTGGGGCAGCCCCACGCCATCGGGAAACTCCCGGGCGCCGGCAAAACGGAGAATCCCGCCGGCAGAGAATTCCGGCCACGCAGTTTGGTTGGTGATGTTTGAGGGAGTAATGGCCAGGGGGGTCTGCAGATCATTTTTTTAAAATCCTCAGGGGTGAATTACAATGACATAAACAGACAGTTTAAGTCTCACCCTAAAGACATCATCAGCAACAATGCAGCATCCCCTCAATGCTGCCAGCGTCAATTCTGTGTTCAAGTTCCAAGTGGGGCTTGAACCCATGACATTCTGAGTGAAAGGTGAGACAAAGAGTTGTGTAAAGTAATGAATGAACCTACTGTCTCGAGGGTCAGATATCAAGTCAGACTTCACTGGCGTGGGGTCACTCCAGGAACGACCAAAACTCTTCTCTTGTCTCTCTGAAGGACCTGAAAATTGAAAAACAATTAAATATGCACATCTGTACATGTACACACTCACACACACTCACGCTCACAAACACTCTCACACACACTTACACTCACAAATACTCTCACATACACTTGCACTCACACCCATGTTGTGTTCTGTGATCCCATCGTTGTAATGATTTACACAGAACATCTAATTGTTTAACTCGGAAGATGATTTATTAGCCAACACGTGGAAAGATAACTAACAGATTACTATACAGACAAAATTACCAAATGAATTCAGTGAATTCTCCTGGAGCTACTCTCAGTGCGACTATCCTGTTGTACATCTTACTACCAACTGGCAGGTCTCTCCAGACACGTGATGGATGTCTGACGCCACCTGCTGGCCTGAGTTCATACCAGTAGCCATGATATACAACTATATACATTTATACAACTATATACATTTGTACAACTATATTCATTTATGCATGCATGCATATCACCACATCCCCCTTCCTTTGGAGGCATTAATATTTACAAACGTGACTGTTCTTTGAACAACCTGATATGCGTGATGGCTTTATCAAGTTTGGGATTACAGACCAGCTCTTCTGCTGGACTCAGCACAACAGGCCGTTCACTTTTGGTCGCGCTCTTCAGTTCCTTCGCAAGGCGGAACCATCCTCAGTAAGAACCAGAAATGAATGGGGACCTGCTGCAAAACCTTTGCAAGTTCTGATTATCCATTTCCATTGTCATCCTCGAGTCTGGCAGTATCACCTGGATGCAGTGGCTGGTGCTTCCTTGCAGATTATATAGACCTCTTTCTGCCACCTCTTTTGAAAAAGCAATTTCCGCTCCAGTCGTTGATCTACAGAGGGAGCTGCCATGGAAGGCAGGGTTGTCCGTAGCTGCATGTTCATGAGCAGCTGTGCTGGCAACAGTCCACTGAAAAGTGCCGCTGAACAATAGCTGAGAAACGCCAAATAGATGTCTTCCTGGCTATCAATGGCCTTCTTTAGCAGCTGCTTTAAGATGTCATCACCCATTTCTGCCTTCCCGTTCCACTGGAGATATAGAGGACTCGAGGTGATGTTCCTAAAATCATAGTGACGGGCAAATTCAGTCCATTCATGATTTTTGAAACACGGCCCATTATCCGACATAACAATGCTCGGTATACCATACCGGGCACAAATCGCTTTGGCATGTTGTATGACACAGCGAGCAGTCGATTTCGCTAAATGTGTAACCTCCAGATAGTTCGAGAAGTAGTCAATAACTACAAGGTAGTCTTTCTC
Source organism: Scyliorhinus canicula (assembly GCF_902713615.1). Taxonomy (NCBI): domain Eukaryota; kingdom Metazoa; phylum Chordata; class Chondrichthyes; order Carcharhiniformes; family Scyliorhinidae; genus Scyliorhinus; species Scyliorhinus canicula. The sequence continues at coordinate 22,299,989 of NC_052166.1, read as the reverse complement.
ATTGAAGTGGGACAGACCCAGGCCCACTTTCTGGCACGGACTTGCGATAATGTCACCCACCTGCATTGGCTCTTTGCATAGTCCTTGCAGCTGATTTTCTGACACGTGTCACGGTGATCGACCATACCTGCAATGTCTTGGGTGATGCCTGGGCCAATAGATTGTATCCTTGTCCCTGTGTTTGCATTTCTCAATGCCCAGGTGCTCTTCACGGAGCTTCTTAAGCATGAGCGGCCTCAAGGAATGTGAAATCATAATCCTGTGCTGTCGCACAAGGCGGCCATTCACCTCACTCAATTCTCACCACACATTGTAGTACCCTGAGCAGGAACCCTTAGGCCTTCCCTCTCGGAGACATTTGAGCACCTTTTGCAGGACTACGTCCTTGGCTGTTTCTGCCTTTATTCAGCACGACTTCTCATCGGAGACGGGAAGCGACGAGATTGACATGTAGTTGCACATCCTCATAAACCAGGTGAACTTCATTGATGCCCGTGGCTCGAGAAAGTGACCACAAGATTCTTGCCTGGTGTATAGATGAGGTAAAAGTCGTAGCACTGGACCTTCATCAATGGCGCTGTATTCTCCGGGACATTTGACACAAATTTGTTTGCAGAATGGAAACAAGTGGCCTGTGATCAGTCTCCACCAGAAACGTTGGCAACCCACATACATAATCATGGAATTTTTCTAAACCCGTGACTAACCCAAGGCATTCATTTTCAATCTGTGCATGCCTGCGCTCTGTTTCGGACATCGCTCTGGACGTGTATGCCACTGGCAGCCAGCTGTCATCTGCACCCTGCTGCAGTAATACCGCTCCAATGCCATCCTAGGGCGCATCAGTCGAAACCTTTTGTCATTTTGCCGGGTCAAAGAGGGTGAGGACCGGTGCTATTGTCAGCGAGGCACACTAAAATCATAGTGACGGGCAAATTCAGTCCATTCATGATTTTTGAAACACGGCCCATTATCCGACATAACAATGCTCGTGTTTGGGAGACCATCGAAACACTACGTCCTTTTTTATCGAGTCTTGTCGCTGGGAAGTTTTGAAGGCCAGGTTGGGAATAAACTTGCCCACAAAGTTGATCATCCCCAGCAAGCATAAGACGCCTTTTTTAGCTGTGGGTCCTGGCATCGTTAGAATAACCCTAATCGTTTTGTCACCCAGCTGCACACCTTTTGCCGAGAGCCATAAAAAGATGATTGTATCAACCCCGATGTGGCATTCTGCCTTATTAAGCTTGAAGCCTTTTTTTGGTACCCATTGTAGGACTCTAGGGAGCCTTCCATCACGCTCTTCACATGTGGACCCCAGATGATGATATCATCGACATACACATGGATGCCTGGTAACCCGTCCACCATGTGCTCCATCGCACGCGCACACACACACAGTTATATAAATGCACACACAGACACACCCACACAGACACAGACAAACAAACACCCACACAGACGTACAAACAAATGCACAGTGGCACATCACGCACACAGACCGACGCACACATAAGCACAAATTCTCACACACACGCGCACAAACACAGACACAAAGACATTCAGCAAGATGCACATAAATGAACACAAAAATATATTTCACACAATATGTATCCTGGTAGGGAACGCAGATATGATACAGAAACACATAAAACCTTTACAAAACAAACACCTATAATAAGTGGACACACACAAGCACAAACATATATAAATTTAAATTACCCAGTCCTGGTACAGTGTGTCACTCGCTGGGAAAACATTTTGGGAAATTGTTAATTTTCCCATCCTTTCATTTTATACAATGTAAACATAAGATTGGTTATGGTTTGACAAGCCAGCGAGCATGGTCCCCAGCCCGGATAAATGGGGATTTTTAATGGCAGAAAGGGCATCTGCTGTAAAACCATCTGCCAAATCCAAAATGATGGTTGATAGGAGTGTGATCAACCAGCATTCCGGAGGCTGTGGAATATTGACAAAGCTGAAAGAGAAGGAAGGATAGTACGTACACATAAATTTATACTGTACACATCTAAACATATTTATATATGTTGCACATGCATGTCGGATAGAAATATATATATATATATATATACACACCCACACACAAGCATATAATGTACATAACATACAGTATATGTACATATATAAATACAAATAATAGGGTGGCCTAGCAGCATGGTTCAATTCTGGCCCTGGGTGACTGTCTGTACAGAGTCTGCACGTTCCCCCCGTGTCTGCGTGGGTTTCCTCCGGGTGCTCCGGTTTCCTCACGCAGTCCAAAGATGTGCAGGTTAGGTGGGGTTATCGGGATAGGGCCGGAGAGCGGGCCTAGGTAGGGTGCTCTTTTGGAGGGTCAGTGCAGACTTGATGGGCCGAATGGCTTCCTTCTGCACTGTAGTGATTCTATAGATTCTATATAATGCATAGAACACATACGTAATGCATAATGTCTGTACAATTTACATGTTTTTCTATATTTTCTACAGGTGATACACATATATATTGCACACACACACATACACCATACTATACACAAACATATATAAATGTATAAAATATATGTGTATAATAACATGCGGATAATGTATATAAACGTTAACATATCTAATCTATATTTAGAGATAGAAATGTAAATAGGATGTATGGTGCACATGTATAAAAGATCTAACCCATGTACACACAGTGTAAACATGTAACACACATGTATCACGTTTATAACACAGACATTATTCCGTTTCTTCTGCTATTATTTATTTTCTGACTCTCTGTTCATCTTCTTTTTCCACTTAGACAGTCTTTGAAATCAAATTCCTTGACCAGTCTTTCGTTCACCTGGCCTCATGTTTCCCTGTATAGGTTTTAGTTAAGTTATGATCCTGTGAAGCATCTTGGAATGTTTCCCTAACAACACAGTTCTATATAAATGCAGTGTACTGCTGATGTTAAGGTGAAAGGTCTATTTTGTGCATGTGAGGTAAGGGGTTAACATATGAGCCAGTGAAGCAGGAATGAGCTGATTGCTGCCCATGAACAACAGTGGTAAGGAGTAACAGAATGGCTCTCTCCAGATCCATCAGAATCCCAATGGGACATCTTCCTTATCAGTTTTGTGAAGGTCAGGAAGAATCCAGCACGCGTATGTAGAGACAAGCAGAAAGTAACTTTATTTACAAGGGTATGTACACAGGATCAGTAGTTCAGAACTGGTTCCCTCTCTAGCCAATACCAGTCTGGCAAGCTCTATTTATACAGATGTTCTGTTAATATTGCCACCCTCATTGGGGGAGCTCATAATCACCAAGTAACATGGGGTAACCAATTCTTCCCAGCCAATAGGATCTGAGCAGGTTATAACACATAGTGAGTCTTACCGCCGGATCTAAAACAGAGTGGGAAGCACAAGGTTTTCTGTACACCTCCCTCACCCACAGGAATCAACATGGAGGCAATGGGATTCCTCACGCTCGCAAACACTGAGCTTACACAGTGGGCCCCCTTTCCAAGTCCCCTGCACACTTCCAACACACTCAGATAGGACACAGCACAGCAAGTCGAGGTGTCAGTGTGGGGAGGGGTCAGTGTGGGAAGGGGAGGAGTCAGTGTGGGAAAGGCAGGGGTCATTGTGGGGCGGGGTCAACGTAGGGAGCGGAGGGGTCAGTGTGGGGAGGGGTGGAGTCAGTGTGGGAAAGGCAGGTGTCATTGTGGGGAGGAGTTAGCATGGGGAGGGGTCAGTGTGGGGAGGGGTCAGTGTGAAAAGTGGAGGGGAAAGTGCAGGGGGTGGTCAATGTTATGTGGGGAGATGTCAGTGTGGGAAGGGGAGGGCTCAGCGTGTGAGGCCGAGGGTCAGAATGTGAGATAGGATCATAGAATCTACAGTGCAGAAGGAGGCCATTCGGCCCATCGAGTGTGCACCGCCTCTTGGAAAGAGCACCCCACTTAAGCCCACGCCTCCACCCCATCCCCGTAACCCAGTAACTCCGCCTAACCTTTTTGGACACTAAGGGCAATTTAGCATGATCGATTCACCTAACCTGCGCCCGTAGGAGACCCACGCAGATACGGGGGGGAACGTGCAGACTCCGCACAGCCAGTGACCCAAGCCGGGAATCAAACCCGGGATCCTGGAGCTGTGAAGCAACTGTGCTAACCATTGTGCTACCATGCTGCCCTATGGGATGAGGGGTCCATGTGTGAATGAGGGGGTCAATGTACGAAGGGAGCGGTCAGCACTTTGTGCTGCTGAGACACGGGGAGACTCTGCCAGCTTGTGAAAGCTCTCGAATCTAATCGCACAGCTGACCGCTCACCACCCAGGTCCATCTCATTAATTTCCCATGCGCGTTGCTGTCATTAGTGTTTGAGTCTCACCATGAGTAAGCTGCTCAGCACTCTTAATCAAGTCTGACACTGACGCCTGAGGGGGGTGTCTTTAATTAGTCTTTAACATAAGCAAGGCAATAAGGTACTTAAGGTGCAGATTACCATTAAATAATGCATGAAAGAACTGGGCTGGTGATGGGCGATGAATCCACAGGGGAATTTAATAGACAATTATCCACATACCCTGGAATGGGAACTGCCGGCCTGTCCCCGATCACAAAGGCTGTTATTAATCCCCTTTTGGGGGCTGCTTCCTCTCCTGAATTTGCCGCCTCCTCTGGGATTTTGCCGATGCCAGTCGCCCTCGCAGTGAAGCGGCCATTTTCCAGTCGGAACAAGCGTTATTACAGGACGGGGTGGCGTCGCCCTGTCCACCTCCAACACCCGCCCGAGTTGAGTCTCTAACCAGGAATTAAGGGCAGGACCTGTGGACGATGTCCCAGGACGTCCCCGCCAAACCCAGCACCTTGTCTCTGTGCAGATCCTGCCATTACACACCACTTTAAAAAAAATAAATTTAGAGCACCCAATTATTTTTTGTTCCAGTGAAGGGGCAATTTAGCGCGGCCAATTCACCTACCCTGCCCATCTTTTTAGTTTTGTGGGGGTGAGATTCACGCCAGCACGGGGAGAATGTGCAAACTCCACACGGACAGTGATCCGGGGCCGGGATTCGATCCTGGGAACTCGGCGCCGTGAGGCAGCAGTGCTAACCACTGCGCCATCATGCTGTCCCTTTCATTAGAGGCCAGTAACACCGGGCTGGAAAACACCGGATAAATCAGGACGTGTTGACGGTTCAAGCCGTTAACGAACAACTTGTCCAGCAACTTGGGGGATACGCTGTTCGCTGTAAATCTCCAGACGCTACATACTCCTCCTTTCACATAAACAGCAACTTACTCTTCATCTCTCCGTGTTTTAAAACCTTTCTGGATTTTCCCATTAAATTCAGCACAAATCGCCATTCCCTTCACCACAACAGCAGCAATGCAGTCCGGAATGCATGTCCAGTAAACAGCGTTTGCATGTCATTAGCGGGCCTGACCCGGTATTCTCCTGGGCCTCCACGATGCTCCACCTCCGATGGGCCGCGTTTCTGACGGCGCGGTTCACTTGTGCTTTTAAAAATCGTGAAACAGGCGCCGTTGACTGCTGAGGGAGAGGGAGGGGGGTATGGACAGTACTGCCACTGGTCTGAGGGCTTCTGCCAGGGCCAGGGGGAGTAGTCGGAGGGGGGCTGCGGGGTCGGGGTGGACGGGCACGGAACATCATTGCCGCAGACGGCAAGGCCGCCATGCAGCAGCGCACGGCGCTGACAGCCCACTGTGAACCGAGAGCCACAGGTTGTATAGGTGTTCCCCCTGTGTGCCCTCTACCCCCAGCCGACCCGTACGCTGTATGGCGGAGCCCCAGCACAGCCAGTGCCATCTTGTTGGTCGAGATGGTGTGTGTGGGCAGTGTAATGTGTATGTGCAGCTTGTCAGCCTCCCGCGTGTCAATCACGGACCCGGCGAGTTCCGCACCATATTCCATTGGAATCGATTGGGTTCCACAGTTGCTGAATCGATCCAAGTTTGGCGGCAGCTTTGCTGTTGTGAAAGTCCATGAAACCTACGTCAGCATCAACACTTAGAACGCGATTCCTCCGGCGCGTTGCGCTCAAGCGAGAGCACAACGCGGGTGGAGAATCCCGGGAGAGGCCTGCAGCGAGCCTCCTGACAGCCTCCGCGCCTCAGTGGATTCAGCAAAGACCCGCAAGCCGTCAGAGTCGGAACTCAGCCCCAAATGAGCGCGACTTGAGGCTCGCGGAAGCAGGTCGTAAACCTACTTACATCCTGTCTGCCCGGGACCCACCGGCCTTCTCAATTCTCCGACCTCTCCGGGGAGGCTTCAGCTGGGCGTAGATCAGTGCTAGGCCACACAAACGTGGACCGGGCAGAATGGCACACAGGGGGTCTTCTGGTCCCAGGCCATTACAGACCCCTGGATGGTCAGGGTAAGTGCAGGGTGACCGCCTGGCCCTCCTCCTGGAACGTAGGCACCTTGGCACTGCCCAGCTGGCACCTTGGAACTGCCAGCTTTTCACTGCCTAGGTACCCAGATGGCACTGCCAAGTCAGCAGGAGCACTGCCTGGGTGCCAGGGTGGCAGTGCCAAGAGTCAAGAGTTTGGGGGGGGGGGCTGAAGAGGGGGAACCCCCAGGGGCCCCATAGCGGGAGTGTCCTCACTTGGGGGATGTGGGGTAGTGTCCATGTGTGTTGGGCCCGATCTCTAAATTCAGTAGTTCCTAAGTGCGAAAAGGAATTCTTGGCAGGATCAGTTTTCTGGGGCGGCGGCGGCACCCCCCCCCCCCCCCCCCCCTCCCCCGCCGCCAGCAGTGGGATTCTCCATCCAGCCAGCCGGCCAACAGGGTTTCCCATTGTGGACAGCCTCATGCCATCGGGAAATCCCCGGGCGTGGGTGCGCTGCCGGCGTAACATCCCGCCAGCAGCGAATACAACCCTCATGAGTAATCTCCAGAACGCCCCATTCCAGCTCGGTGTGCCAGACCGTGGCTCAGTCTTGCTCATGAACCAATAGGTCATGGACTGCAGGCTAAGCTGACATGAGGAAGTCCACACTGCTCTCGATCTTCCTCGTAGTGTCCAGTGAAGGGGAGCTAATTAAGGGAATGTTTTTGGAAGGTGATGCTATCCCAACATCCTTAGGGGAAGTGGCAGGGCCCAATCAAACAATGGTATTTGTCGTCTCAATATATTATTACTATGGTCACAAGAAGGCATTAACACTGCAATGAAGTTACTGTGAAAAGCCCCTCGTCGCCACACTCCGGCGCTTGTTAGGGTACACAGAGGGAGAATTCAGAATGTCCCATTCACCTAACATCACGTCTTTCGGGAGGAAACCAGAGCACTCGGAGGAAACCCACGCAGACACAGAGAGAACATGCAGACTCCACACAGACAGTGACCCAAGCTGGGAATCGAACCTGCGACCCTGGTGCTGTGTAGCAACAGTGGTAACCACTGTGCTACCGCGCTGACCGCATTTGTTTTGTTTCCTTCAGGCTTGGGCATTGCAGCTAAGGGCAGTATTTATAGTCCACTCCTATAGCTGCCCAAGAAGATTTCGGAAGGAATACTTTGCGAACCGCTAGGCTCCATGAAGGTATTCTTGGCGGTTTGAGACAACTGTGTGGCTGACTAGACCACATCAGGGAGCAGCTCAGAGACAATTACATTGGTGTGGGACTGGAGTCACATACAGACTACACTAGGTAATAATGGAGGGCTTCTTTCCCTAAAGGACATGACTTCACCAGTTGGGGTGTTCTGACTCAAAACTGATAACAGTTTATTACTTTCAGTTCCTTTTCTTAAACCTCGAATACAAAATTCTCAAACTGCCATGGTGGGATCTGAACGAATTATTTCTGGTTTATAAATCCAGGCCTCTGCATTAGACCGCCAGTCCCATGGCTATACTTGGAACTCAGTTAAGCGGGTATGGGGCGGCACAGTGGCACTGTGGTTAGCACTGCTGCCTCACAGTGCCAGGGACATGGCTTCGATCTGGCCTTGGATGACGGTCTCTGTAGAGTTTACAGGTACTCCCCATGTCTGTGTGGGTTTGTTTAGGTTTCCTCCCACAGTTCAAAGAAGTGCAGGTTAGATGGACTGGCCATGCTGAAACATTGCCCCTTCGTGCCCAGGGGCTTACAGGTCGGGTGGGGTTATAGGATTGCGGGGATAGGGCAGGGGTTTGGGCCTAGTTGGGGGTACTCTTTCAGACGGTCAGTGCAGACCCAATGGGCAGAACGGCTTCCTTCTACACTGTAGGAATTCTAAGCTCCCTTCTCCTCACAGGGCACCAATTGTATGGAGTACCCAATTTGCAATCTGGAGCTCTGCGTGGTAGGCACAGACTTGTGTCCCGTCACCAAATTTCTCAGAATTGTCCTTGTGATCATTAGCGTGGCAGTGGATCAAAGTGCCACCGACAAGATAACCCATTGGGTCGGACTTTCCAGTCCCGACTACCCCAGGACTGGATATGTCCACCCGAACTCAATGGACCTTTCCCTCGTGCAACAAATTATCCATCCCGCCCGTGACAATCCCCCCGGCAGGCGGCACCCGCGGGTTCAGGGTTGAGAGTCTCAGGCATTCATTCTGTCTCAAAACCTCCACGAACCTGCACCAAACACGGCCAAGTGCCATCAATTAAGATACCAATAAAGACAAGAGGTGGGCAGGGACTGCGGAATGGCAAAATCAATCCCCTTCCTTCTACACTCCAATTAAACCTGCACATGTTGGGAAGAATTTGAAGGTGAAAGAAGAACCTGACACACTGTCAATAACACAGCTCAGATAAACTCAGGTTCCTGCTCCACTGCAGTGGGAACTGATCACTCAGTAAAATCAGTCCCTCACTCCAGGAGCCCGGCCTGGATCCTGGGGCGAAATTCTCTGCAGACCGTCGTAACGCCGATTTCCGGCGAGCAAAATTGGAGTAGATGACTCCGGCGTGGGGGCCTTCTTTTAGGCGGCGATTCTCCGTTCCCGGAGGGGCCAGCAGCTGACTGACGCGATACGCGTCAGTTTCACCAGCTGCGGAAGTGGTGAGACCCGGCGTTTTGGGGGGGGGGAGGAGGAGGAGAGAGACAGACCGGCATTTGGGGGGGGGGGGGTGGAGGAGAGAGACAGACCCGGCATTTTGGGGGGGGGGGGGAGGAGAGAGACAGACCCGGCATTTTGGGGGGGGGGGAGGGAGGAGGAGGAGGAGGAGAGAGACAGACCGGCATTTTGGGGGGAGGGGGGGGGAGGAGAGAGACAGACCCGGCATTTTGGGGGGGGGGGGGGGGGGGAGGGAGGAGGAGAGAGACAGACCGGCATTTTGGGGGGGGGGGGGGGGGAGGGGAGGAGGAGGAGGAGGAGAGAAACAGACCCGGCATTTTGGGGGGTTTGCGGCGTTGAGTTGAGAGGAGAGGGGGGGGGGGTGGGTTTGCGGCGTTGAGTTGAGAGGGGGGGACGGCGTTGGAGGGGGGGGCGGCGTTGGAGGGGGGTAGGGGTGGTGAAGGGGGTAGGGGTGGTGAAGGGGGTAGGGGTGGTGAGGGGGGGTTGGGGTAGGGGCAGCGGCGTGCAGAGGAGGGGGGCGACGGATGCCCGGGGCCAACGCACCGTCGCCCCCCCTCTGCACGCAGCTGCCCCTACCCCAACCTCCTCCCCTCACCACCCCTACCCCCTTCACCACCCCTACCCCCCTCCAACACCGCACCCCCCCCCCACTAACGGAGGAAGGAAGGGGGGGAGGAGGAAGGAAGGGGGGAGGAAGGAGGGGGGGAGGAAGGAAGGGGGGAGGAGGAAGGAAGGGGGGGAGGAGGAAGGAAGGGGGGAGGAGGAGAGAGGGGGGGGGTGTGGGGTACCGGCCTTCAGAGGGAGGGGGACGGGGTGTGGGTACCGGCGTTGAGGGTGGGGGGTTGCGGCGTTGCGAGAGATGGGGGGGCGGCGTTGGAGGGGGGTAGGGGTGGTGGGGAGGGGGGTAGGGGTGGTGGGGAGGGGGGGTAGGGGTGGTGGGGAGGGGGGGTAGGGGTGGTGGGGAGGGGGGGGTAGGGGCGTTGGAGGGAGGTAGGGGTGGTGAGGGGGGGGGTGTTTGGGGCAGGGGGCAGCGGCGTACAGAGGGGGGGGGCGACGGTGCGTTGGCCCCGGGCATCCGTCGCCCCCCCTCTCTGCACGCCGCTGACCCCAAACCCCCCTCCCCATGCCGCAACCCCCCCCCGATGCCGCAACCCCCCCCCGATGCCGCAACCCCCCCCCCCGATGCCGCAACCCCCCCCGATGCCGCAACCCCCCCCGATGCCGCAACCCCCCCGATGGCCGCAACCCCCCCGATGCCGCAACCCCCCCCCCCCCGATGCCGCAACCCACCCCCCCCGATGCCACAACCCACCCCCCCGATGCCGCAACCCCCCCCCCCCCACACTGAACAGCGTCAACCATCATCAATGGTTGACGCCGTTTTAAAGGTACTGTGATTTTCGCCGACGTGACCGTGGCCACGTCGGCGGGACTTCGGCCCATCCGGACCGGAGATTTGTGGAAAAAAATATATAATGAAATCCCGCCGGCGCCAGCTGTTTTCAGAGGCTGCCGGCGGGATTTGCACAGCTCCGGTTTTTGGCCGGTCAGAGAATTAAAAACCCTGCGAGAGCGGGAATAACGCCGCTGCCGGCCGATTCTCCGACCCTGCGTGGGGTCGGAGAATTTCGCCCCTGATCACAGAACCGGTCGATAGGGAGCTCACTGGAATCATTGGAACACCTTCAACATGCCCAACATGGCAGAGGCCAATCTGTCACAGACAGACACAGCGGGATCTCCTTCGTGGCAGGTCTTCAAAACATGTCTTTTCAACTCAACAACATAGAAATGCTCCCTCTGCGCTGTTAATCCAGTCAGGAGCAGCACAGGCTAGACATTGAGTAAGAGGCATTAACATGGAGTCCTCGAGGCATTGTAAAGTACTTCACCGATGCTTAATTATTCCAGAGGCCCATGAAGGAGACAAGTTGCTCACAGTGAATTCCCACAAACAGCAATGAGGTGAATTATCAGTTAATCTGTTTGGGTGATGCTACTTGAGGAAGAAGTGTTACCCAGGACAGTAGGAGAGCTCCCTAGCCTTTGATAAACGGCAGTGGGGATCTTTCATGTCAGGGCCTGACACGCAGAAGGACAGATTGACTGACAATGAGCAGGGAACATGTCAGAATAACACAGACATAGGCAGAATGAGACAGATTAGCGCACAAGCAAGAAAAATGACAGGTAGGGGAGCAGACAACCCGGTGGACAAATAGACAGGCGGGCGGGCACTCAGACTGACAAACAGACAGATAGGCAACTGACAGAAAGGCGGTCAGGCAGACTGACTGACAGAAAGGTAGATTGATAGACAGATGCAGTCAGACTGACAGACAGACAGGCTGACAGACAGACAGAGACTGACAGACAGACAGACACTGACAGACAGACAGACAAGACAGACAAACAAACAGACAGGCAGATTGACAGACAGACAAACAAACAGGCAGGCTGACAAACAGGCCACCCATGACTTACTTTGAACCCTGATTCTTCGACTTCCAACCATTCGAAGATGTTTGCGGAAATTTCTGCAGGTGAATAACAGAATAATTAAAACCATCAACAACTAATCTGAGCACCTTGAAGAACACAACTGGGTAATAGTGAAAATAACAGCCATGCACAGTCGCAATGTACTGGAGCAGCAAACAGGCGCACTGTAAATGAGTTGGTAGTAAGCGCATGTAGCACCACACACTCGGAGTTCAAAATTTCAGCTACATTGACCCACGGACCTCCATAGTTTGAGGGAGAATTTGTCATCAACCTTCCTCCACCCCCCCCCCCCCCCCCCCCCCCCCCCCCCCCCCCCCCCCCCCCCCCTTTGCTGGTGTTTTCCGGTTGCCACCGGAGATATGGCAATGGATCACCCAGTCACCCTTTCACCAGATGAGTGCTTCGCGTAGAGATATCACAGTTTCTCATGGGAATAAACTTCCTGACAGGGTGGTGGAGGCAGGTTCGAGGGAGCTATTCAGAAGGGAATTGGATTGTTATCTGAAAAGAGAGAATGTGCAAGGTTACAGGGATAAGGGAGGGGAGTGCGACGAGGTTAGAATGCTGTCCCAGGAAAGCCAGTGCAGACACGATGGACCGAATGGCCTCCTTCTGCACTGCAAAGATTCTGAGAGACGGAAAAGATGTTAATACTTGAGAATGGAACACCCTCCCATTCAGTCCCTCACTTCCAGTTTCAAGCACAACTCGACACCAGAGTGCAGACTCCTTTACCCTGCATGCAACAACGTTCCTCAATATCGGCTCGCCCGTCACTACATCGGTCTGACATTTCTACAGTCCCCACTGAGGTGGTTAATGCCCCAGCTCCGTTGACCTGGTATGTTTGGAGAGTGTGCCCCAGCCGACATCTTCCTATCCGCTGTAATTAGAGTCTGCGGATTCACCGTTCGTGCTCCCACCGGTGTGAGAGTGGCCTATGTACTCCACTGTGTGTCAGTTAGCGCTGAGCCAGTGGTGGTTTACTGCTTGCTGCTGACCCACAGCCACAAAGTGCTGGACTGGGAGTGACCCAAACGCATTGCATGAGGACCCTTATGGTGGAGAGAGGAGAGAGTCACCTTGGGCTAAGGCAGAAGGACACTGTGTAAACCACAGCACCACCAGTCACATGGCAAGGCATCTTTTGGGCTGGGCAACAGCCCTTCAAGCCTTCAATAAGAGGAGCCAGAGGGGTTTAGCATTGCAAAGGGCCACATACCTCTGGATGACAGTGGCACACTCATTCTCCCGCTTTCTCCTCTTCCTTTCCATGCAGCCTCGGAACGCCCTGTGGGAAAATGTGATCAACATTCCCCTCAAACGGAGGTTGCATATTGAAAATCAAAATGCTGGGGTTGCTAGACTAGGAGGGAAGAGTTGCTATGGAAATAGAAAAAAAGAAGTACTCACGATATCCTTTATGACAGGAAGGAGGTTGATTGGCAGCACAAGAGAAAGAGAAGATCTTATTAATGATTCTGAGTCAGATATCGAGTAACACACGGAGAGACTGCCAAATAAACACAGAGACCAACAAATACATCCTGCCCACGTGCCATTCAAATTCGACACAACCCAGACAATAATCCCCCATTTCTCAGGTAATGTTAGAGAATACGGCAGCACAGTGGCGCAACGGTTAGCACTGCTGCCTCAAAGCGCCAGGGACCCGGGTTAGATTGCGACCTCGGGTGACTGTGTGGAGTTTTCACGTTCTCCCCGTGTCTCTGCGGCTTTCCTCCTGGTGCTCCAGTTCCCTCCCACAAAGTTGTGTAGGTTAGGTGGACTGGCCATGCTAAATTGCCTCTTGGTGCCCACAGTTTGGGTGAGGCTAAGGGGAAAGGGCGGGAGATTGGGCCTCGGTAGGGTGCTGTTTCAAAGGGACGGTACTGTCCCGATGGGCCAAATGGCCTCCTCCCGCACTGTTGCGATCCTATGAATACATTTCAATGTTACATTGTCTTTTAGCCTGTTCCTTTATTCAAAGGCTGAAGAGACGTTAGAACTGAAATGATGCCTTGCATTGAGGTGACAAACGTTCCTCTTGGGGAATGCCAGGCTGGCATTTATTGGACATGCCAAGTTGCCCAGTGAATGTTGCAGTGGACCTTCCTCTTGAACCATTGACGACAGTTTGATAGAAAGGAGGAGTCACTGGGCATTTCAGAGAACGGGTAAGAGTCAGCCACATCGCTGTGGAATTGGAGTCACATATGCAACAGATCAGATAAGGATGGACAATATCCTATCCTAATGTGAAAGAGGAGTAAATTTGAACACAGTCAGATGCAATTCCTTTGTGAAATATACCTTAACCAGGTTAAAAGGTTAACTGGGAAATTTTTCCCGAAAGCTCAATTCTCCCAGGATATAAAACGGGTTAAAAATAAGCTCCTGTTGAATGCTCGTCACTGACATTACACATTGTGCTTCTGTAGCTCAGTTGGATTGAAAGTGAAAGTCTCTGTTTAAGCAGCGCAGCTTGAAAGCAGCAGTCACTGCTGCTGCTGTGTTAACCAGTCTGGATATTAGCAGGCAAGGGGGTTAAGAATGCCTGCTCATTATCTTAGTTCTCCCACTCAATTGATTCATATTCATATTGAATTCTATGTGTTGCTCTGACTTTCAGTGATTTTAATTAGTCCGTTTGCTCTCTACCTGAACGTGTGAGCCATTGCATACTGGGAATAATGGGACCCCATTGTCAAGTAGGATCTTGGCCGCGTCCTGTATTTTAGTCAGGCGATTCAAAGGCAGCCTATTGACATTGGTTATGTCTGAATGAATATTATGTAAGAGGCCGATCCCTGGTCCTTTGATGAAGGGGTTTTTGATTATTTCTATCTTTCCCATTGCACGTTTAGCAGGCACATTGGCACATTCAGGTAAACCAGTGTTGGCAGGAATCAGGGCATCTGCCTATCAGTTTTGTGCGAGAAAGTCTCGGTAACCCTGCGATATTGACTTTTCTGCCCTTCTTGTGTTGTAGAACCCGGCGCCGGTTCGGAGAATTCCTGGGGGAGCCCGAGAATCACCCCGCCCCCGCCGCCTGGAAGCAGTCTTCCCCATTCTCCAGCGCCTTTTTTCGGGCGCCAGCGGGATTGCCGCCATGCCGGTCAGGGGTCATTGACAGTGGCCCCTCCCCCGGCGATTCTCCGGGCCCCGATGGGCCGAGTGGCTGATGAGTTTGGCCGAGTTCCGTCGGCGTGGGATACTCACCTCCCATATGGCGGGACCTGCAAGGTGAGTGTGTGGGGGGCTGTCCTGGAGAGGGGGGGGGGTCCAACTTGGGGGGGGGGGGGGGGCACGGTGGCCTGACCCGCGACCCCATGGTGGCGTGGCCCGCGATCGGGGCCTACCGATCGTGGGGAGGCTGGTTCCATGGGGGCCTTCTTTACTCCGCGCCGGACCCCTGTAGGGCTCCACTACATTGCCCGGGGGCCGGCGCGGGGAAGGGAACCCCTGCCGCATGCGCGGAAATACGGTGCCCGTTCCGCTCATGCTTGGCCTCGCGTGGGCCATTCCCCCCTGGCTGGAGCTGGGGACTGACTGCGGCGGTGACCTAGCCCTGTAGAAAGGTGAGAATTCCTCACTTTCAGGGCCGTTGACGCCGGAGTGGTTGGCACCGGTTTTCACACCGGCGTGGGGACATAGCCCCATTTCTAGAGAATCCCGCCCTGCATGTCGGAAAATAAAATGCCAACTCCAAAGGCAACCTTTTGGATCGCCTTGTCTTATGTCTTCCATATCATTTTGTCTTATGTCTTCCATATCATCTGTGGCAGCACAGTAGCTCAGTGGTTAGCACAGTTGCTTCACAGCACCAGAGACCCGAGTTCAATTCCCGACTTGGGTCACTGTCTGAGCTGAGTCTGTACATTCTCCCAGTGTCTGCGTGGGTTTCTTCCGGGTGCTCCGGTTTCTTCCCACAGTCCAATGCAGGTTAGGTGGAATGGCCATGCTAAATTTCCCTTAGTGTCCAAAAACGGTTAAGTGGGGTTACTGGGTTACGGGGATAGAGTGGAGGTGTGGGCTTAAGTCGGGTGCTTTTTCTGCCAATCTCCCCCTTTCTGGTGCAGACCCGATGGGCCGAATAGCCTCCTTCTGCACTGCAAATTCTATTATTCTAATTCTATGATTCCACTTCCCACACTTTCTCCATTCCCCCTCCAAGCCCGGGTCAAACCCCATCTTGATCCGAAAGCCTCGCCCGGTCCTGATCCCCCCCCCCCCCCCCCCATGTTCCACACCAGGGGGAGATTGACTGGCAGCTATTAGAGGAAGAAAATAAAATTGCACTTATATAGCGCCGTTTATAGCATCTCACTTCACAACAAATGGAGAACTTCTGAAGTATAGTCACTGCTGTTACGGAGCAGAGTGAGGTCCAACCAGATGACCAGATATTCTGCTCCCTGGTACTGGTTGAAGCCTTGATATTGACCAGATACTGGGAGAACTCCACTACTCTCTGAACTGAGCATGGAATCTTTTACATCCAATTTTCATATGGAGCAGTAGCCAACAGTTATTGGTGTTGATGGGTAACTGAAACCCCAATGTGAAATATTGGCGCGAAATTCCCCTGTCCTTGTCTTGGCAAATTGATAGATTCCCATCATGCAACTTGATTTCACTCGATAGAGGCTTATGACCCCCAAGAGAGTCATGAAATGAATTCCTTATCTTGGCGGAAGTCCTTGCATGTTGGGAGAAGCAGTGTGAAATGGCCGACATCAGAACAAATGTGTAAATATCCCTGGGAGTCTGAGGGGAAACAAAGTCATCATCATTGAGTCTTTAAACAGACTGCGAACACAACGCTCCCCCGCCCCGCCATACCAGAAGTGAATGGACAGGTTGGAGATTCACTCCGTTTCTACGGGAGTTAGACTCTCACAGAACAAACTATCCCATCGCCATTGGCAACAGCTCACCTACATTGCCGAGGAGGAAGGCCACTCTGACTGGTTTAGCTCATTTAACATTTCCCTTTAATGATTCCAGAGCATTCGCCCCCTTCCCTCTGTGTCAGGAGGTCGTGGGTTCAGGACTTGAGCACATATTCTGCACTGACATTTGAGTGCAGCATGGTCAGAGTTTGCCTGTCAGATAGGACATTAAATCGGGTGTGCAGGCCATTAGCAATTCATCATGGAACACATCAAGCACATGTTTGTTTTAACTTACAGCATGCTTATATTGCACTGTAAAATTTCAGTTGCCCAATGCATCCATCTTTCTCTCTTCCCATTCCAACCTCTGTCCATACCAGAGAAACAGGTTCATTGGCCTTTTACCCCATTCACAATTTCTGGGAGTTTCCTGTGTGAAAATTGGTGCCCTGCTTCTTTATTAAGCTTAAGTAGGGTTTTCCTCCCAAGGGCCGGGGCAGACTCAATGGGCCGAATGGCCTTCTTCTGCATTGTAAATTCTATGATTCTGACAGTGACTACACTGTAAAAGTATTTCATTGACATTTTGGGGCATTCTGAGGTTATGTTGATTAAGTTGTTATAAAAATGTTAACTTTTGTATCTTTCTCTCTCTGCTAATACCACCAACTGGTCATCTATCTATTCCGTTACATGTGGAATCTTGCTGAACCTTAATTGGCTGCCGTGTTTCCCACAGTGACAGCAGAATCGAATTAGCTGTGCAATCTTCTAGGATGTCTTAAGGTTTTCAAAGCTTTCATTGATTCTTTCTTTCTATTCTTCCTTTTGCCAATACCACCAGGACAGACTAATTTATCTCGTTTGCTATTTGTGAGATCTTGCTGTGTACAAAATTGGCTTTACGTTTGCTGCTACTGCTGCTTGCCAGGAGATCTGCCGTCTTGGTACGTCACGCTGTCCTGCCTTGGGCCAACCTCATACATCCACTATTGCAGCTGGTCTGAAATCACTCTGTCCACAGCCTGGTCTAATGTCCAATGAAAGCCTGGGTTGCCCCCCCTCCTTCTGCTGCCCTGCAATTTGCCTTCTAGAAGACACCCTTGCAGCTTGTGAGCTCTGATCAAATGGCTGGAATACTGATTGTTTTCTGTTCTTTTCGTTCTTGCAATTTCAAGCACCTCTTCATTTGGTCTGAATATGGAATTCCTAGCACGTCTTAGCATCCACATTTCAAAGACTTCTATGTTCTTCCCCAGAACTTTATTTATTGCCCAAGTCTCTGAGGCTCTCAGGGAAGTGGATACAATGTAACATCTTATGACTTTTTACCTGTTACAACCTTGCGTTTTCTTGTTGTTGACACATCCTTCATCTTCATAAAATTACTTTTGGCTATCTCTATCCTTCTAATATTGGCTTTGCCTCAACCTCCTGTTATCACTTGTCCTAAGCAGACAGACTTATCAACTTGTTCCAGTGCAACACCATGCACTTCAATGTACAATCTAGTCTCCTCTGATGTATTCCTCCTGACTACATATTCTTTCTGGTGCTCATGCTCAATCCGTTTCTAAAAGGTTTCACATTTGCCCGCAACAAATAGAGTCTGCCCTTCGAAAGTAAAATACATAATTTACATAAGGTTAGAAACAGAATCCATCAGGTTCGACCTAAAAGCTGTGGGGATCAATCACGCTAATGGTTCCAGACAGCCTAATAGCGGAAAGGAGATAAGAGACGCAAGTGTAGGGGAACATCTAGGCATTAGTGATCACAACATAATGAGATTTCAGATAAAGACTAGGAGGAACACAAGAAAGAGCAAAATCAAAGTAATAAATAAGTAAAAGCTGATATTAAGGGAATGAGATTGGAATTAAGGAAAATTCACTGATTAAGAAAACACCAAACAGCAGCAAGAAACATTTAAGGGTGATTGCTAGAGTGCAGGAAAAACATGTCCCAGAAAAACAAAGTAGAGATTTAGAGAAGATGTTTCCTCTTGTGAGCCAGGCCAGAAATAAGGTGGCAGATATATAAAATAGGGCAGTAATAAATCCAAAAAGGAATTCAGGAAATCTTTACCCAGAGAATGGTTCGAACATGGAACTGCCATAAATAGTTGAGGTAAATCGCAGATAAATAACATGGATGCATTTAAAGCTAGATAACCTCATGAAGGAGAACGGAATAGTTTACACTGATGGGGTTAGATGAAGTGGGATGAGGTGGTAGTCTGGAGCATAAACATGGTTAGGTCAAATAGCCAGTTTCTGCTTTGTAATACTTTGTAATTGATAGAAGGTGAAGTGATTTTAGACACCCCGAGAATCTGATGGGAGCTATAGAAATGTGAATTCCTCCATTTCTTTTTGCCTCCACTATCGTTATGCAAAAACCCAGTCCATGTCTTTGCCATCCATTGTGCAAAGCAGATCCTAATAATAATAATAATCATAATTTATTGTCACAAGTAGGCTTCAATGAAGTTACTGTGAAAGCCCCTAGTCGCCACATTCCGGCGCCTGTTCCGGTGGGGGTTCAATTCCCGTTCCAGCCTGGGGAGGCTGGAACGGGAATTGAACCAGCGCTGCTGGTCTTGTTCTGCATTGCAAGCCAGCTGTTTTAGCCCACTGTCCTGATGTTCACCTTGAATTAAATTATTGCTGCTCTCCTCCGAATGCCATAGTCACAATGTGGGCCGTGCTCCAGATTGACCTTTTCCATCCATTCCTTTACTGTTTTAAATGTCACCTTAAGATGTTTTCTTTGTCACCTCACTTCAAGACTGAGCAACCCAGGATTTCAGTCTCTTCTCGTGATTTGATCATTAGGGATCTGCCTTTCGCATCTTCAGGGGTTGAAAGACAGATTTTTGCGACAATGGTTGAAGCTATTACCTAAGGTATTGTTAGACTAAACCCAAAGGCCAGACAGCCTAATAGCAGAAATATATAATTGGCAATCTCTCTGAATGGCTACTGTGGGAAATTGTATCAAAAGAACAAAGTGAACATTATTGTAACTATTGCTCTACATGCTCATCTTTAAATGTGAAACGAAGCGCATCAAGCCTCTTTGGCACGGTGGCACAGTGGTTAGCACTGCTGCCTCACAGTGCCAGGGACCTGGATTCAATTGCGGTCTGAGGTGACTGTGTGGAGTTTGCATGTTCTCCCGTATCTGCGTGAGTTTCTTACAGGTGACCATAAGACCATAAGACATAGGAGCAGAATTAGGCCACTTAGCCCATTGAGTTTGCTCCGCCATTCAATCATGGCTGATATTTTTCTCATCCCCATTCTCCTGCCTTCTCCCCATAACCTCTGATCCCCTGATTGATCAAGAACCTATCTATCTCTGTCTGAAAGACACTCAGTGATTTGGCCTCCACACCCTTCTGCAGCAAAGAGTTCCACAGATTCACCACCCTCTGGCTGAAGAAATTCCTCCTCATCTCTGTAACTTTGCCGGTGCTCCGGTTTCCTCCCACAATTTAAAGAGGTGATCGTTAGATGGATTGGCCATGCTAAATTTCCCCTTCGTGGCCAGGGATTGATAGGCTGGTTTACGGAGAGGGTCAGTGAAGACTCAATCATAGAATACTTACAGTGCAGAAGAAGGCCATACAGCCCATCGTGTCTGCACTAACCATTCGGAAGACCTCCCTAGACAGGCCCAACCTTCGCCCTATTCCTGTAAACCCACCTAACCTTTGAACACTTAGGGAAGATTTAGCATGGCCAATCCACCTAACATGCACATCTTCAGTCTGTGGGAGGAAACCGAAGTACCCGGAGGAAACCCCACACAGATACGGGGAGAACGTGCAAAACCCACAGATAGTCACCCGAGGTTGGAATCTAACCCGGGTCCCTGGCGTCATGAGGCAGCAGTGCTAAATACTGTGCCACCGAGCCGCCCACTCAATGGACCAAATGGCCTCCTTCTGCACTGTAGGGACTCTATGCTTCTCACCTAGTATTAGATCAGTTTGTCTTTGACGAGGTTGCAAAAGTACACATGGAGATCTGCAAGGATCTGGTTGTGGTCACAAGGCGATGTTACTCTTGGATCCCTGGGCTAGACCCTTGTACAAGTGCAGAGAGAATAGTGAGAGTTAACCCCTGTATAACTAAGACATCAGGGGCTGGATTCTCGGTTGTGAGTCCGCCCCGCTAGCGAGGACGGAGAATGTGGCCGCGCCGTTCGCTGGCGGCGGGATTCTCTACTCCCACAGATTCGCTTGCCTATGGGCATTCCCATTGAGACTGCCCCACACAGCCGGGAAACCCGCGGGGCGGACTGAGCTGCTGGCGGGAACAGAGATCCCCGCTGCCAGCTAACGGCTGGAGAATTCCGGCCCTCATTCCGTAAAGGAGCAACTCTCGCCATTAAGGTAAAGTGGCAGAAAGGGTGAGGATTTCTATTGTGTGTGAGCGTGTGTGTGTGTTTAACCCATCGCCTTGGTAACACAGAGGAATGAAAAATTCTGGGGCATGTGAAACACATTGGATAACGTTACGGCTTTGAAAGCTCTCCGGATTCATGATCAGAGTGATCATGGATCCCTTTCATTACTTGATCTGTTTACTGCCGTGGTGGATTATCATCAAACAAGCAATTGGTGGGGAGCCTGCAGTTATTACATAATGTATGGCGCACAGCTGGTACATTAAATTTACATTTAGTTGTAAATGCACAAATGGAGCGGCTCGCTGTACATGCGAGCTGTCTGAACCTACTGCTATTCAATATTCAGCGTGAGCTCATTAAACACCAAATTGGCGTATCTCACACCTTCAACAAAAAACGCTGATAGGAATAATAGGTCAGAAGTGCGTCAGTGAAGGCTTGAGCATTGGGCGCCACCCAATTAGTTCCAAATTACTGGAATGCTATTCAGCGTCTAGGAGACATGAGGACCAGTGCTCGAGCCCCAGGAAAGTACACACTCCTTCTGTTGTTACTGAATTCAGGATGCAGCTTCCTTTCATGTACTGCGCACACCGGATAAAACAGAACAAATCCTCACACGATTAACTGTGCAGTTTGTGCATGGCTCTGTTTCCGCTCCCATACATTATAGCTGTTCAGAAAGAACAAAAAGGATATGGCACATTCCATCTGGTACTTTGCAGCTGATGTAGGTCTCGGCGTTAGCTCCTGTATGTATACATAGGGAATCATGAATTTCCAGTTGCTCATATCCTAACTCTCACCAAGACTTGTTCACCCTTCACCCCTGTGCTCACTGACCTACAATGCTCCTGAACCTCAATTCTAAAATTTTGCTCCTTTGCGTTCAAACTCTCCAAGGCCTCAACCGCCCTGTCTCTTAAACCCCCTCAGCCCCGCAAACGCTCCAATTCCAAGATATCTGGATTCCTCCAATCCAACCTCATATGCATTGCGCACTTCCTCACCATCACCAACGATGGGGCATTAGCTATCTCTGCCCTCAGCTCTCTAACTCCCTCTCTAAACCTCTCCACTTACCGATTTGCTACCTGGGGCATGACAGAGCGGCCCTCTGATAAAGGGCTGGGTAAATTGGACTTATAGGGCTGGATTCTCCGATTTGAAGACTGAGTGCTGACGCCGGCGTGCGAATGGTGGTGTTTCACGCCAAAGAAAACGGTGCAGAAGCTGCACTGATCCTCAGTCTGGTGGGGGGCTCGCAGGCATGCAGTGTGAAAGCCCCCAACTTTACCTGTGGATACGGCTGGAGAATTGCCGGGTCCGTGGCCACGCATGTGCACGTGCTACATAGCGCGGGCCGCGTGCGGACACGGTCTGCCAAAAACTGCTCCCCTGCAACCCCCTCGACAACCCTGGACCTCCTCCCACCAGTCTCTCCAGCCCCCGGCAAAGGACCCCTGCCAGCGGAGTGGCTCTTTCTACCCCCCCCCCCCACCCCCCGCCAACTGTGGCGGCGCTGGACACAGTCCGCAGCCACCACACGGGGTCCACGGAAAAAAAACATAAGTATTCCGCGCTGTTGGGAACTCGGCCCATCGGGGGCGGAGCATCGGGTGAAGGCCTCATGTGACGTCCTGAGGCTGTCCCAATGGCTTGCGGCGTACTCCCCGAGTACGCTTTGTTTGAGGGGACGGAGGTTCAGGAGCACTGTCAGTCCGTGAGCACAGGGCTGAAGAGTGAGCAAAGGGAGATTCTCCGGCCGATCGCTGAACGGGATTTCGGCGTCACCAACTGGAGAATCCTGCCCCATATTCTCTGCAGGTTAGAAGAACGAGAGGTGATCTCACTGAAACCCATAAAGATCTGAAGGGGTTTGATATGTAGGATGCTAAGAGATTGTATCAATTGTTTGAGGAATCATAGAATAGGGCGGCATAGTGGCACAGTGGTTAGCAGGAAACTGGGGCACCCGGAGGAAACCCACGCAGACACTGGAAGAGCATACAGACTCTGCAGGCATTGACCCAAACCGGGAATCAAACCAGGGACACTGGCACTGAAGCGGCAGTGCTAACCACTGTGCTACGGTGCCACCCATTGTCCCTTAGTGTCCAACGGTTAGGTTGGGTTACGAGGATGAGGTGGAGGCATGGGCTTAAGTAGGGTGCTCTTTCGAAGGGCTGGTGCAGCATCGATGGGCCGAATGGCCTCCTTGTGCACTGTAAATTCTATGATTCTATATAATCGCAGAATTGTTACACTGCAGAAGGAAGCCATTCAGTCCATTGTATCTGTACCAGCTCTCCAAACGAGCATTATGACTTTGTGCCATTCCCCTGCCTTGTCCCCAGACCCTGCACACAATGCACACACGTACACATCATGCGCGCACATGCACACACAAAACATATGTATACACACACAATGCGCAGGCACACATGCACTCGTATACACACACATACACAATAACACCTTCTATAGTAAAACATCCCAAGGTGCTTCACAGGGTCCCCACAGCTCATGTGTTTGTGTCTTAGTGTTGGTTCACAGAGCCTCGCATAAAGAGAGAATCACTGCTGCCTAGAATGATACATCTGATGACTATCTCATCTGTCTGAATTTCAAACCTGGGCACATTATCTCCACCGTGAGTCAGAGAGGTTTGTGAGAAATTCCCACGGCAGGGAATTTTTAGCTCTTGTGTGCCCGCCATGCAATCATTAAACAATATGTCACTGAACCAACAGAGACTCCCAACACAGTCTGGATGATTGGACCTTCCAACCAATGGTACTCAATTAAAGAAAGAATTAGCATTTATATTGTTCCGGACATCCCAAAGCACTTTGCAGCTAATTAATTACTCTTTGAAGTCGAGTCACTGTTGTTACACAGGCAAACATGGCAGCCAATAAGTGCATAGCAAGTTTCCACAAAGAGCAAACAGATTCTGGTATGAGCTGAGGATGAATATTGGCCAGGACACTGAAGGGGACATGACAGTTCTTCTTTGAAACAGTGCTCGGGGGCCTATTTTCTCCACATGAGAGGACAGATGTTATTTAAAAGATGGAAGATCAACCGTGCAGCATTCAATAAGCACAGATCTTGCTATGAAAGTTGTGTCGCGATTCCTTTTTGAACAATGTCAGGTTTAAAAGCAGACGCGACTTTCCTCTCTCTCAGCGACAGTGGTCCAACAATTAGCAGACATGCCGTAGGCTTTTCCACACAAATGCAGCAGATTGATATGAAACGATGACAAAAATATCATACTCACGCCTGCATTGTGGTGGTTGCCGTCTGGAAGTTGAAGAGGTTTTCCTTTGGGAACCAAGTCCGAATTGGAACGTCATCTGAAAAAGGAAAACCCATTTCACTCAAAAAAGATTATCCAGGGAGGGGTTTGAAAAGCGATTCAGTGAAGGTCACTTTAAAATGGACGGCGGCGAACTGCAGCCACCACCTGCTGCCTGGGACCAAACGTGGCAGCGACAGGGGCCAATGGTCGGACCTGATGAGGCACAGAGACCGGGAACACACTGTTGTATATGGAGGATCTGTCTTGATAATTTTTGTGAGAGCCACGAAGAATCCAGCATGAGTTTTCAGGATACAAAGAAATAACATTTATTAACAAAGTAACATACATACATACATAAATATATATAACTTTGCAGAGCTGGCTTCAACTATTTATTTTGTGGACGGGACTCTAATTGTAACCAGAAATTACCGCCACCCTGGAGGCAAGGGAGTTGGCGTCGATATGTGTGGAATGCCTAGACATCGTAGAAATAAAGAATTTACACTTTTTTCGCTCCTTATCAACGTCATACTAGAATTGACGATTTCTTCATGGTTAGAGCAATTTAACATATAGTATAGTCCTGTTCTGTGGGGATGGATGGATAGAGAGATAGAGCGATAGCGAGAGAGAGAGAGAGAGAGAGAGAGAGAGAGAGAGATAGATAGATAGATAGATAGATAGATAGATAGATAGATAGATAGATAGATAGATAGATAGATAGATAGATAGATAGATAGATAGATAGATAGATATATATAGATAGAACATACAGTGCAGAAGGAGGCCATTCAGCCTATCAAGTCTGCACCAACCTGCTTAAGCCCTCGCTTCCACCCTATCCCCATAACCCAACAACCCCTCCTAACTTTTTTTGGTCATTAAGGGCAACTTATGTCTGTGCGGAGTCTGCACGTCCTCCCCGTGTGTGCGTCGGTTTCCTCCCACAGTCCAAAGATGTGCGGGTTAGGTGGATTGGCCATGCTGAATTGCCCGTAGTGTCCTTAAAAGTAAGATTAAGGGGGGGTTGTTGGGTTACGGGTATAGAGTGGGTTTGAGTAGAGTGATCATTGCTCGGCACAACATCGAGGGCCGAAGGGCCTGTTCTGTGCTGTACTGTTCTATGTTCTATGTTCTATGTTATCATGGCCATTCCACCTAACCTGCACATCCCTGGACCGTGGGAGGAAACCGGAGCACCAGAAGGAAACCCACGCAGAGACGGGAGAAATTGCAGACTCCGCACAGACAGCGAGGCAGCAGGGAATCGAACCTGGGAGCCTGGCGCTGTGAAGCCACAGTGCTAATCATTTGTGCTACCGTGCTGCCCAAGTGCATGTATGCACTGCACAACATAGGATATACAACATAGAAACAGGCCTTTGTCCAACCAGTTAATGCAGTTTTTTTAATGCTTCAGTCGTGCCTCCTCCCATCTTTTCTCATCTAATTCTACCATCATTGCCATCTATCCCCTCATCCTTCATAAGCTTGTTTAGTATTCTTTAAAGGCAGTCACTTTCTTACCACTGTTTGGATGAAATGTTTCTTCTGAATTCCGATTGGTGACTACCATTTACTAATGGCCTCTGGCCATGCTCTTCCCCAAAAGTGGAAACATTCTTTAGATTTACTCTATTAAAACCTTTCATATTAAAACCTTTCATAGGGCAGCACAGTGGCGCAGTGGTTAGCACTGCTGCCTACAGCGCTGTGGATCCGGGTTCGATCCCGGCCCTGGGTGACTGTCTGTGCGGAGCCTGCACATTTTCCCCGTGTCCGCATGGTTTCACCCCCACAACTCAAAGACGTGCAGGTTGGATGGATTGGCCACGCTAAATTGCCCTTTTAGTACATGAGCTTCAACTTGCTGACACGTCGACTATGTGGCACCTTGTCAAAAACCTTTCTGAAGCCCATATACATATCAACTGCAGTAGTCTCATCAATTCTCTGAAAAGTCATTGAAAACATCAAATTAGTAAAATAAGGTTTGCCCATAACAAATCTGTGCTGGCTTTCCTTAATTGTACAATGTCTGATTGATCTCTGACTATGCTCCTGTTTTCCTTGAGCTAGGTCCCGATCTAGGTCATAGTGTTTCAATACGTTTCTGCTTAGGGATAAATCCTTGGCTATGTATTTTTTTGCAGAGATTTGGGCTGGGAGAGGAATATGTTCAGTGGATACAGGTGTTGTACCATAGGGCCTTGGTGACAGGGCTCACAAATGGTTATAGATCGGAGAATCTGAGGCACTAGGCAGGGCTAGTACCCTAGGCAGGGACTAGTATTGTTGTTCACATTGGCTATAGAGCCTGAGGCTATTAGACAAGATACTTTGATGTTTGGGCTGCGCAGTGGGGAGGAAACAGCAGAAGACTGCGCTTTATGCTGACAATGTGCTGCTGTTTGTATCGAAGCCAAACATTTCAGTTACTGACGTGGTAGTTAGATTTAGCACCTTCTCCATTAATAAAATAATTTTGACAAAGTCTGAAGCTATGCTGTGGGGCGGCCTGAGTGATAGCCCACCTCCCTCTGCTAAGCTTCCTTTTAGGTGGCCAATCTTATTGTCTCCCAGGATCTTAAAGGAAATCAATGGAATGGCCAGTTTGTTGATATGGAATAAAAAGAAGCCTCATTTGAAGTTCATCAGGTTGCAGCTCCCAGGTCCGGGGGGGGGGGGGGGGGGGGGGGATATTAGAATGTACTAATTAGCCTCTCATCTTAGGTTTATAAGAGACTGGATTAGAAAGGACCCTGCCTACATTCAGCTTGACCAGTCGGTGTATCCTTTACCGGTTTTGTTATTTTACAGGGAGGCAGTGGCGTAGGGGTATTGTCGCTGGACTAGTAATCCAGAGACCCAGAGTCATGATGTGGGGACCCGGCTTCGAATCCTGCCATAGCAGATGGTGAAATTTGAATTCAGTGAAAACCTGGAATAAAAGTCTCAGGGTGACCATGAAGCCACTGTCGATTGTTGTGGAAACCCATCTGATTCACTAATGTCCTTTAGGGAAGGAAATCTGCCATCCTTACCTGGTCTGGTCTACATGTGACTTCAGGCCTACAGCAATGTGGCTGACTCTTAAATGCCCTTAGGAATGGGCAATAAATGCTGGCCCATCCAGCGAAGCCTACATCCCATGAACGAATGAAAGAAAACGGGGACTTTAGGTCAGACTCGGCTAAGCGTGAAAATCCTATAATCATTCATAATGATTATGATAATGGCCATAATGGCCATGATAAGTTGCCCTTAATGACCAAAAAAAGGGGCAGCACTGTAGCATTGTGGATAGCACAAATACTTCACAGCTCCAGGGTCCCAGGTTCAATTCCGGCTTGGGTCACTGTCTGTGCGGAGTCTGCACATCCTCCCCGTGTGTGCGTGGGTTTCCTCCGGGTGCTCCGGTTTCCTCCCACAGTCTAAAGATGTGCAGGTTAGGTGGATTGGCCATGATAAATTGCTCTTAGTGTTGGGTGGGGTTGCTGGGTTATGGGGATAGGGTGGAGGTGCTGACCTTGGTAGGGTGCTCTTTCCAAGAGCCGGTGGTGGAGACTCAATGGACCGAATGGCCTCCTTCTACACTGTAAATTCTATGATTCATACTCTTAGAGCTTGGCGGATGATCTGTCAATCAGAAGGGAGGTCTAAACTGACTTCTGCCCTCTCTTCCATCCAGGGGCAGCCCAGAATTCCCACCAGGTCTTATTGACCATTGTGGTGAATGAAACATGGTAATTCACAATGTATCTTTGTAAGCGCAGTAGCGTTACCCAACCACTAGGGGGAGTAGCTCTGGGAATGCTCAGGAGCTTGTACAGGGCTCCACCCTTGGCTCCGCCCACGACTCCTCCTTCTTGTGCTGCTGTATAAATACCCTTGTCCAGAGTTAGCCTGCAGTTCACTGAGAGTTCATCAACGGGTAACAGGCTGGCTCTGTAGTAAGTAGATTAAAGCCTATATTCATATCGGAAACACGTGTCAGGTGAATTGATGGTTCCATCAATTTAATCTACTTAAGAACAGTCAAGATCGATCATGGAATCAGCCCTCAAGCCTGGACGCCTGGAACTCGACCCGCAGGATGCAGAGGCTAAAGAAATCTTCTCCCACTGGCTGCAGTGCTTTAAGGCCTACCTGGCAGAAGCGAGCTCAGCCGAAACGACAGAGGAACAGAAGTTAAGTTTACTACACGCGAGGGTGAGCCACAGAATCTCTATGCAACTAAACTCGGCCAGTTCATATACTGCAGCGCCAGCGGTACTCGATAAGATATATGTAAGGCCCATTAACGAAGTTTACGCACACCATGTGTTCATGACTCGCCGCCAGCGGCCTACAGAATCACTCGCCGAATTTTTAAGGGAACTCAATAATTTGTCAAATGACTGTAATTACCAAGCGGTTACCACGGCTGAACACAGAGAACTTGCTGTACACGATGTTTTTGTAGCGGGCCTCAGGTCTAATTATGTGCGCCAACGACTGCTGGAAAAGGGGGCCCAAGATTTAGAAACGACTGTGGAAGCTGCTACCACGATGGAGGTCTCCTTCCGCAGCCTCATCTCATTCCCCGCGGACCCCGCGACCCAATCATGGGCCCCTGACCAGCGACTCCCCCAGGCCTGTGCTACGCGGCCGCCCAGCCGCCATGCTGCCCCAGCCAGCCACTATGCTGCCCCAGCCAGCCACTATGCTGCTCCAGCCTGCCATTTCTGTGGCCAGAATCAGCACCCGCGGCAGCACTGCCCGGCCCGCAACGCGACCTGCAGCAGCTGCGGGCGGAAAGGCCACAATGCAAGAGTGTGCCTCGCTAAAAGGGCCCCAGCTTCCAACTCCCCAGTGGCACGACGTAACCGCTCCCCACACCGCAGGCCCGCAGGGCCCGAAACGCTGTGGCCTATGCCCCGATGCCGCCCCCTCCCGCCGCGTGCGATCCATGGGGGCCGCCATCTTGGCAAACCTCCACCACGCGGCCGGCCACGTGTGACTCATGGGGGCCGCCATCTTGGACACCATCTTCCTCGCCGCCCGCCACGTGCAATCCACGCGCCCGACCTGCATCTCCACGCTCGGACAACTCATAGGAAGAGTACAACTATGAACTCAGAGGGCAGTCATCCCGGG
This sequence comes from Scyliorhinus canicula, assembly GCF_902713615.1. Taxonomy (NCBI): domain Eukaryota; kingdom Metazoa; phylum Chordata; class Chondrichthyes; order Carcharhiniformes; family Scyliorhinidae; genus Scyliorhinus; species Scyliorhinus canicula. The sequence continues at coordinate 22,270,690 of NC_052166.1, read as the reverse complement.
GCCACTCCAGCACAGCTGATCAAGCCGCCGACTACCCGCAACTCAGCACAGTTACTCTGGACCAATCACGCCCAAAGCATCTGCGAAATTCGATGGCAGAGGTCCAAATCAATGGGTACAAAACGCCATGCCTCTTCGACTCCGGGAGCACTGAGAGCTTCATACATCCAGACCTGGTAAGACGCTGTTCGCTCCCCGTTTTCCCCGTGCGGCAAACTATCTCGCTCGCTTCAGGCTCCCATTCGGTCCAGATCCAGGGACGCACCGCCGCGACACTCACAATCCGCGGCGCTAGCTACTCAAAATTCAAACTCTATGTTTTGCCCGACCTCTGCGCGCCACTCTTATTAGGCCTAGACTTTCAATGTAACCTTAAGAGCCTCACCCTCCGCTTCGGCGGGCCCCTGCCACCACTCATTATCTGCAGCCTCGCTACGCTGCGAATCCTCCTCCCCCTCTCTTTGCCAATCTCACTAAGGACTGTAAACTCATAGCCACTCGTAGCAGGCGGTACAGCCTGCAGGATAGGGTATTTATCAGATCAGAGGTCCGAAGGCTTCTCAGTGAGGGGATTATAGAGGCCAGCAATAGTCCCTGGAGAGCTCAGGTGGTGGTCATTAAGACCGGGGAAAAATTCTGCATGGTTGTCAACTATAGTCAGACCATAAATAGATTTACGCTCCTCGACGCGTATCCCCTCCCCAGGATTGCAGACATGGTAAACCAGATCGCCCAGCACCGGCTCTTTTCCATGGTGGATCTGAAGTCTGCATACCACCAGCTCCCAATCCGCCCGGAGGACCGCCACTACATGGCATTCGAGGCCGATGGCCGCCTCTTCCATTTCCTCCAGGTTCCTTTCAGTGTCACTAATGGGGTCTCGGTGTTCCAACGAGCAATGGACCGAATGGTGGACCAGTACGGGCTGCGGGCCACGTTTCCATACTTGGACAATGTCACCATCTGCGGCTATGACCAGCAGGACCACGACGCCAACCTCCACCGTTTTCTCCAGACGGCACAGAAACTGAATCTCACGTATAACAAGGAGAAATGCGTTTTCCGCACAACCAGACCAGCCATCCTCGGCTATGTCGTGGAAAACAGAGTCCTGGGCTCAGACCCGGACCGTATGCGCCCCCTCTTAGAACTCCCCCTCCCCCATTGCCCCAGGGCCCTCAAACAGTGCTTGGGTTTATTTTCTTACTACGCACAGTGGGTCCCTCAATATGCGGACAAAGCCCGCCCACTCTTTTGGGCCACACGATTTCCCCTGTCAGCCGAGGCATGCCAGGCCTTCGACGGCATCAAGGAGGACATCGCCAAAGCGGTCATGCGGGCGGTGGATGAATCCACTCCATTTCAGGTAGAGAGCGACGCCTCAGAGGTAGCTCTAGCAGCCACACTAAATCAGGCAGGGAGACCAGTCGCATTTTTCTCCCGTACCCTCTCCGCTTCAGAACTCCGACATTATTCGTTACTGGAGGCACTACCTCGCAGGTAGGAGGTTCATCCTCATCACCGACCGAAGATCGGTTGCCTTCATGTTTGACAACTCGCAAAGGGGCAAAATTAAAAACGACAAAATCCTGAGGTGGAGGATCGAACTCTCCACCTACAATTACGATAGTAAGTATCGACCCGGGAAGCTCAACGAGCCTCCGGATGCCCTATCCCGCGGGACATGCGCCAGCGCGCAGATTGACCGATTGAAAGTCATCCACAATGACCTCTGCCACCCGGGGGTCACCCGACTCGCCCACTACATCAGAGCCCGAAACCTGCCTTTCTCCAACGAGGAGGTAAAAGTGGTCACCAGGGACTGCCCGATCTGTGCGGAGTGCAAACCGCACTTCTATAGACCAGACAGGGCCCACCTGGTCAAGGCTTCTAGGCTCTTTGACCGCCTCGCGATTGATTTCAAAGGGCCACTCCCCTCAACTAACAACAACGTTTACTTTCTAAACGTCGTAGACGAGTTCTCCCGTTTCCCATTCGCTATCCCGTGCCCCAACATGACCTCCCACACAGTCATTAGGGCCCTGCATAGCATCTTCACCCTGTTTGGTTTTCCCAGCTACGTACACAGCGACCGGGGTTCGTCCTTCATGACCGACGAGCTGCGTCAGTACCTGCTCGACAAGGCCATTGCCTCGAGCAGGACTACCAGCTACAACCCCAGGGGGAACGGGCAGGTGGAAAGGGAGAACGCGACGGTCTGGAAGACCGTCCTACTGACCCTCCGGTCTAGAAAGCTCCAAGTCTCCCAGTGGCAGGAAGTCCTCCCAGACGCGCTCCACGCTATTAGGTCCATTTTGTGCACAGCGACCAATCAGACCCCTCACGAGAGGCTCTTCATTTTTTCCAGGGTCACTACCACGGGGGTCTCACTTCCGGCATGGCTGAGGACACCGGGCCCCGTACTTCTGAGGAAACACGTCAGGGCTCACAAAACCGACCCCCTTGTTGTAAAGGTGCGCCTGCTCCACTCCAACCCCCAGTACGCATTCGTTGAGTTCCCTGACGGCCGTCAGGACACAGTACCCCTCCGGGATCTGGCACCCGCCGGATCCAGCGCCCCTCTACCCCCACAGAAGGTCCTTCTCACCCTACACCCAATGATGCCGCCCCCTTGCGCTCCCGAGCCCATGAGCTCGCCCAACCAGTTCCGCGCACCCGCGCCGGCCAGCCCCCAGGGCCCCCAGTCCCCGGTCGAACCAGGAGAGTATGAAGCTCGGATACAACCCTCCCTGGAGTCCACCATCGTACCCCAGCACACAACACCCATCCAGCCACCGCAAGAGGCTGCAACCCCGGTGCTCCGCAGATCACAGCGGACAGTTCGACCACCGGACAGACTGACTTTGTAAACCACCACCCCAGACGGACTTGATTTTTTTGCAGGGGGCGAATGTAACATGGTAATTCACACTGTATCTTTGCAAGCGCAGTAGCGTTACCCAACCACTAGGGGGAGTAGCTCTGGGAATGCTCAGGAACTTGTACAGGGCTCCACCCTTGGCTCTGCCCACGACTCCTCCCCCTTGTGCTGCTGTATAAATACCCTTGTCCAGAGTCAGCCTGCAGTTCATCAACGGGTAACAGGCTGGCTCTGTAGTAAGTAGATTAAAGCATATATTCATATCGGAAACACATGTCTGGTGAATTGATGGTTCCATCAACCATGGATTCATTACTTTGCATGATAGAGGCATTTATAGGCTGGGAGATATGTTCAGTGATGCTTCCTTGTCATTATTTGAGCACCTTGGCCAATAATTTGACAGACCGAGACACTCCTTTTTAAGTATTTGCAACTTTGAAACGTTACCCTTATCAAGACAACCATGCATCTTGACTCCTCTATTTCACCAGTGGAACAAATCCTGATTTCTGCGGAGTCTAAACGTTTAATTGGCAAGTTTCATGATACCTTGTGTCCTAGATCCTATGTTAGTACATTGGGTGCCTTGCAGTCTTGGGAAAGAGACTTAGCATCAAGTACTGGTGAAGAAAAATGGGTTAGTGTACCAGATCATGCCAATAAAAGCTGGCATATAACAGAATAAAGAAGGTTCAGTTCAAGATGCTGCACCTCTTGCATATCACACCAAGTTTGAGTCACAGGTTTGATGCTGCTATATCCCTGATGTGCCTAAAGTGCCTGGCAGTCGAGGGTGATGATATATACTGTGTATGTACCTGTGTCAGGACTCAATCCCATTGGTCTGGTGTGGTTAAGGAGCTCGAGTGGACATTTGACAGGTCCTTAGAATTTGATTCATTGTTCCTAAATCTGGGTCTTCCAGATAGGAGAATTGTTGACGTGAATGAAAAACAACATCCTAACTTCTGCAGCTCGGGAAAATGTTCTTTGCTCCTGGATCGGTGACATGTACCCTTTGATTCAAAACTGACATAAAATAGTCATGAAACGTATTCCTTTGGAATTCCTGACATCTCTATCCTAAGTCTGATACATTTGGTAAAGTGTGGGACCCTGATCTCAAATTTATAGCCTCCGCCATATCTGACCTGCTCCTGAGAGGTTTTCCATGAGCCTTGATCTCGCTGGATATGAAGGCGTGCATCTTGATTTGTCAATTCACCATGTTTCTATGGCCTCATCATCTCCCCCCTCCCATTCTCTCATTGAACCGTTGTATAAATGGAGGCACAGATTATTAAAGACCATTGTTCTGAAGTTATCCTGTCTTTCTCAGTTGCTCTCTTTGCAGAAATAACTGTTCAATAATGTACCAGTTGTGTTTTGAAAGTTTGTTGTGTTCTCTGTAAAAGTGATAAAACTCTAATGGAGATATATATATATATAAATAAGGCTTTTTCTCATGTTACCTCTGGTTCTTTTGCCAATCACCTTCAATCAATGTCCTCTGGTTCTCAACCCCTCTGCTACTAGTTTTATTCTATCTTCTCTGTCGAGGTCCCTCATGATTTTTGAACATACCCCTCACAGCCTTTGCTTCTCTAAAGAGGACAATCCCAACTTATCAATCTATCCTTCGAACTGAAGTCCCTAATTCCTGGAACTGTTCCAGTATATCTTTTCTATACCCTCTCCAATGTCTTCACACCTTTCCTTAATGTGCTGCCCAGAACTGGATGCAATACTACAGTTGAGGACGAGTTAATGTTTTGTGCAGGGTTAACGTCACTTGCTTCTCTTAGTATTCCAGGCCCCTATTTATAAAGCCCAGGATCCTGTACCTGTTATTAAACATGTTCTTAACCTGTCCTATCGCCTTCAATGGACCACTTCAAACAGAGTTAGGTTCTGTCAATTTCCAGCTGATCACTTCAAATCACTCAGGCGTGGAGGGAGATGATTGGAAAGCACTTAATTCTGTTTTAGGGGGTCCAGGACCTGTCAATCAACGCTTAATGTTTATAAACATTGAGGTTAGAGCACTTCAGAGTTACTCAACCATGAAGGGAGATGAATGGAACAATGCTGACAGCTGTGTGTGTGTGTGGAAGCTGTCATTCACAGCCTAGTTAAATCAATATCAAAGGGAAAGGAATGAATGATTCGCAGCTCAAAGATCTGAGGGGGTTTTAACACAGCTGACTGGTTTTCTCTTTCTAGGAAGTGACAAGTGTTGCTTCCTGTGCCTTAGCCAGCAGGTATATTGCCTGGGTTTTAATGCAGTATTTTTTTTCACTGCCTCTGTTTGGACTGCTCCCTATCTTCCTGACAGGGGTCTCTCTTCTGGGGGGGGGGGGGGGGGCTTCCTGAGAGGGGTCTCTCTTCTGGGGGAGTCTGTGGGGTCCCTTTATTTAAGGGATCACTGGGGTCTCTTTATTTAAGAGGTCATTGGGGGGTCTCTTTATTTAAGGGGTCACAGGAGGGTCTCTTTATTTAAGGGGTCTCTGTGGGGGAGGCAATGTGGAGGGGGGGGAGGTCTGGTGGAGATGGGGTGAGCAGGTCTTCCATTGTGGGGGGGGGGGGGGGTGGCCTTTGGATGGCAACTCCTTTGAAGCGGTCCACCATGTCAGGGCCACGCTTGTCAAGTCCTGTAATGATTCTCGTCCTGGCGCTTCCCGGCTCAGAGGATCGGAGAATAACCCGGGCCTGGGGAATGTGGTGCCCACCCCAACTAAGTGGATGCGAATGGGTCTTAATAACCCATTTAACTCACCCTGCTGGCAATCCTACCGCCAGTGGGGAGCAGGAGTATCGGAAACGGTCAGCACCCAGCACTGATCCCGTTTTCTTCACTAACGGGGGATTCTCCGCCTCACCGGGAACTCCGCGGCACGAGGTGGAAAATTTTGCCCAATATGTAACCTCTGTTTTACATTGCCCCTCCTTGTTCTTCCTATCAAAATGTACCACTTCAAGCTTCTCTGCATTAACTTTCATCTGCCACGCGTTCGCCATTCCACCAGTCTATCCATATCCTCTTTCCATTTAACCCCGCACGGTTCACAACACTTCCAAGCCTGTTCTCGTCTGCAATGCTCTTGATGACGCGGGCTAGCGAGTGCAGAAATAGGAGGATTGAGAGAGTGAATGCGTGGCTGGAGAGATGGAGATGCAGTTAGAGCTTTAGATTATTGGGACCGGTTCCGGGGGAAATGGGAAACTTGATTAATCCGTCAATGCATCAAATCCGCCCAATTCAAACCGGCTGTAGCTGCCCGAGGTTCGAAGGTCACATTGCCAGGGTTCGGGTGCCACAAGTCGTTCCCTCAGTCTCAGGTTGGGTATCCCTACCCTGACAGACCCAGCCCCCCCCCCCCCCCCCCCCCTCCGAACTTCATACATCTCGATTCCAAAGACAGAAGTTTCAGATTCCGGCAGTCTTGTCTCCAGGAACGCGCAAGGCCTTGTCTCTGAGTGTAAGACATCTCTGGTCACAATCCAGTCAGACCTCTCATCGGATTGTTCTGGGTGGTTTCCAGTCAGGAGTAGATCCCACTGCAAAGCAATAGCTTGCAATTCTCTTCCTCTATTAACAGGCTTTAATGGGAGACAGTGGTGCAGTGGCAGCGTCGCTGGACTGACAACCCAGAGGCTCATTCAGTTAATGCTCTGGGGCGACCGATTCAAATCCCACCACGGCAGCTAGTGGAATTTGAATTCAATTCATTAATCTGGAATATAAAGTTAGCCTCAGCAATAGTGATCGTGAAACTATCGGCAATTGCCAAAAGAAATTCATCTGGTTCGCTAATGTCCTTCTGGGGAGGAAATCTGCCTCCCTTGCTGGTCTGGCCAACATGTGACTAGATCCAGAGCAATGTGGTTGACTCTTAACTGCCCTCTGAAATGGCCGAGCGAACCACTCAGTTCAAGGGCAATTAGGGGTGGGCAACGAATGCTTGATTAAAAAAAGTGATTTTTTTTTTTCCTTGCAGAAAAAAGTGATTGGCAGTCCATTTCTCAGATGCTTAAGGTGGGGGAAACTGGTCGAAAATGGCAATCGAGGTCCATTATGGTTAATAGTAGATTCTGTTTGCAATTACCAAGATTGATGGCCACCAGGTCATATCTGCATTGCCCATTCAGATCGGTTAGCATTGCAGGTAGAACCATTCTGCTGTATTTAGACAGGAATATCGTAACCCAGAGTGTGTTACTACATCGTATATGCAGACTGCAGTTTCCTAGCAACAATCTGCAAATTATTTTTCAATAGGATTGCAGTCACAGTGCCAGAGTGGTAATGCAATTGTTTTTGAACCTGATTCAGAGTGTGGGGAGGAGTTACGACTCTCCCTGAACACCCAGGGCTTGAATTTGCCTCCAGAGTGGGCTATCGAACAGAGGCATGTCCAAGGCAGGGCTTTAAACTTCCCTGCCCCAGATCCAACAAATAGCTCACCAATTGTACGAGGCAGGGAGCAGACACCTCCTGACTGGACTCCTTCCACAAAGCGGGAGGCCAGCATGGTGGCCAGGGAAATGATACGGTGCTTGGTCACTTATTGTGAGGTACGGTAAAGTCGCCATCGTCCCAGATGACCATCGGCTGCTTCCCCTTTTGAGGGGGAGAGCTGACTGGTGGCGATTTAACCTGAGGATCACCACACCTCAGGCGAGGGGCAAGGTTGAGAAGGCGGGGCACTTCATGAATAACCTCAGCCGGTACGGGTAATTGAACCCACGTTGCTGGCCTCACTCCGCATCATGAACCAGCTGTCCAGCCAACTGAGCTAAACCGCACCCCCCCACCCTGTTGTGCACATTAAATGGTGAAGAAGGGCCCAACATTTTAAAGAGGGGGAGGGGGGAGGGGAATGTCACAAAGAACTGTTCCCTTTTTTAATAAAACTGTCTTTTATTCGCAATTAATTGGTGAATATTGCTCAATGGTTAGTGCCGACGGACCACCGATTGGTGCTCAGGAAATTCCTCCAGGTTCCTTTCCGAAGTGGCATGACCTCAACCTGCCTGGGCTGATGAGGTGTTGGCTCCTTGTCAGCGAAGGGCCCAGTTCAGCCATTGTTCAGCTCCCACCACGGCAAAACTCTTGAACGTCAACAGGAATGGGAGAGTGGCTGCTAAGCAGCCATTTTCAACAGGTTCCTGCGCCCTGGTGGGGGCCGGGGGTGTGGGAGGGGCCCTTAAAAAGCAGCACCATAGTCTCTCATACCCCTCAGTTGCTGTCTGTTCAATTCCTTCCTGGCTGGGCCAGGGTGAACTGTCTCCTCAGGCCGTTCTTTCCCTTCCGTTCACCATTCTAGTTCTTTGCTCATCTCCTTTCTTCTATTCTAGCAAAACCTGGCAGTTTCTGCCTGCGACAGAGTTCAAAACTAAGTAGCTGGTCACTAACAAATCCAATAAAAGGTTCAGGAGAAACGCCGTTACACAGAAGTGGTGGGAATGTGGAACTTGCTACCGCACAGCGTTATCACTGTGTTTAGATAAGCAGGTAGGGGAACGGTAATGGCAGGATATGTTAATTGGGTGGCAAGGCTGCACAGTGGCTAGCACTGCTGCACCACAGTGCCGGGGACCCAGGTTCAATTCCGGCCTCGGTGACTGTCTGGAGTTTGAACTTTCTCCTGTGTCTGCGTGAGGTTCCTTCAGGTGCTCCGGTTTCCTCCCACAGTCCAAAGATGTGCAGGTTAGGTGGATTGACCATGGTAAATTATCCCTTAGTGTCCTAGGTGGGTGTAGGTTAGGTGAATTGGCCATGCCTAATTGCCCCTTAGTAACCTGGGGTGTGCAGGTTAGGTGGGGTTATGGTGACAGTGAGGGTTGGAGTGGCCCTGGGTAATGTGCTCTTTCAGCAGGCCCCCGGTGCAGACCCGATGGGCTGAATGGCCTCCTTCTGCACTGTAGGGATTCTATGATTCTCTGGTTAGATGCCGGGGGGGGGGGGGGGGGGGGGGGGGGGGGGGGGGGGTGAGAGGAGACTCAAGCAGAGATTAGACAGGTTGGGCCCAACCTTTGTGCTGTGATTCTATCAAAAACAAATTCTCTCTAACTCTGCCCTCTCCAGTCTCTCTGTCTACGGGAAAGAGATTGGTACATTCCTGCCTGTTTTAGGGTTGCAGCAGATGCCAATTCCTGGACATGAGATCCCGTGTCTGATTAGCACAGACAACATGGCTGGCAACATGTCAAGGGTCTCTCCGATCAGCATTAAACCTATTTAAATGTGCAAAACTGGCTGCCAATCTCATGTTAAACTACTCAAAATTCAAACTATGTTTTTACAACTTCTACACAGGCCTAACCATCTACTCACCAGACACTCTGTCCACGCTGTACATCCTCTCCAGCTTCTTGCGATGGCGAGCTGCCTCACGGGACTGCCCGTGTTCCATGTTGACGGACTGCTGTGACGTGACGGGGGCCTTTGCACAGCTGGGGCATTCCTTGGAGCTCTGCCTGCTGCCCGCCCAGCTCCTGCAGCGCCCGGCCATGCTGTGCGAGCTGCCAGCACCTTGCAGGGCCGGTTGCCCCATCTTCCCAGGCCGCGTGCCCTTGACCGGGGTCACCGCCACGACCTCGTTTTCCCGATCTGACAGCAGCTGGCTCTCGCCAGAGATGGTGTACACCCGGGACTTCTGTCCCTCGGCTGGCTTCTCCTCCCCTTCCTCTGAGAAGCTCCGGTCGAATCTTCCCTGAGAGATCATGGACAACCGTCGCTTGTTCTGTGTGGGCTGCTGGGTCTGGGAGGACTCGTCTGGGTCTATCAAAGTCTCAGCCACCAGGTGATCTGGAAGGGAAGGAGAGGGGCAATTTATACCACAGGCTGCCAGTGCTCTTTTCAAAGAGAATCCTCTTGCCTGTTGCCGACCTTTCTCTGGGCTGCCTCAGCCATGGCTCAGTTGTAAACACATTCACCTCTGACTCAGAAGGCTATAGGTACAAGCCTCACTTTAAAATCTGCAAATCAGAAACCTACTCAGGTATTGAGGGCGCGCTGCACTGTCAGAGGGGCAGTGCTGAGGGAGTGCCGCTCTGTCAGAGGGTCAGTGCTGAGGGAGTGCTGCACTGTCAGAGGGTCAGTACTGAGGGAGTGCCGCACTGTCAGAGGGTCAGTACTGAGGGAGTGCCGCACTGTCAGAGGGTCAGTACTGAGGGAGTGCCGCACTGTCAGAGGGTCAGTACTGAGGGAGTGCTGCACTGACAGAGGGTCTGAAGGAGAGCTGCACTGTCAGAGGGTCAGTACTGAGGGAGTGCTGCACTCTCAGAGGGTCAGTACTGAGGGAGCGCTGCACTGTCAGAGGGTCAGTACTGAGGGAGTGCCGCACTGTCAGAGGGTCAGTACTGAGGGAGTGCTGCACTCTCAGTGGGTCAGTAATGAGGGAGTGCTGCACTGTCAGAGGGTCAGTACTGAGGGAGCGCTGCACTGTCAGAGGGTCAGTACTGAGGGAGTGCTGCACAGTCAGAGGCTCAGTACTGAGGGAGTGCCGCACTGTCAGAGTGTCATTACTAAGGGAGTGCTGCACTGTCAGAGGGTCAGTACTGAGGGGGTGCTGCACTGTCGGAGGACCAGTACTGAGGGAGAGCTGTACTGCCAGAGGGTCAGTACAAAGGGAGTGCTGCACAGTCAGAGGCTCAGTGCTGAGGGAGTGCTGCACTGTCAGAGGGTCAGTACTGAGGGAGAGCTGCACTGTCGGAGGACCAGTACTGAGGGAGAGCTGCACTGTCAGAGGGTCAGTACTGAGGGAGTGCTGCACTGTCCGAGAGTCAGTACTGAGGGAGCGCTGCACTGTCAGAGGATCAGTACTGAGGGAATGCTGCACTGTCAGTGGGTCAGTATTGAGGGAGTGCTGCACTGTCAGAGAGTGAGTACTGAGGGAGTGCTGCACTGTCAGAGGGTCAGTACTGAGGGAGTGCTGCACTGTCAGAGGGTCAGTATTGAGGGAGTGCTGCACTGTCAGAGGGTCAGTGCTGAGGGAGAGCTGCACTGTCAGAGGGTCAGTACTGACGGAGTGGTGCACTGTCAGAGGGTCAGTACTGAGGGAGTGCTGCACTGTCAGAGGGTCAGTACTGAGGGAGTGCTGCACTGTCAGAGGGTCAGTACTGAGGGAGTGCTGCACTGAGAGGGTCAGTACTGAGGGAGCGCCGCACTGTCAGAGGGTCAGTACTGAGGGAGTGCTGCACTGTCAGAGGGTCAGTGCTGAGGGAGTCCCACACTGTCAGAGGGTCAGTACTGAGGGAGTGCTGCACTGTCAGACCTCAGTACTGAGGGAGTGCTGCACAGTCAGAGGGTCAGTACTGAGGGAGTGCCGCACTGTCAGAGGGTCAGTACTGAGGGAGTGCCGCACTGTCAGAGGGTCAGTGCTGAGGGAGTGTTGCACTGTCAGAGGGTCAGTACTGAGGGAGTGCCGCACTGTCAGAGGGTCATTACTGAGGGAGTGCTGCACTGTCAGAGGGTCAGTACTGAGGGAGTGCTGCACTGTCAGAGGGTCAGTACTGAGGGAGTGCTGCACTGTCAGACCTCAGTACTGAGGGAGTGCTGCACTGTCAGAGGGTCAGTACTGAGGGAGTGCTGCACTGTCAGAGGGTCAGTACTGAGGGAGTGCCGCACTGTCAGAGGGTCAGTACTGAGGGAGTGCTGCACTCTCAGAGGGTCAGTACTGAGGGAGTGCCGCACTGTCAGAGGGTCAGTACTGAGGGAGCGTAGCACTGTCAGAGGGTCAGTACTGAGGGAGTGCTGCACTGTCAGATGGTCAGTACTGAGGGAGTGCTGCACTGTCAGAGGGTCAGTACTGAGGGAGAGCTGCACTCTCAGAGGGTCAGTACTGAAGGAGTGCTGCACTGTCAGAGGGTCAGTACTGAAGGAGTGCTGCACTGTCAGAGGGTCAGTACTGAGGGAGTGCTGCACTGTCAGAGGATCAGTACTGATGGAGTGCTGCATTGTTGCTGATGCTTTCTTTCAGATTTGATGTTAAACTGAGGTCTGCCCCCTCAGTTGGCAGTAAAAAATCCTGTGCAATAATGTTGAAGGAAGGAAACAATATTAATCTTTGTGTTCTGTCCATTTCTCCCACAACCAACATTAGTAAAACAGGTTACCTGGTCTTTATCTAATTGCTGTTTGTGGAAGAGCTTGGCTGCTGCGCTTCCTATTTTACCACAGTGAGTACACCACAGGCTGTATAGGGGGCTGGAATGTCCTCTTCATCACTGTTTGCTGATCCCTAATGGGTGACCTGTGTGTGAATATTGGCACGTGTCTGTATATTAGTCTCTGTGTGCTTATTGGCATGTGTGAGAATATTGGCATATATGTGTATGTTGGCATATGTGTGCTTAATGGCACGTGCGCGCATTTTGGCATGTGTGTGTATTTTGGCACGTGTGCGCATTTTGGCATGTGTGCATTTTGCCACATTAGCGTGTGTGCATTTTGGCATCTTTGTATATTGTCATGTGTGTGTATTCGCATTGTGCACATATGGCATGTGTGCATATTGGCATGTGTGTGCATATTGGCATGTGTGTGCTTATTGGCAAGTGTGTGAATATTGGCATGTGTGTGTATATTGGCATGTGAGTATATTGACATGGGTGTGTATATTGGCATGGGTGTGTATATTGGCATGGGTGTGTATATTGGCATGTTTGTGCTTATAAGCATGTGCGTGTATTGGCATGTGTATGCTTATTGGCATGTGAGTGTATATTGGCAGTGTTTTTTGGTACCTGAGAGATCAATTGATTGGCTGGGGGGGTCAATGAATTGGTAAAAGGGCGTGTTATGCCTGGCAACAGGCGGTGATTGGGCCCTATCCACGTGGGATGATTTTCAGAGAACCAAGGATAGGGAATTCAGGTCCTGGAGGCTCAGAGAAGAAGCTGAGAATCTCTCTCTCTCTTTCATCATAACAGCTGCATAGCTGCAATATGTCTGACCTACAGAGAACCTGGATGAATCCACAGTAAAAACCACTACAGACTGAAAGCAGAAACCTCAACCCGAAAGCCTGAACTAAAGGAAGGTGTGTTAGAAGACATCCGTCTGAAACAAAGACTTTTATCCTCTAACTTTCATCATTATTTTTACACTCCTCTTTTCCCGTCTGTGTTTTCCGTGTGAGTGTGTGTGTGTGTGTGTGTGTGTGTGGAGAGTGGGGGCGAGTTAAAGAGGGAGGGTTAGAAATTAGGTAATCGTTAGCCAGTTGTATTTGCTGCATATATAATTATAGTTATTGTTATGAATAGAAAACAATTGTGTTTAAATTTACAAACCTGATGATTGTTGTTATTGGACAGCCAAAGGGCCAAAGACTTTGGGTATTTCTAAGGATTATTTATTAATTTAAATTTTGTTGCGACTCTGGGTCAAGTGGGATTGGAATTCAGCACGCACTAGCCCAGGGTGTCATAACAGTGTGTATGTTGGCATGTATGTGTATATTGCCATGTGTGTGTATATTGGCATGTGTGTAAATATTAGCATGTGTGTAAATATTGTCTTTTGTAAGCATGCTGGCATATATGTGCATGTTGGGGTGTGCACAGTAAGAAGTCTTACAACACCAGGTTAAAGTCCAACATGTTTGTTTCAAACACTAGCTTTCGGAGCACTGCTCCTTCTTCAGGTGAAGGAGCTCCTTCCATTCACCTGAGGAAGGAGCAGTGCTCCGAAAGCTAGTGATTTGAAACAAACCTGTTGGACTTTAACCTGGTGTTGTAAGACTTCTTACTGTGCTCACCCCAGTCCAACGCCGGCACCTCCACATCATGTTGGGATGTGTGTGTGTGTTGACATGTGTATGCATGTTGGCATGTGTTGCATGTTGGCATGTGTGTATATTGACATGTGTTTGTATATTGGCAAAGGCCAAGTAAAAGATATGGCTGCAATACCAGTCATGGTTGCACAACCTGCTTGATGCCTGGCATCCAGGTTCCCACACAAAGAATGGACCACTTGAATGTTGGGGACTCCTGCTTCCCATATATATGGAAGTCCCAGCCAGAGTCAGTGTCAGCCAGGGTAGAGAGGGGGATGTTTTATGCAGCTGTCGCCAACGTTTGCAGTGCACAACTGGAGAGAGCAACTCAGTTCAGAAACCCAGTCTCTTTTGGGTCCAGGACATGGTTTTAGGGCAGCACGGTAGCATAGTGGTTAGCACAATGGCTTCACAGCACCAGGGTCCCAGGTTCGGTTCCCGGCTTGGGTCACTGTCTGTGCGGAATCTGCACGTTCTCCCCGTGTCGGCGTGGGTTTCCTCCGGGTGCTCCGGTTTCCTCCCACAGTCCAAAGATGTGCAGGGGTAGGTGGATTGGCCATGCTAAATTGCCCTTAGTGTAGTGTCCAAAAAAGGTAAGGTGGGGTTACTGGGATAGGGTAGAGGTGCGGGCTTAGGTAGGGTGTTCTTTCCAAGGGCTGGTGCCGACTCGATGGGCCGAATGGCCTCCTTCTGCTATGTGTAACTGAAGATTCTGTTTGAAATCTGTCACCAGACAGAGTTTATTCAACGCCCATCGATATATCTCTACTCCAACCAGTTCAGCTGATCAGTGATTTCAACAGACTGAATTCCAAAATAGATTTGGAGCTACATCTCAATTAGGTTAGTCACTACCCCACTTTGATCGAAAAAATTTTCTTTGTTCATTTTTTTCACAATAACAAACCCCCAATTCTGAGCGCACAGACTGAAGCGGAGAGATTTCTTGTGTTTCCTTCTCTCAGCTGGTCAGAGAGCATTGGTCCCAGCTGCCTGGGAGACCCGTGGCACACGGAATATAACGCAGCACTCAGACAATGCACGACGCTGTCACACTGTCATTCACACAGGGGCCAGCAGCTCGCACATCTCACGGCAGCAGCATAGAACCGCAGATCAGTTACAGCACAGAAAGAGGCCATTCAGCACACCGCTATGTTCACATTACATAATGCACAGCGGGAAGAAATCTTTCATTTTCTGGGGCCAGTGAAGCAAATGACAGAGGGGAATCCAAATCTGTTCAAACACATTAGCGGGTAATCTCACCTGCTCAGTGCACATTGCTGATAACACTGACCCGCTCAGCAAATCATCCTATTTACTTTAAGCTATCAGTGCTCGTTTGGTATTGTTTACCTGCTCAGCGTATAATCCTAATAAACTCAAACCTGCTCACTGTATAATCCTGACAAGTTGCTCATCCAAAGCTCCCGCTAACTCGTCCCAGTACACTTGTTCAGTACATCGCTGGTACACTGTTCACTGTGCAATCTTACATTGTGATCTGGGTGTATCTCTGATGGCCAGGACACCCAGGAGAATTCTCTTTCAAAACAGTGATTCTCCGTTTCCCGTCGCTGATTTCGTAATTACCGATCGGGCAGAGAATCCCCTTTTATGGTGGGCCAAGTTACCCACCGTGCGGTTGACCCATGGTCTCAGCGGTCGGGAACCCGACATGGCGGCTGCGGAATGTGCCCAGCGCCGTCTCAGTCAGATGGGAGCCGCGCTGCTGGCCGGGGGCGGGTGGGGGGGGGGTATTCGGCGAGGGCTGGGGGAAGTGTTGGGGGGTGGCGAGGGGGTGTCCAGGGGGGGGGGGGGGGGGGGCACTATCTGACAGGTCATGTCCACGCACGGCCGGCACCATGTTGTATGGCGCAACCGCTGCAGGTCGTCGCCGTGCACGCACACGGCCACGGACCCCCGGCAATTCTCCGGACGTTTTTGTCGCGGAGGCCGGAAGTTTTACATGCTGGCCCCGCACCGGTCGGAGGATCGGTGCTGGGGTGGCGCCAATTTTTATGACGCAAAAGGCCACGGATCCTCCGGACACAGCCTGAAAATTGGAGAATCCAGCCCAGGATCTTTTACAACATCTGGAAGAACCAATGTGAGACCTTAGCTTAAAGTCTCATCTGCAAGGGAGCACCTCCAGCAGTGCAGCACACCCTCAGCACCACATCCGTGTTGGCCTAGATATTGTATTCAGGTTGGATTTGAATACACCTTTTGACTGAGAGGTGGGCTACTGACTGAGCCAACTTGGACAAGTTAATGGACATGGCCCCAGGATGAATTAGCAATATCAGCTCAGGAAAGTTTAGAACAGGGGCAACAAACTGAGAAGCACAATGACCTCAAATACTGAATAGTCGTACAATGCTTAAAAAAAATCCTTTGTTGATAAATTAGATCTATTTTAATCATCGCAGGCACCTATACCATCATGTACCTATTCTCCACCCCCCCCCACCTCCTCCTTCACCTCCACGCCCCCCAAAAATCGACTAATTCTGTCGCAAGTCAATGGCTCAGCCTCCGCTATTGCCACCATGCCAATGTGAACACCATTAAAACCTGGGAGCACATCACTGCCACTTTCCACTGTTCTGACACTCTGGCAGGCGGCTGATTCATTGGCAGCTTTCTGGGCGAATAATCAATTGAAGCCATGGGTTGTGCTGCAGGAGAAAATCAAAAGATGCATTTCACAGCGAGAACTCGTCATTAACCTTTCTCTGCTAGCCTCCCCGCCCCATTCCTGCCTTTCACTGGATGTTGGTTTTGTTCCTTAACTAATTAGAACTATTTCACTTTTGTGAAAGTGAAGTGCTGTGAGTGAAATGGGAGCAGCTCAGTAAGAGTCATTAGTACAGAGGCATGTGCAACTTTCAGTGAGGTTTGATTGACAGGCCAAAAGGCTGAGGAAAATATTCTTCCAGGTGTAATGAACAAAAATATACACAGGTACAGATGGTAGGGCAAGAGGGCATGGGTTCATAGACATAAACATGCACACAAAAAATCACCAAACAAAATCCTACACAAACATAAACACATGCAAACACAAGTATACATGTGCACACAAATAGGGGTGCATATTTAGAAGGATGAGGGGGGATCTTATAGAAACATTTAAAATTATGAAGGGAATAGATAGGATAGATGCGGGCAGGTTGTTTCCACTGGCGGGTGAAAGCAGAACTAGGGGACATAGCCTCAAAATAAGGGGAAGTAGATTTAGGACTGAGTTTAGGAGGAACTTCTTCACCCAAAGGGTTGTGAATCTATGGAATTCCTTAACCAGTGAAGCAGTTGAGGCTCCTTCATTACATGTTTTTAAGGTAAAGATAGATAGTTTTTTGAAGAATAAAGGGATTAAGGGTTATGGTGTTCGGGCCGGAAAGTGGAGCTGAGTCCACAAAAGATTAGCCATGATCTCATTGAATGGCGGAGCAGGCTCGAGGGGCCAGATGGCCTACTCCTGCTCCTAGTTCTTATGCAAAAACACACATACAAACAACATGTAGTGATGGGCAGTGATGAGGTAAAGACAGTTACACACAAACGCAAACACACACACAAATGTAAACACACACACACAAATACAAACAAACACACACAAATACAAACACACACAAATGCAAATACACACACACACAAATACAAACACACAAACAAGCAAACACAAACATATACACAAATACAAACACACACAAATACAAACACACACATAAATACAAACCCACACACAAATACAAACACAAATACATGTACAAAACTATATGCAAGCAAATACTCTCCAAACAGAAGTGTATTTCTGTTAATGTGCATGAATACAGATGCAAATGTAAACATAACCAAGCACGTACACAGGTCTACAGATAGAAATGCACACACAAGCACACATACTGACAGTCAGCCACATATACATTGTCAGATATACGCCCACAATAGGCAAGGTCACATCCAAAGTCACACCCACAGATAGGTACAAACACAGGGAGAATTACAGAAACATATCTACACAAACACAGAGAAACACCCACAGACACAGGTGGCTGAAGGTTGTTTTTGACTTGGATTGAATCAGAACACATAGGCTGACTGATTGCACACACCCAGGCTCTGGGCCAACTCACTCCAGGTTAACAGCAGCAATTATTCGTCTCATTGTAATTACATTTAATGGTTGGCTGTAGAAAATCTGCTGGGATTGCGTTGCATCAGAAATGGATGTTTAAAATCTTTTTTTTTCGCCTACAGCATATATAAAATTGTGTGTTAATTTGTCTGACCCCTTCCTCTGACCTCTTACCTCCAGCCCTTACACAATAACATCTCAGAGATAGTGAAGGAGAGTGAGTAGCTGAGATACAGAATAATTCAGAAGCATCAGCATTTAACCCTTTATTGCAAAAAATTCCCCTCTCGGTGCACACTGTACCCACTGGGAAACTACAGGTTAAAGATGAGAATGATGTGTTTATGTACTCTGGGATAACAAAGGTTGCAACTGGATGCAGCTTTAACCAAAAGATACTCCAGACCTTGAAGTTAGTTCAATCTGATTTATTGAACCAGTAGCACAGTTAGCACAGTTCTCTATGAGTTCGACTCTCTGCTAACCTAAGTGTGGTTACTCTGTCTGACTGAACCAGACTAGCTCTTAGCCACGTGCTGGAGGTGTGATACTGTACATACACCCTGACTCACTCTGTAGATGTTCATCAGTGGAAAGAGGTGGTGTGAGTGCCTTGTGCCTTTTAAAGTGAGATACCACCCCTGAGTGTCCTCTCTGTTCTCTGTGTTCATTAGCTGCCTGTCTGTATATCATTATCTGCATGTCATGACAGAGAAGTAAAACGTTTCACCTCAGGGGACTCTGAAAAAACACTGAAGAAGCACTTTGTGTCAATCCAGCACAGGTTTCTGCATGATTACAGAAAAGGGGGTTGTTCAAACAACGCTTAGAAATCAGAAGAGACACAGATTTTACCTTGGATACATAACAGTATGCATGCCATCCTTAAATAGAGAGGACCGGCTCTTACTCAGTTCTTGTTGCTAGAATCGCGAGGAAACTCTCCGCTGGTTGGAGTCATACCTGGCACAAAGGAAGATGGTTGTGGTTGTTGGAGGACAGTCACCTCAGCCACAGGGCATCACTGAAACGGTTCCTCAGGGTAGTGCCCTAGACCCAACCACCTTCAACTGCTTCACCAATGACCTTCCTTCCAACATAAGGTCAGAAGTGGGGATGTTCGCTGATGACAGCACAGTGCTCTGCAACATTCACAACTCCTCAGATACTGAAACAGTCCATGTCCAAAGTACTTTTTCAGTGGTTTTTCAGGGTCCCCAGAGGTGAACTGTTCTGGCCACTTTTACTTCTCATCTTTAACCTGTAGTTTTTCTGTGGGTATAGCAAGACCTAGACAACATTCAGCTTGGGCTGATAAGTGACAAGTAACAAGCGCCAGACATTGGCCATCTCCAATAAGAGAGAATGTAACCATCGCCTCTTGACATTTAATGGTACTAACGATCACCAGATTCCCCCCATCGATATCCTGTGGGAACATCACTTAACCAGAAATTAAACTAGACTAGCTATATTAATACTGTGGCTACAAGAGCAGGTCAGAGGCTAGGAATCCTACAATAAGTAACTCACCTCCTGACCCCCCCAAAGCCTGTCCACCATCTACAAGGCACAAGTCAGTAGTGTGATGGAATACTCTCCGCTTGCATGGATGAGTGCAGCTCCAACAACACTCAAGAAGCTCGACACCACGTAAGACAAAGGAGCCCATTGATTGGCACCCTTTCTGCAAACCTTCACTCCCTGTACCACCAACGCACAGTAGCAGCAGTGTGTACCGTCGGCAAGATGCACTGCAGCAACTCATCAAGCCTCCTTCAACACCTTCCAAACCCATGACCGTTACCAGCTAGAAGGACAAGAGCAGCAGACACACGGGGACACCACCACCTGCAGGCTCACCTCCAAACCTCTCACCATCCTGATTTGGAAATATATCGGCCGTTCCTTCACTATTGCTGGGTTCAAACCCTGGAACTCCCTCCCTAACAGCACTGTGGATGTACCTGCACCATATGGACTGCCGCGGTTCAAGAAAGCGGCTCAGCACCACCTTCTCAAGGGCAATTAGGGATGGGCAACAAATGCTGGCCTAGCCAGGAAAGGCCACATCCCACAGCTGAATTAAATATGAATGAAACAATTAAGGAACAGGACAGAAAAATCAAAAATGCTGGAAATCAGGAGATGGTCGGGGGTGTCATTTAAAGCTCGATTGCGAGAATGTTGATTGAGTTTGTTCGGGTTGGAATCAATTGTCAGAATCAAAAACATTAACCTACTTTCAGCTTCATAACTTATTCATTCTTCTGTGTGTGCACCCTGAATTTGTCCTGTGGATTTCAATAGGATAAGAGCTTTGCCTGGTTCTTACTCAAAGCTACAATACACTTTATGCAAAACACAGTGCAGAACATCAGGAAATAAGGAGGGGAAAGTGATAGGCAAGGACTGTCATAGGTATATCCAAGAAGCTAAATATCGACACACAATCTCACACACATTTCGTCACACAATCCCGCACTCCTAAGGGAACAGTAGCACAGGCATTACGTCCATGGACTAGTAATCCAGAGGCTCGGACTAATGGTCCCAAAACATGGATTCATATCCCACCATGGCAGGTAAGCAATTTAAATTCAGTTAATTAGATAAACCTGCACTAAAAAGCTAGACTCAGTAACGGTGAGCATAAAATTACTGACACACTAATACCCTTCAGGGAAGGAAATCTGCC
The DNA here is from genome assembly GCF_902713615.1 of Scyliorhinus canicula. Taxonomy (NCBI): domain Eukaryota; kingdom Metazoa; phylum Chordata; class Chondrichthyes; order Carcharhiniformes; family Scyliorhinidae; genus Scyliorhinus; species Scyliorhinus canicula. The sequence continues at coordinate 22,250,177 of NC_052166.1, read as the reverse complement.
AACCTTACCTGGTCTGGCCGACGTGTAATGTGGTTGACTCTTAACTGCCCTTTGAAATGGTTCCCATTGTTGGGAGAGCTGACCCACAGACTAGTCAAACAACAGCCTGACATAGTCATACTCACTGAATTATACCTAACAGCAAGCTTCCCAGGCACCTCCATTACCTTCCCTGGGTATAACCCATCCCACTGGATAGGACAGACCCAGCAGACCAGTGGTGTGCAGTCCTGGGAGTTCTTAACATTGACCCTGGCCCTCGTGGAGTTTCATGGCATCAAGTCAAACGCGGCCAAGGAGACCTCCTACTGATTACCACCTACCAACACCTACCAATCTCCCCCCCACACCGCACCCACCCCTCTTCAGCTGACTTCCATGTTGAACAACATTTGGAGGAAGCACTGAAGGTAGCAAGAGAACAGAATGTTCTTCTGTGCCCATCACCAAGAATGGTTCGAACTGGCAGAGTCCAGAAGGAAATGCCTGCCTGATTCGGACTGCAACAAGTGGTGAAGAAACTTACTTGATCTCACCCTCAAGAATCTACCTGTCACAGGTGCACCTGCCCATGACAGCATTGGTAAGAGAAATCACCACATGGTCCTTGTGGAGATGAAGTCCAGTCGTCACGCTGAGAATACCCTCCACCATGTTGTACTGCACCTTGCTAAATGAGATAGATTTAGAATAGACCCAGCAACTGGAGGAGGAAGCTCCACAAATATCTCCATCTGCATTATGGGGGATCCCTGAACATCAGTGCTGAAGACAAGGCCAAAGTATTTGTAACCACCTTCAGGCAGAACTGCCAAGTGGATGATTCATCTCGGCCTCCTCTGGAGGTCTCCAGCATCACAGATGCCAATCTTCAGCCAATTCGATTCACTCCACATGCCATGAAGAAACGGCTAAAGACACTGGATACTGCAAAGGCCCATAAAACAACCTGGCTGTTATAATGAAGGCTTGTGCTGCAAAGCTATCCTCACCCTTGGTCAAGCTGTTCTAGTACAGCTACAACATTGGCATCTACCTGAACAAATTACCCAGCTGTGTCCTGCCCACAAAAAGCAGGACAAATCCAACCAGGCCAAATACCACCCCATCAGTCTACTCTCGATCATCAGCAAAGTGATGGAAGGGGTTATCAATAGTGCTATCAAGCAACACTTACTCAGCAATAACCTGTTCACTGACGTTCAATTTGTGTTCAGCCAGGGTCACTCAGCTCCTGACCTCATTACAGCCTTGGTTCAAGCACGGACAAAAGAACTGAACCCAAGAGGCAAGGTGGCAGTCATTGCCCTTGACACAAAGGCAGCATTTGACCGAATATGGCATCAAGGAGCCCAGGCAAAAGTGAAGTCAATAGGAATCAGGGGGAAAGCTCTCCACTGGTTGGAGTCATACCCGGCACAAAGGAAAATGGTTGTTATATTTGGAGATCAAGGGGCAGCACGGTGGCACAGTGGTTAGCATTGCTGCCTACGGCGCTGAGGACCCGGGTTCGAATCCCGACTCTGGGTCACTGTCTGTGTGGAGTTTGCACATTCTCCCCGTGTCTGCGTGGGTTTCACCCCCACAACCCAAAGATGTGCAGGTTAGGTGGATTGGCCACGCTAAATTGCCCCTTAATTGGAAAATAAAAAAAGTTAAAAAAAATAAAAAATAAAAAATAATTGGGTACTCTAAATTTATATTAAAAAAAAAAAAATATTTGGAGATCAATCATCTCAGAACATCACTGCAGGAGTTCCTCAGGGTAGTATCCTAGGCCTAACCATCTTTAACTGCTTCATTAATGACCTTCCCTCCATCAGAAGACAAGAAATGGGGATGTTTGCTGATGATTACCACTCACAATGCCTCAAGCAATGACACAGTCAAGACCTGAATACAGCAAGACCTGGGGAATATGTAAGCCTGGATCAGCAAGTGGCAAGTTAATCTTACACCATACAAGTGCCAGGCAATGACCATATCCAACAAGAGAGAATTTGACCATTTCCCTTTGATGTTCAATTGTATTACCATTGCTGAACCTCCCAATCGCAACAGCCTGGGGGTTACCATTGACCAGAAACTGAACCAGCCATATCAATACTATGACGACAAGAGCAAATTAGAGGCTAGGAATCCTATGGTGAGTAACTCACCTCCTGACCCCCCAAAGCCTGTCCACCATCTCAAGTCAGGAGTGTGATGGAATACTTCATTTGCCTGGATGAGTGCAGCCCCAACAACACTCATAGGGTGGCATTCTCCCCTACCCGGCGTGACGGAGGGTCCCGGAGTAGGGGAGTGGCGCCAACCACTCAGGGGTCGGGCCTCCCCAAAGGTGGGAATTCTCTCCACCTTTGGGGGCTAGCCCCGCGCCGGAGCGGTTTGCACCAGAAGACTGGCGCAAAAAACTGGCGCCCCCGGCAGCGGGGCTGGCCGAAAGGCTTTCGCCGGTCGGCGCATGCGCGATGTGGGGTTCTCTTCCGCTTCCGCCATGGTGGAGGCCGTGGCGGTCGCGGAGGAGAATTAGTGCGCCCAGGGGACTGGCCCGGGGTCTGAGCGGGGGGCCCCGATCGCGGGCCTGGCCACCGTGGGGGCACCCCCCGGGGTTTGATCACCCCCCCGCCCCCCCCAGGACCCCGGGGGCCCGCTCGCGCCGCCGATCCCGCCGTTCCAGAGGTGGTTCAAACCTCGGCGGTGTGAGAGGCCTCCCAGCGGCGGGACTTCGGCCCATCCGGGCCGGAGAATCACCGCAGGGGCCTCGCCGATCAGAGTGGCGAGATCCCGCCGCCGCCACTTCCCGGGTGGCGGAGAATCTCTGCCACGGCGGGGGCGGGATTTTCGGCGGCCCCAGGCGATTCTCCGACCCTGCTGGGGGTCGGAGAATTTCGTCCATAGAGTGTGACACCAGCCAGAACAAAGCAGCTAGCTTGCTGTGTCACCCCATTCATCCTCTTAAACATTCACTCCTTCCACCAATGGTGCACAGCAACCACCCACAAAGGTTCCTTCAACAGCACCTCCCAAACACACCACTTCTACTACATAGAAGAGCAAGGGTTGGAAATGCTTGGGAATGCCACCACTTGCACGTTCTGCTCTGAGTCACTCATCATCCTTGGAAATATGTCAGCCATTCCTTCACTGTCACGAAATCCTGGAAGTGCATTGCTAACAGCACTGTGGGTGTACCTACACAACAGGGATTGCAGCGGCACAAGAAGGCAGCTCACTACCAGCTTTTCATCTTGGCGGCATGCTAGCACAGTGGGTAGCACTATTGCTTCACAGCTCCAGGATCCCAGGTTCGATTCCCGGCTTGGGTGACTGTCTGTGTGGACTCTACATGTTCTTCCCCCCGTGTCTGCGTGGGTTTCCTCCGGGTGCTCCAGTTTCCTCCCACAGTCCAAAGATGCGCAGAGTCGGTGGATTGGCCAGGCTAAATGTCCAAACATGGTGGGTGGGGTTACTGGGTTGCAGGGATGGGGTGGAGGTGTGGGCTTAAGTAGGGTGCTCTTTCCCAGGGCCGGTGCAGACTCGATGGGCCGAATGGCCCCCTCAGCACTGTAAATTCTATGAAATCTATGAGAAACCTTCTCAAAAGCAATCAGCAATCGGCTATAAATGTTGGCCTGGTCAGCAATGCACACATCACATTAGCGAATAAAACCTACCCATTCGCACATAATCCCACATCTCAAGACTTTCAGTTCGCTGAATCAGTGGAATTCAGTTGCGTTGGGAGACAGGGATTTATATCGAATGATGCAGTGTTCTCTGAAAACAGCAAATCAGCTGATTCTGCATCATGGGAACATTGTGCTTTTCCCAGCGATTTTGATTAATGTTGTGATATTCTGATTAGAACTGGGACAGAGGTTTGTCCCTCCTGGCATTTAAACTGCTTCCATTTTTGTTTCTGTTTGGACATCCACCTTCGGGGAAGAGGTGGAATTGAGGATACAGCTGAGGTCAGCACAGCTCCCTCTTTCTCTCACTTTACATCTCTCTCACTTGGATTGTCTTTTACTCTCCATCGCTTTCTCTCTCTGTCTCAATCTCTTCCCTTTTTTAAAAATCTTCCTCTCCACGCTCTTCCCTGCTCTTCTTCCCTCACTCTCATTCCCCCCTCTCTGTCTCTGTCTCTATCAGCAGTTCCAGGTTGTGCAATTTCTCCGCAGCAAATGTTCAGCTACTGAGTCCACTTTTCATTAAGCTAAGTGCTCAACAGAAGGGTAACGGATTATACTAAAGGACAGGCACTGAATCGTTTCTGATGGCCAAGCTCATATAGGTGTGCAGCATTTATCCGTCATTTGCATCTAGCCAAATAACTTGCCACTTCTGCATTTCCTGAGGAAAGATTAAATTTGACAGATCGATCCTGAGCCGAGCTTAACACAGGGTTTTAGGGGACTGAGGGTGGGACTGTGGGTGTGGGGGGGGGGGGGGGGGGGGTCAATTTTTATTTCCCCAAGTTGTAAAGGTTCAAAGTGGGAGTTAGCCCCCCCCCCCCCCCCCCCCCCCCCACCCAAATCTCTCTCACTGCTGTGTGACCAACCTCTGTGACAATCCCAGAAACACCTGGGTTCCGAGCTGGCATCAGCCAGTGACTCAGTGGCAGCACACTCAGTGCTGAGACAGAAGGCTGACATTCCCAATTCCCCCTCCAGCAACTCAAGCAAATAATCCTGCAGCGCTGAGGGAGTGCTGCACTGTCAAAGGTGCTCCCCTGTTGATGAGAAAAACCCCAGGCCACCTCAGCCCTCTTAAGGTGGACGTAGAAGATCCCACAGAACTATTTTGAAGAAGACCAGGGGAGTTCTCCCAATGCTGGCCTATGTTTATTCCCCCCCCCCCCCCCCCCCCAACCAACATCAATAAAAACAGATTATCCACTCATCATTGTGACATTCTTTGAGGGAGCTTGGTGTGCGCAAATTGGTTGTAGCATTGCAACAGTGACCACCGTCACAACAATTTCAACATTGACTATAAGGCACTTTGTGCCATCCTTATGTCATGAAAGGTGCTACATAAATGCATGTTTATTTCTTTCTCTACATTACAAAAGTATAGGGTGACATGAGTAAATCTGTCTCCTGGAAGGAACTGAAGCTCTGATTGACTGTTTCCCTCTATTTCTGTTCACAGACTAACATGGTTATGCATTATTCTCCCCCTTTCACACATCAACCAGATAGTGGTTGGTCCAAACTTTGCAGAATAATGTTGTGCATGGAGTACATGTGCAAGCGCACATAATCTCATAGGCATACAATCCACTCAATCTCTCTGTCTCACACACACACAGTCCCATGAACAGTCAAATCCACACGCACACAGTCAAACAAATACACACAGTCACACACGACCTCACACACACAAATACACAAATAGTCTCACACACACACACACAAATAGTCACACACACAGTTGCACACAATCACAGTCAGATTCATACGCACACAGTCAAACAAATACACACAGTCACACACAGTCTCACACACACAAATACACAGTCACACACATTTTCACACAGTCACACACAATCACAGTCAGATACACACGTACAGAATCAAACAAATAGACACAGAGACACACAGTCAGATACACACACACACAAATACACAAACACAAACACAGTCACACACACGGTCACACAGTCAGACACACAGGCACACAATCAAATACACACATAGTCAGATATACATGCATAGTCAAACAAATACATACACAGTCACAGTCTCACACACACAAATACGCAAACACAGTCTCACACACACACATACAATCACACACAGTCACACACGCAAACACACACAATCACACATAGTCTCAGACACACAGTCGTCAAACATACACAGTTCACATACACAGTCACACACAGTCTCACACAACAGTCACAGACATAGTCACACAATCACACACACACATAGTCACACACACACAACCTGGTTGGTTTACAATACCAATCAGAAGTGTGACGAGGAGAAATGTTTTCACGTCAAGTTGATAGGATCTAGGACACTCTACCTGAAAAGGTGGTGGCAAGTGATTCAGTGAATAATTTTAAAAGCAAATTTGACAGGTACATGAAGATGAGAAACTTACAGAGTTACAGACAAAATGTGTGAGACTATGCACAGCTGCTTCACAGTGCCAGGGACCCGAGTTCGATTCCGGCCTTGGGTGACTATCTATGCGGAGTTTGCACTTTCTCCCCGTGTCTGCGTAGGTTTCCTCCGGGTGCTCCGGTTTCCTCCGGGTGCTCCGGTTTCCTCCCACAGCCCAAAGATGTGCAGGTTAGGTGGATTGGCCATGATAGACAGTCGCCCAAGGCCGGAATCGAACTCGGGTCCCTGGCGCTGTGAAGCAGTAGTGCTAACCACTGTGCCACACGTTTCTCACGATCCACCCTACAATCTACTGAAACACTCAAATTATATCATCCTTCATCTTACATTCAAATTCTATGAACACTTGGAATCTAACCATTTTAGCCCTGGTGTGATTCTAGTGAATCTGTACCGATTCTGCCTTCAAGGTCAGTATATCATTCCTGAAGCCTAGAACATATTCTTCCAGATGGTGTCGAAGCAGAGATTTCACAGCCAAAGCATAACTTTACTTCTTTACATTCCACACCTGGACTATTGTGTTCAGTTTTGGTCTCCTTACTTGAGAAAGGACGTACTGGCGCTGGAGGGTGTGCAGAGGAGATTCACTAGGTTAATCCCAGAGCTGAAGGGGTTGGATTATGAGGAGCGGTTGAGTAGACTGGGACTGTACTCGTTGGAATTTAGAAGGATGAGGGGGGATCTTATAGAAACATTTAAAATTATGAAGGGAATAGATAGGATAGATGCGGGCAGGTTGTTTCCACTGGCGGGTGACAGCAGAACTAGGGGACATAGCCTCAAAATAAGGGGAAGTTGATTTAGGACTGAGTTTAGGAGGAACTTCTTCACCCAAAGGGTTGTGAATCTATGGAATTCCTTGCCCAGTGAAGCAGTTGAGGCTCCCTCATTACATGTTTTTAAGGTAAAGATAGATAGTTTTTTGAAGAATAAAGGGATTAAGGGTTATGGTGTTCGGGCCGGAAAGTGGAGCTGAGTCCACAAAAGATCAGCCATGATCTAATTGAATGGCGGAGCAGGCTTGAGGGGCTAGATGGCCTACTCCTGCTCCTAGTTCTTATGTTCTTATTCCACCCTCCATTAGATTAAGGCTAACAGTGCAGAGATAGGGCCGGGGAGTGGGCCTATGGCGGGCACTCTTTCAGGGGTTCGGTGCAGACTCAATGGGCTGAATGGCCTCCTTCTGCACTGTAGGGATCCTCTGGATTCTTCTGGGGGTGGGAGGGGGGTGCATTCAGAACAAGGAGGCGTACCCTTCATCTTCGAGCTGGCCCTTGTCAGAAAGTATGTATTTACACAAACAACCGGACTGTGCCTCGAGAAGCAGCCATTTCAACCTTTGAATACTGCGTATTATAGATTGATTGTTGGGTGAGGAGTTACTGAAGAAAGGCAGATTAACAGAGCTGTGACACAGATAGGCCATTGGACTGAGTGGCAGAGCAGACTCGAGAGGCTGAATACCCCCCCCCCCCCCCCCTCTGCATGCCCACCCCAACCCCGTTCCTACACCGCCCCCTCTCCCCAGTGCCTCTGTACACATCTCACAGTGATCCTGATCCAAAGTGTCTCCCACTCGAAAAGTGTCAGTGAGTCTCGTGAGTGGCAGCAACCTGATCTGAACTACCAGGGGACTTCCCAAGTGAGGGAGAGAGAAAGAGGGAGAGAGAGAGAGAATGTCAGCATCTTCACGCCAAACAACTCCAAGTAGATAATACATCACTGGGTTGTGGTCTAAGCCAATTCTCCACCAATGGAGACGAGGGAAACCGGGGGTTTGGGAGTAGGTGGTGGGGGGAGGGGGGCGGTGTAGACGGTACATCAGAGCGGCTCTCTTACCTGGGTCCTTGCTGTTGCTATTCTCACTCTGCGACAGGCACTCTCCAAAAACTCGTGCTGCTCTTTACGTTTGAATCCACAACGCAGCAACAGGGCAAGGAGAGAAGGAGAAGAAAAGTCAGAGGGGCGCAGACCTGACACAACCACACAAAGAAAAGGGGGTGGGGTGGGGGGAGTGATGAACCGACATCAAAACGCAAGAGGTACACCTCAGCCCGCAGCTACAGGGGGGGGGGGGGGGCGATAAGCAAATGAATGTCTCAGAAACAAGCCATCATTTCCTGTACAAGCAGCATCGCAAATACCATTCAGTTAAATCCAACAACACATTGCCGACAGGCAGTGAAGCACATTTAATAATTTGATATTCCCAACTGCTACATCTTCAAAATGTTTCATTACAGAACACACAGGAGCAACCCAGAAAGTGAGGGATCAATTACCTCCTCGCCAACTGGGCAGAGTAAACCGTCTAAACTTGAGTGTGGTGTGTTTCAGAGAGAGAGAGACAGAGAATTACAGACAGAGAGAGAGAGAAGGAACAGAGAGAGACAACACAGAGACAAAAAAAAACACAGGAAAAAACTGGTATTAGGAGACAAACGCTCAGTGCCTAGCTGGAGACACAGGTCAAGGAAATATTTGTCAGTTTATTTTAAACAGGCTGACAGCCCCATTCAATGCGTAGATGCCGGAATCGTGTTCAGCTCTTCACGTTAGCCTGCACATTGTCTCAGGGTGGAGAGAGGAGCAGGAATGGAGAGGGTGTGCTTTGGCATTTGGATGGAGAGAGACAGAGGGGAGAGAGAGAGAGAGAGAGACAGAGGGAGAAAGCTAAGAGATTCATGCAGGAGGACAGAGCGGGAAAAAGGACAAGAGAGAGGTCAGAGAAACTGCACAGAGACGATAGGGAGCAGAGGAAGGACAGAACAGGCGAGAAGACACTGAGGGCGAGAGCTCCCTTTCAATGCAATAAAAAAAGAAATATGGAGATGCAGACAGTGAGAAGACAGGAGCATGGACAGTAACAGAGACCCTGAGATCCCGGGTGCTTCCATAAGCTTTCCAGGGACAACGAAGCTGCCGGTGAGCTGGGTGCACAGGCAGTCACCCCCTTTGCCAGGGCTCCAAGTGGGTGGGGATTTATTTTTTGGGGGGTTCTGCGGAGCAGACAGCAAACTTTTCCAACATCAACTTATCCAAGTTGGTGGGGGGGGGGGGGGGGTGACACCTGTGGCAGTGATGGGCTTTGTCCCTCAGGCGAGTTGGAGACACGCTAGGAAGTTGGCAATGCCACATGCAGCAACAGTTGCAGACCAGGGGTGCTGTACCCAGCTCCACTTACCTAACCTTGGATTCAGCCGAGCAGATGGCATGGTTCCGCGGGGTTTTGCGTTTGGAAACAGCGCTTCCCATGCTGGTTGGTGAGCTGGCGACTGGTACACATCGCAGTCAGAGTGCGGCCAGGGTGAGCCCCTGGCCCATGCTAGGCAGTGCCAGTGTCCGGGAGCTGTGTGCCGCCTCCAGCCCGCAGCCTCCTCCCATACTCTGCCCGCCCTCTGCCCCACTCTCCACCGCTCCGCCCCGAGCAGCCGCTGGCTACAGACTGAGCACAAAGAACCCTATATGGGAAATGGGAGGAGAGACAGAGACAGAGAGAGGCACTGACGCACTGACAGACACAGAGAGAGAGAGAGAGCAGGGGAGGAGACCGCAACACAGAGGGGGCAGATAGAGAGAGGGGGCAAATAGAGAGGGCGGACAGAGAGCGAGGCAAATAGAGAGAGAACAGCCAGAGAGAGGGCAGATAGAGAGACAGAGCAGATAGAGAGGGCAGAGAGGGGGCAGATAGAGAGAGCAGCCAGAGAGACGGCAGAAAGAGAGACAGAGCAGATAGAGAGGGCAGACAGAGAGGGGCAAATAGAGAGTGAAGCAGGTGGAGAGAGAGCAGCCAGAGAGAGCGCAGATAGAGAGACAGAGCAGATAGAGAGGGCAAACAGAGAGGGGGCAGATAGAGAGAGCAGCCAGAGAGACGGCAGATAGAGAGACAGAGCAGATAGAGAGAGCAGCTAGAGAGAGGGCAGATATAGAGCGAGGCAAATAGAGAGAGAGCAGCCAGAGAGAAGGCAGATAGAGAGACAGAGCAGATAGAGAGGGCAGACAGAGAGAGAGCAGATAGAGGGCAGATAGAGAGACAGAGCAGATAGAGAGAGAGGGGGCAGACAGAGAGGGGGCAGATAGAAAGAGGACAGAGAGAGAGAGAGCGAGCGAGCAGATAGAGTGAGCAAATAAAGAGGGCTGTCAGAGAAAGATGACAGATAGAAAGAGGGCAGAATTGACAGAGCCAGTAGTGAGAGTGCAGATAAAGAGAGAGCAGATAGAAAAAGGGGCAGATAGAAAGAGGGCAGATAGAGAAAGAGCCAAATAGAGAGAGAGGGCCGATAAAGGGAGAAAACAGACAGACAGAGCAGATAGAGAGAGAAGGCAGATAGAGAGCGAGGCAAATAGAGAGTGAAGCAGGTGGAGAGAGAGCAGCCAGAGAGAGGGCAGATAGAGAGACAGAGCAGATAGAGAGAGAGAGCAACCAGAGAGAGGGCAGATAGAGAGACAGAGCAGATAGAGAGAGTGAGCAGATAAAGAGAGGGTTGTCAGAGAAATATGACAGATAGAAAGAGAGCAGACAGAGAGGGGGCAGGTAGAAAGAGGACAGAGAGAGAAAGAGCAGAATTGACAGAGCCGGTAGTGAGAGTGCAGATAAAGAGAGAGCAGATAGAAAAGGGGCAGATAGAAAGAGGGCAGATAGAGAAAGAGCCAAATAGAGAGAGAGAGGGCCGATAAAGGGAGCACATAGAGAGATGGGCAAATAGAGGGAAAGCAGATAGATAGGGGGCAGATAGAGAAAGAGGCAAGTAGAGAGAGTGCTAAATTGAGAGAGGGAACAGATAGAGAGAGGGCAAGTAGAGAGAGAGGGGGCAGATAGAGAGGGGGAAGAAAGAGAGGGTAGGTAGAGAGAGTACAGACAGAGTGTGGGTAACTATAGAGAGAGGGAGATAGAGAGGGAGAAGAAAGAGGGGCTGGATTGAGAGAGGACAGATAGAGAGTGCAGGTAGATAGAGAGAAGATAGGTAGAGAGAGGGCATTTAGAGGTAGAGGGCAGCTAGAGTGCAGATATAGAGAGAGTGTAGATAGAGAGTGTGGGCACCGAGAGAGAGGGGGAGGGGGAAGATAGAGAGGGAAAAGAAAGAGGGGGATAGATAAAGAGGGCAGATAGAGAAAGGACAGATAGAGAGAGGGTAAATAGAGAGAGAGGGCACGGGGAGAGCAGATAGAGTGAGAGGGCAGATAGAGAGAGCAGATAGTGAGAGAGGGACAGGTATTGAGAGCGAGAGAAGATAGTGAGGGGGACAAGTAGGGAGAGTGAGAAGGAAGATAGAGAGGGAGCATAAACAGATGGGCAGATAGAGCGAGGCCATATAGTGAGAGAGGTGTAAATAGAGAGAGGGTTGATAGAGAGAGAGCAGGTACAGAGAGGGCAGATATAGAAATAGGGATGGGCAGATTGTGAGAGAGGAACAGATAGAGAGAGGTGGAAAAGGAGGGACAGAAGATAGAGGGAGAGGTAGATTGTGAGAGAGGGGCAAATCGAGAGGGAGAAGCAGATAATGAGAGGGCCAACTGGAGAATGATGCAGATATAGAGAGGGAGGGGAAGGTAGAGCAGGAGGAGGCAGGCACAGAAAGAGTTAGAGAGATGGAGGAGTAGACAGAGAGAGGGGATAGGTAGAGAATAGGAGGGCAGGGGGTAGAAAGTGAGAGAGGCAGATAGAAAGAGGGTGAAAATAGAGAATGATGTGGAGATGCCGGCGTTGGACTGGGGTGAGCACAGTAAGAAGTCTTACAACACCAGGTTAAAGTCCAACAGGTCTTACAACACCAGGTTAAAGTCCAATAGAGAAAGCAGGGAAGGTAGCGGGATGGGTGGATATTGAGAAGGGGCAGATGGAGAAGGAATGGATAAAGAGAGGGCAGGTGGAGGAGCAACTGAAGGGGCAGAGAGAGAGAATGAGGGATAGACAGAGAGACAGAAAGAGAGAATGGCAGATAGAAAGTGATGGGCAGAGAGAGAGATGGTCAGATAGAGGGAGGTGGAGTGGCAGATAGAGAGGACGGATAGAGAGATAGAGGATCAGATATAGAGGTGGGGGCGATGGAGAGGCAAATAGAAAGAGAGGGTAAAAAAAGGGGAGAAGGGTAGCTAGATGGAGAGAGAACGTGAGGAGCAGATAGAGGGGCTCATGGAGGGACAGATTGTGACTGAGATAGGTGGAGTGAGGGACAGATATAGAGAGAGAGAGCAGATAGAAAGTCGAGGCCAATGGAGAGGACGGAAGGGGAAGAAAAATGGAAAAGACAGATAAAGGGATAGGATAGGTGGAGATAGGAGCAGATAGAGATGGGCAGCATGGTATCACAGTGGTTAGCACAGTTGCTTCAGAGCTCCAGGGTCCCAGGTTCGATTCCTGGCTTGGGTCACTGTGCGGAGTCTGCACGTTCTGCCCATGTCTGCGTGGGTTTCCTCCGGGTGCTCTGGTTTCCTCCCACAATCCAAAGATGTGCAGGTTAGGTGGATTGGCCTTGATAAATTGCCCTGAGTGTCCAAAAATATTAGGTTGGGTCACTGGATTACGAGGATAAGGTGATGGCATGGGCTTAAGTGGGATGCTCTTTCCGAGGGCCACTGCAGACCTGCTGGGCCGAATGGCCTCCTTCAGCACTGTAAATTCTATGAGTCTATGAGATAGGAAGCGTTAGATGGAGAGAGATGAAAAGGATAGAGCGCAGATAGAAAGAGAGACAAAATAAGAGAAGAGAGATAGAGGGTAAATAGAGAGAAAGTGGGCAGAGAATAGAGGGTCAGATATAGGGAGGGGACAAATAGAGAGAGAGGGGAGATAAAGAGGCAGAAGTTAGAATGACAGGGACAGATAGGGAGTGACAAGCCAGTGAGTGGCAATTCAGAGGGGATAGATCCAACAGTGCACATTAGGAAGAGCCAGAAGAGAAGTAGAAAATAGGCAGCAGAGATCAGAGTGGGAGATGCTCATAGAGACAGAGGGTCATTCAATCAGAGAGGGCCCAGAGAAGCAGGGGAAATATTGACTTCAGTTTTGTTATGGCTCCTTAGTGTCACACTGTCAAATGCTACCTTAATGTCAAAGGCTGTCACTCTTACCTCTGACATCCAGCTCTTTAGTCCATATTTGGACCAATGATTTCTGGAGCTGGGAGTTCCTGGTGAGTTTATGGTGGGTAAGTGTGACTTTGATAGCACTGTCCACGACGCCTTCCATCACTTTGCTGATGACTGGAGTTGTGAGCTGCTAGCTCAATCCCATATAGTGCCTCATGGTAGAGGGTTTTCACAATGTGGTGATGGGTCTTCATAGATATAGAACAGTACAGCACAGAACAGGCACTTCGGCCCTCGATGTTGTGCCGAGCAATGATCACCCACTCAACCCCACGTATCCACCCTACACCCGTAACCCAACAACCACCCCCCCCCCCCCCCTTAACCTTACTTTTAAGGACACTACGGGCAATTTAGCATGGCCAATCCACCTACGCGCACATCTTTGGACTGTGGGAGGAAACCGGAGCACCCGGAGGAAACCCACGCACACACGGGGAGGACGTGCAGACTCCGCACAGACAGTGACCCAGCCGGGAACCGAACCTGGGACCCTGGAGCTGTGAAGCATTTATGCTAACCACCATGCTACCGTGCTGCTCCTAATGCTGTGGGATGGTCCCACCAAACTCTCATAAAGAGGTGCATCTACAGCAGGTCAGGACAAGGTCAAGTAGGTTTTTCCCGCTTTGGTTTCCTCACCACCCACCCAGCTGGGACGACCACGAGCAGTTCTTTTATAATACTGTCAAGGATACCATCTACCACTTTACTGATGACTAAGGGTACACATGTGGGGAAGTAATTCAAGACCATACTGCATACTTCTGTCCAGGTAGATCAAGAGCCAATCACCACTATTCATTGCCCGCTATCCTTTAGTCAATTGTATGCCCAATATATCACTTTTCCTTTAATTCCATTAGATAATCTGATATGTGATACTTTATCAAACACCTTTGAAAGTCGATTGGTAAACTTACTGCATTATCTTCTTCAATACTCTTTTACTTCAGGCATTTGTAATAATAGAATCATCGGATTTACAGTGCAGAAGGAGGCCATTCAGCCCACCGAGTCTTCACCGGCCCTTGGAAATAGCACCCCACTTAAGCCCACACCCGTAACCCAGTAACCCCACCAAACCTTTGGACACTAAGGGCAATTTAGCATGGCCAATCCACCTAACCTGCACATCTTTGGACTGTGGGAGGAAATCAGAGCACCCGGAGGAAACCCACGCAGACACGGGGAGAGCGTGCAGACTCCTCACAGACGGTGACCCAAGCCGGAGATCGAACCTGGGACCCTGAAGCTGTGAAGCAACTGTGCTAACCACTGTCATACTGTGGAAATCACAGGAAGGGGTGGAGTAGCACATCTAACTTCCCCCAGCATTAAAGATGCATTGAACATACCCAGGGATGGTGATGGAGGAGTCTGAGATGTCAAGAGATATTCCAACTGATTGTTCTTCAACTATCCTATGGGACAACTCTCTCGAATTTGGCAGCAGCCCAGGATATTATGGAGAAGGGTTGACCAGAGAGGGTGTACCTCCATATCCACATTTGATTTTTAGATCACACACAAATGATCCCTCTGGTTTTATCGCTCTATTCCTGTAATTTGAGATGGCCTATTCACCCAGGCCTGCGTAGTTTCTGTCTTGCCACTGTCCCACCAGCCAAATGGTTCTATTAGAATTTAGGGGCCTTTTAATTTTTTTTCCAGCTTTCTGTACTGGAACCCAATTTGGGAATGAACTTGCAGTGACTGAATAACCAGAGGAAATTCCAGACCATCCTTTATGATAATCATATGTGGACTCACTCCTAAATTCTCACAGCATTTTTTCAAAAGAGCTGCATGTTGCATTAAAAGTCTAACATTCTTGCCTTGAAGGCCTAGGATAGTGGGTGAATCAAGCAGTACCTTCCAAACCCACTGCCATCCAGAAGGACAAGGGCAGCAGGTACATGGGAACCCCACCACCTGGAGGTTCCCCTTCAAGTCACTCACCATCCTGACTTGGGAATATATCACTGTTCCTCCACTGTCGCTGGGTCAGAATCCGGAAGTTCCCTCTCTAACAGCACTATGGGTGTACCTACGCCACACAGAGTGCAGCGGCTCAAGAAGGCAACTCCCCATCGTCTTCTTAAGGGGCAATTAGAGATGGGCAATGAATGTCGGCCTCGCCACCGATTCTCATATTCTGTGAATGGATTTTTAAAAGGCGCCTGTTCCTTTGAGTTCTTGCCAGTCAAGGAAGCCTGGGGAATGATACAACTGAGGTCTATCCTTGCCTTGTGCACCAGTGCCCCACATGAGAACCCACAAGAATATATATAGTTAATGGGTTTAATAATGAATCCACCCAGGTTTGACAATGGCGACCTGTCTCTTCATTTAAGCACAGTTTGGGTGTCAATGAAGAGTCATCGCAATGAAGAGGAAGAACTAAAAGATCTGGCCAAATGGAAAGCGTGCTGTCTTTCAGTACCTTACAGCCAACAGGGAGATCCATTTGGCCTACCATGCCTATGCCAGCTCTTTTAAAGAGTTGCCAATGAGTCGCACTCACAGTAACATAGAAACTACGGTAGGTCATACCCTCGCGAGCCTGACCCTCCGGCTATTCAATTAGATAATGACCGATTTGCATTCTAACTCAGTATACCCATACCTTCATACTTAATACCTTTGGTTCACAAAAACCTATTCATCACAGATTGAAGTAAACAATTGACCTAACGTCAATTGCCATTTTCTAATAGTGTTTCAAATGTCCTTCTATCCTTGAACCTTTTCCCCAGTCCTAGACTCCTCAATCAACCAAAATATTTTCTCTCTATCTACCCTATCTGTTCCCCATAATTTTCAGAAAACTTCCATTAAATCAATGCTTAACATCCAAATCCCAGGGAACACACCGTAATTTGTGTAATCTCTCTTTGTAACGTAGACCCTGGAGTCCAGGTATCATTCGGGTTCATCTACATTGCACTCTGTCCAAGGTCAATACATCCTTTCAAAGGTGTTGTACCCAGTGTTCCAGGTGTGGTCTGAACAGGGTTTTGCTGTAACATCACATCCACCTCTTTGCATCCTCATTCTTTAGATCTACATTGCAGCATCAAACACCGTTTAATTATTCTCTCTCTGCCTGAGCATGCTATTTTAATGATCTATGTACCTGGACCCCCAAATTTATTTGGACCCTCACAGATTCTGCCATTTCATTGTTTAGAAAGTATATTGTTCTATCCTGTTTCGGCCCAAAGTGGATGATCCCACACTTGCTTATGATGAAATCCAGTTTTGCCTATTCATTTATTCTACTAATATCACTTTGGAATATTTTGCTTCCATCTATATTGTTTACAATGCTGTCTATCCCGGGTGTACTCATATTAAAGGACGGCAGAATGTTAACGTACAGGTACAGAAAGCAACTGGGGAGGTAAATGGCATGTTGACCTTTATTGCCAGGGAATTGAAGTAGAGGAATAAGAAAGTCTGGCTAAAATTGTACACGACTTTGGTGAGACCACACCTGGGGCTGGATTCACTGCAGCCCCGCCCCAAACTCGCGTTTGGCGTGGGGGCGGATAATCAACTTTCCCGACGGAATCGGGCCCGGGGCCGCTCCGGCAATTCTCTGGGCCCCGAATTGTCGTGGACGATGGTGATCTCCAAGAGCTGCCTGGGCTGAAAATCCTGACATAAGTGGCTCAAACTATGGAATGGTTGCTTCTGTATCTCTCTGATTAACACCCATAGTAATTCAGGTATTAGCATGAACCTCATGGTATCCGAACTCTGCGACTCTTTTGAGATTCTCTGTTGGGATTCTTCAGCTATAATTCACTATTGAAATACATTGAATGACTTGAACATGCTGTCTTTTCCCAGTAGCCATGATGTGGAGGTGCCGGCGTTGGACTGGGGTGAGCACAGTAAGAAGTCTTACAACACCTGGTTAAAGTCCAACAGGTTTGTTTCAAACACTAGCTTTCGGAGCACTGCTCCTTCAAGGAGGAGTGCTAAGAAAGCTAGTGTTTGAAACAAACTTGTTGGACTTTAACCGGGTGTTGTAAGACGTTTTACTGTTTTCCCAGTAGATAAACTCCCCAGAGAGAGTTAATTCTTGTCCACTTCAGTCTGAATGCCCCACTGAAAGGGGCCAGTTTAGCACAGTGGGCTAAACAGCTGGCTTGTAATGCAGAACAAGACCAGCAGCGCGGGTTCAAATCCCATACCGGCCTCCCCTACCAGGTGCCGGAATGTGGCGACTAGGGGCTTTTCACAGTAACTTCATTGAAGCCTACTTGTGACAATAAGTGATTATTTTATTTTATTTATTTTTTAATGATATGACAAGTCTTACTTGCTGCCCAACAAATGCCTTAGCACTGGAAATTAGCTATTGCAAATGTGGAAGCTCATTGTTTCAGGTACTAATTGTTGTTGGAGATTTTAAAAATGTATTTTTTTTAACTTTTCCTTCCTGTCCCTTTCCTCTCTCTCTTCATCTAATCTTTCTTTCCCTTCCTCATTATTTCTTTTCTGCACATGATTTGGAATTAAATTGGCAAAGTGGAGAATGTAAGTATCTTATTGCAGGTGCAGAATAGTCTATCTGTATGGATGTTGTGATCCCACCCTGAAAGGTCATCTGGAGAATGTTACCCTTTATCGGAGTCGGAATCATAAGAGCTCAAACAGTAATGAGCAGTTGCTAAATTTCATGCCGCCTCTGAGTGTAGAGATGTAAAGTTTTCCCTGTCTACTGAGCGTGACAGACTACAGCGAGTGAAGGCCTTCTATTCCTGGGCTGACACTCTGACAGGGTCTGCTTTGTCTTGCTGCATGACATCAGGCTACAGTCCATTTGTTTATTGAACCATGAATTGTATTCACTGATCAGGTCAAGTGGCCCCAATATGTGCTTTGATGTGTAAGCATGAAGCTGTTAACAGTGTTGCAGGTAATGAGCCACCTCCTGACCTCAACTTATTAAAGGGCGATGCCTGGTACAAGTTGATTGCATGAAGTGATTATTGGGTTGACGTTATTCCAGTGAAGACTGCGGGAGGTTGTTAACAACAGGTTAAACCAAAAATGTCAGCTCCTCAAATGTACACTCGTTCATATATACTCCTCAGCTGCATCACACAGTCCGTGCACAAATCCCTCTCCTTCCCTCTGCTGGTCCCACTCTCTTTGACTTTCCTTCTCCGTCCCACTCCTCAATGTGTGCTCTGACATGGATCTGTCTCTTCCAATCCCTCAGTGTAACATCTCTTCCTTTGCATTCCTGTGCGTGGGTTTGTTTTTTGTCCTGTGTAACTGTGTGTGTGCGCTGGTATGTGTCCGTTTCCTTCACTCTTGGCCTCTATCTGAGTGTGTGTGTGTCATCGAATTTACAGTGCAGAAGGAGACCATTCAGCCCATCGTGTCTGCACAGGCCCTTGGAAAGAGCACCCTACTTAAGCCCACGCCTCCAACCTATCCCGTAAACCCAGAAACCCGACCTAACCTTTTGGACACGAAGGGGGTAGCAGTGCTAACCACTGTGCCACGTGCCGGTAATGCAGATTACTTTTGTCGATTGATGCAAAATGAACACCTTTTAAGAAATATCTGCCTCAATGAAGTGCATTTATCTGCATCCCTCAAGACCTATCTCGTTCTGCTTTGTGTCCATGCAGCAACAATGAGCTGGTTGAAAAGTGAGAATTTTTAACAACTGCAATAATTTGTATTGCACCTTCAATAAACACCCAAAGATGCTTCCTGAAGGAAAGATAGATGCCAAGGAGCAACAACATATTAAGGGAGACGACTGATGGCAGAGATAGGTTTACACACATACATAGAAGATAGGAGCAGAGAGAGAAATACAGCACAGAACAGGCCTTTCGGCCCACGATGTTGTGCCGAACTTTTATCCTAGGTTAATCAGAGAATTTTGGACACTAAGGGCAATTTATCATGGCCAATCCACCCAACCTGCACATCTTTGGACTGTGGGAGGAAACCGGAGCACCAGGAGGAAACCCACGCACACACGGGGAGGATGTGCAGACTCCACACAGACAGTGACCCAAGTCAAAATCGAACTTGGGACCCTGGAGCTGTGAAGCAATTGTGCTATCCATGATGCTACCGTGCTGCCCTTAAGAAGAAATTAATCTACACTCCATTATTCTACCCTAATCCATGTACCTATCCAATAGCCGCTTGAAGGTCCCTAACGTTTCCGACTCAACTACTTCCACAGGCAGTGCATTCCATGCCCCCACTACTCTCTGGGTAAAGAACCCACCTCTGACATCCCCCGTATATCTTCCACCATTTATCTTAAATTTATGTCCCCTTGTAATGGTGTGTTCCACCCGGGGAAAAAGTCTCTGACTGTCTACTCTATCTATCCCCCTGATCATCTTATAAACCTCTATCAAGTCGCCCCTCATCCTTCTCCGTTCGAATGAGAAAAGGCCTAGCACCCTCAACCTTTCCTCGTAAGACCTACTCTCCATTCCAGGCAACATCCTGGTAAATCGCCTTTGCACCTTTTCCAAAGCTTCCACATCCTTCCTAAAATGAAGTGACCAGAACTGCATACAGTACTCCAAATGTGGCCTGACCAAGGTTTTGTACAGCTGCATCGTCACCTCACGACTCTTAAATTCAATCCCTAGCACACCATAGGCCATCTTCACAGCTCTATCCACTTGAGTGGCAACTTTCAAAGATCCATGAACATAGACCCCAAGATCTCTCTGCTCCTCCACATTGCCAAGAACCCTACCGTTAACCCTGTATTCCGCATTCATATTTGTCCTTCCAAAATGGACAACCTCATACTTGTCAGGGTTAAACTCCATCTGCCACTTCTCAGCCCAGCTCTGCATCCTATCTATGTCTCTTTGAAGTCGACAACAGCCCTCCTCACTATCCACAACTCCACCAATCTTCGTGTCATCTGCAAATTTACTGACCCACACTTCAACTCCCTCATCCAAGTCGTTAATGAAAATCACAAACAGCAGAGGACCCAGAACTGATCCCTGTGGTATGCCACTGGTAACTGGGCTCCAGGCTGAATATTTGCCATCCACCACCACTCTCTGACTTCTATCTGTTAGCCAACTGGCCAAATTTCCCACTATCCCATGCCTCCTTACTTTCTGCATAAGCCTACCATGGGGAACATTATCAAATGCCTTACTAAAATCAATGTACACCACATCCACTGCTTTACCTTCATCCACATGCTTGGTCACCTCCTCAAAGAAGTCAATAAGACTTGTAAGGCAAGACCTACCCCTCACAAATCCATACTGACTATCCCTAATCAAGCAGTGTCTTTCCAGATGCTCAGAAATACTATCCCTCAGTACCCTTTCCATTCCTTTGCCTACCACCGAAGTAAGACTAACTGGCCTGTAATTCCCAGGGTTACCACCCCTGTTGACAGCGAGGATGAAAAGATCATTGCCAACGGCTCTGCAATTTCATTTCTTGCCTCCCATAGACTCCTTGGATATATCTCGTCAGGCCCGGGGGACTTGTCTATCCTCAAGTTTTTCAAAATGCCCAACACATCTTCCTTCCTAACAAGTATCTCCTTGAGCTTACCAGTCTGTTTCACACTGTCCTCTCCAACAATATGGCCCCTCTCCTTTGTAAATACTGAAGAAAAATACTTGTTCAAGACCTCTCCTATCTCTTCAGACTCAATACACAACCTCCCGCTACTGTCCTCGATCGGACCTACCCTCGCTCTAGTCATTCTCATATTTCTCACATATGTGTAAAAGGCCTTGGGGTTTTCTTTGATCCTACCCGCCAAAGATTTTTCATGCCCTCTCTTAGCTCTCCTAATCCCTTTCTTCAGTTCCCTCCTGGCTATCTTGTATCCCTCCAGCGCCCTGTCTGAACCTTGTTTCCTCAGCCTTACATAAGTCTCCTTCTTCCTCTTAACAAGACATTCAACCTCTCTTGTCAACCATGGTTCCCTCACTCGACCATCTCTTCCCTGCCTGACAGGGACATACATATCAAAGACACGCAGTACCTGTTCCTTGAACAAGTTCCACATTTCACTTGTGTCCTTCCCTGACAGCCTATGTTCCCAACTTATGCACTTCAGTTCTTGTCTGACAGCATTGTATTTACCCTTCCCCCAATTGTAAACCTTGCCCTGTTGCATATTACTATCCCTCCCCATTACTAAAGTGAAAGTCACAGAACTGTGGTCACTACCTCCAAAATGCTCCCCCACTAACAAATCTATCACCTGCCCTGGTTCATTACCAAGTACCAAATCCAATATGGCCTCCCCTCTGGTCGGACAATCTACATACTGTGTTAGAAAAGCTTCCTGGACACATTGCACAAACACTACCCCATCCAAACTATTTGATCTAAAGAGTTTCCACTCAATGTTTGGGAAGTTGAAGTCACCCATGACTACTACCCTGTGACTTCTGCACCTTTCCAAAATCTGTTTCCCAATCTGTTCCTCCACATCTCTGCTGCTATTGGGGGGCCTATAGAAAACTCCCAACAAGGTGACTGCTCCGTTCCCATTTCTGACTTCAACCCATATTACCCCAGTAGGCAGATCCCCCTCGAACTGCCTTTCTGCAGCTGTTATACTATCTCTAATTAACAATGCCACCCCGCCACCTCTTTTACCATCCTCCCTAATCTTGTTGAAACATCTATAGCCAGGGACCTCCAACAACCATTTCTGCCCCTCTTCTATCCAAGTTTCTGTGATGGCCACCACACCGTAGCCCCAAGTACCGATCAATGCCTTAAGTTCACCCACCTTATTCCTGATGCTTCTTGCATTGAAGTATACACACTTCAACCCATCTCCTTGCCTGCAAGTACTCTCCTTTGTCATTGTTACCTTCCCCACTGCATCACTACGTGCTTTGGCGTCCTGACTATCGGCTTCCTTAATTGCTGGACTACAAATCCGGTTCCCATTCCCCTGCCAAATTAGTTTAAACCCTAATGGAGGAGGCCTTTTGGCCCTTCGAGCCTGCTCCGCCATTCATCACGATCATGGCTGATCATCCAACTCAATAGCCTAATCTTGCTTCCTTCCCATAGCCTTTGATCGCAGTCACCCCAGGTGCTATATCCAGCTGCCTCTTGAATATATTCAAATTTTTAGCATCAACTACCTCCTGTGGTAATGATTTCCACAGGCTCACCACTCTAGTGGTTAGCACAATTGCTCCAGGGTCCCAGGTTCGATTCCTGGCTTGGATCACTGTCTGTGCGGAGTCTGCACATTCTCCCCATGTGTGCGTGGGATTCCTCCGGGTGCTCCGGTTTCCTCCCACAGTCCAAAGATGTGCACGTTAGGTGGATTGGCCATGCTAAATTGTCCTTAGTGATCAAAATTGTCCTTAGTGTTGGGTGGGGTTACAGGGTTATGGGGATAGGGTGGGGTTGTGGGCTTGGGAGGGGTGCTCTTTCCAAGACCCAGTGCAGACTTAATGGGCCGAATGGCCGAACGGCACTGTAAATTCTATGAAATGTCTCCTTATCTCTGGTCCGAAACGGTTTCCAGAAGGTTCTTGAAAATGGAGTGTAATACAATAACACAGAAGGTTAGAACATACAGTGCAGAAGGAGGCCATTCAGCCCATCGAGTCTGCACCAACCCACTTAAGCCCTCACTTCCACCTTATCCCTGTAACCCAATAACTCAATAACCCCTTGTTGGTCACGAAGGGCAATTTATCATGGCCAATCCACCTAACCTGCACGTCTTTGGACTGTGGGAGGAAACCGCAGCACCCGGAGAAAACCCACACAGACACGGGGAGAACGTGCAGGCTCCGCGCAGACAGTGACCCAATGGGGAATCGAACCTGGGACCCTGGTGCTGTGAAGCCACAGTGCTATCCAGATGTGCTACTGTGCTGCCCTAAGGCTGAGGGAGGGAGTGCCCATGGGACGAGGGAGAATGTGCAAGAAACCAGATCTGGACCAGCAGAGGGGGGTGGGAGCAGAGACAGCGTTGGAGAAGGTTGAAGACGGAGGTTGGGGTATGGCTGGGATAGATTTGCAAAGGTAAACAAGGAGTTTGGTGATCTAGGGGCCAGTAGCAAAAAGAGAGGCGAAGGTGATACCATAAAAACAGATGAATTTTGGATGAGTTGGAATTTATGTAGGACGGAACCAATCTACTTTTTTGGATAAAGTGCTGATCAATAACTTGTTTCCATCCTGTAAGCAAAAACTTTAAACTAGTTGTAAATGTGTCAGGTTGAATATTTCAATATTAAAAAACTTACTTGAAATGTATTTTTAAAAAATGTTGCCCCTTAACTCACGTTTGTATTCAAAATCAGTTTTCACGTACTTGTTCTAAATCAGGGGTGGGCAAACTACGGCCCGCGGGCCGCATGCGGCCCGACAAAGGTTTTTATGCGGCCCGCCAATGAGGTGCCCGGAATCATAACCGGCATTTTTGAAAAGCCGCTGGGGGAAAGCGGCTGAAGTAAATGCGCTTATTCAATAAGCGCATTTACTTCAGCGGCTTTTCCCCGGCGACTTTTCAAAAATGGCGGTTATGATTCCGGGCACCTCATTGGCGGGCCGCATAAAAACGCGTGTAGTGGGGTGGATGAGTGGGGCTGTCTCACTGGTCGGTTTAGTTGGGTGTGCGACCAATAGGAGTCCAGGTTACAAACAATAAGCCTTATTATTGTTTGTAACCTGGACTCCTATTGGTCGCACACCCAACTAAACCGACCAATAAGGCAGCCCCACTCATCCACCCCACTACGCGTGTTTTTATCGTTGACTCGGCCAGGCTGTGCTTCTGTCAGTGTTAAGGATCAGCACAGCAACTTGACACCTGATTTCAACAAACTGGTAAATGACTGCAGGCAGATGCATCATTCTCATTGACATTGTTCTGTTACTTACTGAGTTACTTTGTTTTTCAAATAAATGTGCTTTTCTTTCTTTAAAGACCTTTTATTTTGGCTATTTAAAATATTAATTATTTTACTTAATATACTATGCGGCCCTTTAAAATTGTGAATTTCTGAATGTGGCCCTTGCACGGAAAAGTTTGCCCACCCCTGTTCTAAATGGACAGTATGAGTTCTTTGTACAGAGTAGAGTGTAATCGGGATGTTGGATTGCATTCAACCATTCCCTGAGCAACACCCTTTCATCCCGCATTTGTCAATGTGGCTGGTTAGGTTTAATGAGAAAAAAGAAAGTGGAGACGGTGAGCGGCACCTGCTATCTGGCCGAGCTGGACACTCATGTCAGCCCATTATCTCTCCTCATTGCCCTGACTTGCTGGGGAATTAATGAAGGTACAATAACCATCGCGTCATTCTGAGCTGCCGGGAGACAGGGGGCGGGATTCTCTTAGCTCGGGGCCGGGCCGGAGACTCGTTGTGACCGGCGCGAATCGTGCCACGCCGCCCCGACCCCGGGACGCGATCCTCTGCAGAGCGGAGAATTAGCGCCATTGGCGCCAGTGTGGTCGGCGCGTTGCCGGTCGAGGGCCTCTCTACAGGGCCCCCCCCGGCGATTCTAGGCCCGGGATTGGCCGAGCTTTTACGATGGCGTCATCACTTAGCCTCAGGATGAGAGAACTCCGTCCAGGTTTCCAGGGTTTAATTTATCAGCGCAATGTGTTAAATCTTGTCTGCCACAAAACTCTCATGAGAAGCTGGCTTTAAATGGCCAGGGTCACTCATATCTACCCCTTGCCTACAGGCTTCATCAACTGTGTGCACTTGGAGTCATTAGAGTCTCTCGCCACCCCTATTAATTAATGTTCGGTGCTATCAATTATTCTCAACGTATCAATGTGGATGTTTCCGCATTGACAAGGATTGATTCTGGATCTCTCCCACTCCAATGTTATATCTCAGTAGAAGTGAATTGGGAAATCCTGGGAGAATCATTTTGCGTTTCCACGTCAGTTCTGCTGCAGTTACAACAGCATAACATGGAAGCTTTGAAGACGTTCCTGCTGTATCTGTGAATCTCTCTCTGTATATGTAACTATCTCTGTCGCTGTCTTTGTGTCTGTGTCTCTATCTGTGCCTGAGTCTCTGTGTCTGTATCAGTCTATCCATCTCTGTGTTACAGAAACATAGAAAATAGGAGCAGGAGGAGGCCACTTGGCCCCTTGAGCTGCTCTGCCATTCATAAGGATCATGGCTTATCATCGAACTCTTTCCCCAGTATCCATTGACCCCTTTTGCCCCAGGAGCTGTATGTAACTCCTGCTTGAAAACATACAGGCCCGGGATTCTCCGTTTCAGAGACTATAGGCGCGACCCAACGGCCATATTGCACCTGAAAATCAGCTCGCCGCGGCACAGCATGGTCTTTGAAATCCAGAAGACTCTGCTCCCGGGATCTACCTGGCTCACCACACCTCCCGACATCCAGCGGGATCTTGCGAAATGTTGCGATGTGGGCAGGATCAGTTTTTGGCAAATCTGTATATTAGAGTGAGGCAGTAAGCCTGAGGTACCTGAGGATTTGGGATTCAACCCCTTCACCTCGGAGATCTCGGAAGAGCGCTTTTCAGCACCGGTCCCCAGAAACGGGGACCTGACAGTATTCGTGGGGGTCTCCCAGGGGATTCCCCCAGTTGCATGTCCTTTTGGCAGGGTGGTGTTCAGGCCCAGCTGGGGCCACCTGGGTACCCTGGCAATGCCAAGCTGGCACTGTGGCAGTGCCACCTGGATGCCAGCCTGGTAAAGGTGCCCAGGTGGCTCTGCCAGTTGGTATTGGCACTGCAAAGTTGGCATCTCTTTGCGCATGCAATTGTACCGGGGTTGCCCGGCATGGGTGTTGGGGGGTGCCAAGAGGGGCGGGAGGGCGGGGGAGTGGTCAGACATTGTTTCGGAGGCCTTGGAGATTGGGATGCCATTTAAAAATGGGGTCCCGATCCCTCGCTACAATGAAGAGTTCCGACAAGCAGAGCTCCGACAAGCAGGGGCTGGTTTAGCTCACCAGGCTAAATCGCTGGCTTTTAAAGCAGACCAAGCAGGCCAGCAGCACGGTTCGATTCCCGTACCAGCCTCCCCGGACAGGTGCTGGAATATGGTGACTAGGGGCTTTTCACAGTCACTTCATTGAAGCCTACTCATGACAATAAGCGATTTTCATGTTTTCATTTCCCCACTATACAAAACAAGGCGATGTTTGGCCACAGCTGTGCATTCCCCGTTCAGGCACTGTGAATGCCGGAAAACACGTGGCTAATCGTGCTCTCTCGGGGACTTTGTTCCCTTTTGGGAGAATCGCGCCCTAAGAGTTTGATGCCGGGACAGAATCAGTGGACATCTACGACATCAAAATTGGCACCGGCCCCAGAGCAATTCCGGAAGCATTAATGGGATCGGACCAGCGCCACGTGGAATACTGACAAACAGTCGGCTGGATTCTCTGCACCCCGACGCCGAATTTGTGTCCAACACCGGGACGGAGAATCCAGTTCCACACATGGAATGGGGACTGGCGGCAGTTCCTCGATTCTCCGGCCCCCCCGGAAAGCGGTATACGCCGCGACTCCCCCCACCTGTGGCCATTGCCAGAGGCCCGTCCCGCTATTCTCTGCCCCCGACCAGCTGAAGTCCCGAAGGGGTGGATCTAACCTGGTCCAGCCGGTCGGGATACTCACGTGATGGCTGCGGACTCAGTCCCCGGGCGCCATGGTCGGGGGCGGGTCAATCGGAGGGCAGGGGGGGGGGCCTCATACGAGATCAGGGTTTTTTTTGAGCAGGTGGTCCGGCTTGGATGCGTGGCATTATTTCCGCAGTCTCGCTCTGCGGTCTGAGACCGCCCTGGAGCATGGCGCGACCCTGGAGGCTGCCGCCGTGCCTCTGCGCGGCCTCTGACCCGCTCGTGCGGGGGCTCATATCTGCAGCTGGAGCTGCGAGCTGAACAACATCTCCCTGCGAAGCCTCCTGCAGGGCTGTGAATATGTGGCCTTTTGACGCGTTTTACTGGCGTAAAAGGCCACAGTTTCCACGACGGTGTGGGGACAGTCCATTAAACAGAGAATCCAGCCCAGTGTCAGAGTCGCTAGGGTCAAGATTGCATCGCGAGATACTGACATATCAGTCCTTTATGGTCTACCACATATCCTCAGACTGTGACCCTGGTTCTGGACACACCCCCCATTGGGAACATCCTTCTTGCATCTACTCTGTCAAGTCCTCTTAGTATTTTATAGGTTTTTATGAAATTCCCCGTCATTCTTCTGAACTCCAGCAAATATAATCCTAACCGACTCAATCTCACTTCATAAATCAGTCCTGCCATCCCAGGAATAAGTCTGGTAAACTCTCTCTGTACTTTCTGTATTGTAAGAACATCCTTTCTCAGATAAGGGGCGATATTCTCCGACCCCCAGCAGGGTCAGAGAATCGCCTGGGGCCGCCGTGGCAGAGATTCTCCGCCACCCAGGAAGTGGCGGCGGCGGGAATCTCGCCACTCCGATCGGCGAGGCCCCGGCGGCGATTCTCCGGCCCGCGATGGGCCAAAGTCCCGCCGCTGGGAGGCCTCTCCCGCCGCCGGGGTTTGAACGACCTCTGGTGGCGGCGGGATCGGCGGCGTGACCAGGACCCGGGGTCCTGGGGGGGCGGGGTGATCGGACCCCGGGGGGTGCCCCCACGGTGGCCAGGCCCATGATCGGGGCCCTCCGCTCAGACTCCGGGCCAGTGCCCTGGGTGCACACTTTCCCTTCCGCGCCGCCACGGCCTCCGCCATGGCGGAAGCAGAAGAGAAACCCACATTGCGCATGCGCAGACCGGCGAAAGCCTTTCGGCCAGCCCCGCTGCCGGGCGGAAGACCTGAAAGGCCACTGGCGCCGTTTTTTTGCGCCAGTCTTCTGGTGCCAACCCCTCCGGCGCGGGGCTAGCCCCCAAAGGTGCGGAGAATTCCCCACCTTTGGGGAGGCCCGACCCCGGAGTGGTTGGCACCACTCCCCTATGCCGGGACCCCCCGACATGCCGAGTAGGGGAGAATTCCGCCCAAGGAGACCAAATCTATACACAAAATAACATTTGCCTTCTTAACCGCCTGCTTCACCTGCTTGTTTACCGTCAGCGACTGGTGTTCAAGGACACCCAGGTCTCATTGAACATTTCCCCCTCTTAATTTAGAGCAATTCAGATAATAATCTGCCTTCCTGGTTTTGCTACCAGAGTGGATAACCTCACATTTATTCACGTTACAAGCATCTACCATGCATTTGCCCACTCACTCAACTTGTGCACACTGAAGGACCTCTGCATCCTCCTCACAGCTCATCTCCCCACCCATCTTTGTCTGCAAATTTGGAAATAGTGGGTGGGATTCTCAGTCCCACCGTCCCGCCGGCAGTGATATTCTCTGTCCCGTCAGCTGGCCAATGGGTTTTCCCATTGTGGGCAGCCCCACGCCGTCGGGAAATCCCCAAGCGTGGGTGCGCTGCCGGCGTAAGGGAGAATCCCGCCAGTGGAGAATCCAGCCCATAATGTGTAGTTCCCTCATCTAAATCATTAATCCCTGTGGTACCCCGCTAGTCACTGACTGCCATTTGGAAAAAGACCCATTTATTCCTACTCTGTGTCCTGTCTGCCAACCAGTTTTCTATTCATCTCAATATAAGCCCCCTAATCCCATGCATTTTAATTATACACACTAATCTCTCAAAGGCAATTTTTCAAAAGCCTTCTGAAAGTTCAACTAAACCACATCTACTGGCTCCTCCTCGTTAACTCTAACTCGTTACATTCATGAAGAATTCCAGTAGATTTGGCAAGAATGATTTCTTTTCGTAAATCCATGCTGACTCTGTCTGATCCTACCATTATTTTCCAAGTGCCCTGCTATAAAATCTTTGATAATGGATTTTAGAATTTTCCCCACTACTGACGTCAGGCTGAATTACCTGTTTTCTCTCCACCTCCCTTTTTAAATAGTGGGGTTACATTAGCTACCCTCCAATCTGTAGGAACTGTTCCAAAATCTTTAGAACCTTGGATGGTGACCACCAACGCACCCACTATTTCTAGGGCCACTTCCTTAAGTGCTCTGGGATGAAGATTATCAGGCCCTGGGGCTTTATGCAGTAGGATAACCGAATCTTGGGTGTTTCTAATATATATATATTGCGTTAATTTATGGGTTAATAGTGTGTCTAATAAAGATTGTTGAACTTATATTTGTATTTGTCCTTTGTTCTCCTCACTAAAAAGACACCTAGGTAAAATCTTTAAGTAAGTAAACTGGGCGAAAGTATCTGAGTTGGACAGATACTACACCAGGAATCATGAGGACTGCCTGTGTAGTAACATTTATTTGGTTTGTTCGGGCAGCACGGTAGCACAAGTGGTTAGCACTGTGGCTTCACAGCACCAGGGTCCCAGGTTTAATTCCCTGCTGGGTCACTATCTGTAGGGAGTCTGCACATTCTCCCGTGTCTGTGTGGGTTTCCTGTGGGTGCTCCGGTTTCTTCCCACAGTCCAAAGCCATGCAGGTTAGGTGGATTGGCCAGGATAAATTGCCCTTAGTGACCAAAAAGGTTAGGAGGGGTTATTGGGTTACGGGGATGGGGTGGAAGTGAGGGCTTAAGTGGGTCGGTGCAGACTCGATAGGCTGTATGTTCTCTGTTCAAAACCCGTGAAATCTTGTGTCTTCATCCACTTAGTAAGTGTCTTGAATCTCAAACTTTGTCCCTCAGCTTACCAAAAATCTGGGGGACTCTGCCCAAGGATCATAACAATCAGCGTTTCCATTGTCCACACAAATGGTCCCGGCGATGTCAGTATTGACGCACATTGAAGCTTTTAATATCATCCATTTTCACCTCCTTGTGATGGAATGGGGATCTCCTCAAACCCATTCTGTTGAATTTCATTGTGCAGCCACTAAGTCTGGTGGGTAAGTTTCTGTGGGTATTTTCACCCATGAAGCAGCTGTTAACTTCACAGCAAAGATCTGTTGCAGTTCAATGTCTTCTCAATGAAACGTCCTAAAAAGGTAATTCACATTTTAATATTCTGACCAGCCCGCGGATTAAATTTCAGTCTTGAGCAGGTTCATATATATTTAGCAGACATGATGGATGGAAGGGTCACCTGACCTTTGGACCCCATCATGTTTCAAAGTCAATTGCCCGTTTCCTTTCTGATTTTAATAGTTAAGTGCCAGTTTTTCTATAAAATCACGGGCAAAGCTGTGTGTCTCTTTCTCTGTATCTGTGTGCGCCTCTGTGTCTAACTCTGCGTCTCTGTATCTGTGTGTCTGTGTGTGCCTCTGTGTCTATCCCTGTGTCTCTGTATCTGTGTGTCTGTGTGCGCCTCTGTGTCTAACTCTGTGTCTCTGTATCTGTGTGTATGTGTGCGCCTCTGTGTCTAACTCTGTGTCTCTGTATCTGTGTGTCTGTGTGCGCCTCTGTGTCTAACTCTGTGTCTCTATTTCTGTGTATATGCATCTCTGTGTGTATGTCTCTATCTCTGTAACTGTGGACGCGATTCGGGGACCGAGTTGCGCATGGCACGGATCCAGACGCACAAGGTGAATAGTGAGAGAGGGAAGGCCGGAACCATTTTGGGATTCTCCTGGCCCGCTCCCGATGGTGAGTTCCGGTTCTCGCCCAAAAATGGCGAGGATATCATTAACCATAATTTGCATTCATTTCAATCCCATTAACAAGATTGAAGTTGAATGTAGCGGCCTCCCAGGAATTACCTGAGTCCCCAGCAGGAAGTCACACGGGCGTCGTTTCGTACCCCATTTCAAAAACGTGAAGCTGGCACAATAGCTTCTGAGGGGAAGTCGGGAGGTGGCCAGCCCTTTCTATTTTCCGACAGGCAGCTCAAGGGCAGCAGAGCTCGGGGGGCTGGGGAGGTCCAGATCGTGGGTCGCCCTTGGGCCAGGGAGGTGAGGAGCTTTGTGTCTGTGAGGCTTTCAAGGCAGCTTTAAATATTGTGAAGATCCATGACAGGGGTAACCTTAGCTGAACCAAACATAGAGCAGAGCCCTGTTGCAATGTATCAACTTTAACCCTTTTGACTGTGAGCAGCCTCTAGCTTCACAGCTGAAGGCTTTTTCAAATGAGGAATTAGCCTTGTCAGTTGTGAGAGCACTTCACACTCCTGAACTATCCTCGAAGGCACAGGTGGCATTTCCTAATGTTTAGCTGACAGGGAGGAGAGGGTTGCTCTATATATCTGGGCATCAGGGCCAGCCCGCCAAGATGTCTGGCTGCAGGATTTACCACCATTGCCAGGTCCAGGAGGCAATCGATGACACACATGTCACCCTGCAAGAATGGGGGAATCAGTGAGTTCCCTATATTAACAGGAAGAGGTTCCATGGCTCATGGATGACAAGGGATTCCCATTGCCAAGAAGGCGGTGTGGAGGCTTGTGACCAAGGCAGAGACCCGATAAAATTAGGCCCACATTGCCACCCATGCTGTCATGCATCCAACATGTGGGGAGGACCATGGTGGCCCTCACCATCTCCAAATTCTTCTAAGGTGAAGCTGTGTCTGTCAGCTCAACACCACCGCGACCCCATTTACACTCCACATCCCCCCATCACACCTCCCCTCCCCCACCACCCTGTTCCCACCTCCATAGGCCTGTGTAACATCACTCCAGGGTGTTGGCACTGTCAGTGGGTCAATATACAAGGAAGGAGAGTGATGATAACCTCCTCTGAGGAGGGATCTGGTGCTCCGCAGGATCTGATAACGTCTGACTCCTTGTTCGCCATGATCCAAGCCATCATCCTGATGTGGTCATCGGGGACATCAGGGATCTCCGGATGCCCCAAGATGTAGCTGTCATGCACGTTCCCAGGGTATCAGGCACACGTGCACGATTCTGAGGCTGTGGTTGCACACTATCTGAACATTCAGGGAGTGGAACCCCTGATGCCCCTGTGCTCGCAGTCAACATGCCTGCCATCGGTAACCACTTGGACGTGGGGCATCCTGGCGATGGTGGAAAATCCTGCTGCCCGGGCATCTTGGTGAGCCTGGTCCAGCACGAAGGAGATATAGTCTTATGAAGACTCTTGGACCATCGCTGACCTCCCCTTCTGCCAAACCCCCCCCCCCTCCCCCGCCTAGCGTGATGGGTGGCTGTGTCTTAAAGATGTGTGGCAACCCATTGCACAAGACGTTCTGCCTCCAGCCTGAGTTGGCGTTGCTGCTGTCTACAGAATCTGCCTGCACCTCACCCCCCCGCACCCCACCCCCCCCCCCCCCTGCCCTTACACAGTATTGCGCTCTGACCATCTTACGGGGATGGGACAATTGGGCGCGGCCGTTTGGACGCAGCCGTTTGGGCACCATGGGACAATTGGGCGCAGCCAATTTGGCGCGGCCGTTTGGGCGCAGATGACAGAAGTTCTTTTAGTTTTTGTGGCTAGTAACTTGTTGCAAATTGTTGCAAGTAAATTTAAAAACCTTAAATTAGTTAATTTAGTTTAGTTCATTTGGTGATTATGAGCAAGGCTCCTCAAGTACTCGATAGCATCCATGTTTTCAAATTTAAGAACACTTTCATGTATTCTTTTATCTTTATTGTAAATTAAAAACCTTAAATTAGTTCATTTAGTTAAAAACCTTAAATTAGTTCATTTAGTTAAAAACTAAAGTTAAAAAACCTTTAGTTTAGTTCATTTGGTAATTATGAGCAAGGCTCCTCAAGTACTCGATAGCATCCATGTTTTCAAATTTAAGAACAGTTTCATATATTCTTTTATCTGCATCTCTATACTTTTTTAGTTTTTGTGGCGGTTCATGGCCGGCTAGTAACCTTTCATAATATGCATCTCTACCTTTCTGTACTTTACGCAGGCCATCAATTAGTTTCCATATGGTGGGATGATGCATGCCAAGTTCATATTTCAATCGACGGTGGGCTGCCTCCGCATTATTGTTTGTGCGGTCTTCCCCGTTTAATGTTCTCTGATAAAGGTTCCAAATCTCAGGGCGAAATAAAGGTTTTCGTCTACCATTTCCTCGTCTGTTCAGACGACCAACATATGTATCTTCAAACCAGTTGAGTAAATCTTGAAGTTCTTGCGGCAGTTGGGTCGCTAAAGCATCCAGATATTCATCGATTTTGTTCAAAGGTACAAAGGCAATAGCAATAATCATTTTAGCTTTTAACGCGAAATCTGGATCAGTGTTATACAAACTACGGAACCCCATACTAGCTAGATGTTTTTGCATATTTTGAGCTAAATGAAAAAAACATCCTTTTATTTGAACATCAGGGAATATGTCTTTCATAGCACTGTGCGCAGCTTATTCATAATCACAGACGATTGAACTGGGTTTCAAGTTGGGTTCGATTTCTTTCAATAATGCGAACATTCTCGCATATGTGGTGCGTTGCTTGTTGGGCAAAAGAGCATAAACCGTGGGAGTAACTTCTCCGTGTTTTTTTTACCATAATTACATAAATCTGAGAAAAGAGGCTGGGAGCAATACTGAATGTGCCATCTGCAAACCACATATCAGATGTGAATAAGTGCTGTAGCCAGCTCTGTCTTCCGAAGATTAATATCCGGTCGTGACCTGGTCCGCTATCACAAAGTAAAAAATTTTCTTCCACTCCTGGTTGAGGGACATATATCCTGTAGCATTCTGGCACAATCAATTGTTGTAAATCACTTGGATTGGTGGGGGCGTTCAATACATAATTACGCTTTCTGCTTATCATTCTCCTCAAAGCAGATATATTAGGAATGGCTGGTAGACTAGCTTGGGATATGTCTGTCAAACATTCATTAACAACTACAGTCGGTGCCTCAAGGGTTTCCTGTGCTCTCTTTTTTATTTTAGTTTTCACGAGTGCAACCTCTACTTGTGCAGCAGAAGCATCATGCGAATGGCTGTTCAGCTGCCTCACCACGTTTGCAGCTTTAGTATGGAGACGTGCTTTGCACCGGTTTTTTTGCTCACAACGCCAAAATTTCACTTCGCTGTCACCTTTGCTTGTTTTGTCAAAGACGTAAAGGAATCCGTTATGAACAAACTTTTCTTTACCACGTTTCGTTGATACTGCCTCAGCCATCATATGGGTATGCGAATTGGTTTAGTTAAAAAATATATAAAAAGATGGTGATAGAACGCACCAGCACCCAACTCAATGCACCCGCAGCCAACTCACCTGAGGCTAATTCACAAATAAAGAAATGTTATTTTGGCGCCAAAACGTCCGGCGCCAAAACAGCCGGCGCCAAAACAGCCGGCGCCAAAACGGCCGCGCCCAAATGGCTGCGCCAAAACGTACCTAACCCCCATCTTACTAGCCTAGATCCTTTCTCCACAGGAGAACATCACACCCAAAATCGTCTAGGATCCTGCACCCATTCTGTCGCTGACAAATTACACTCATATTTCCGGGCAATCACTGAACTTTAAATGAGTGGAAATCAGCGTGAGTAATCGGGGTCCTGAACCCAGTAATATAGCACAGCGGCCTATTCCATCTTTAATATGACAATTTAAATCATCAACTCATTTAACTATCATTCAAGCTCATTAGGCACAGCGGGTTTGAGAAATAATATTCTAACAAGCTCTTCAATTTTCAAGGTGATTTATGCCATTCCAACCGAAACGGAAAATAGAGTGAAGTGAAGCTGGAATTGGTATGATCGAAATGAAGGAGGTTCATGTGGAGTAGTAAAGCCAGGCTTGACCGGCTGGGATGAGTGACCAGTTTTGGTGCTTGTACGTCAAACAAAACTTTCAGAAAAAACAGTGGGAAAAGTCCAGGGGCAGAATTGTGTGACAATGGGGCTGTGTCCTCATGCCCACGAGAAAACGGGCGAGATTCACTCTGGATTTTCCTGGAGAAAGTCCAGAGTGATTCTCCATTTTGTAGGGGGCTAGCAGGGCCCGAAGTGCTCCTCTCAGCTTCCGCTGCCGAAACGGGGGCACTGCACTTCCGGCCACGGGTCCGCGCATGCGCGCTGCGGCGGCCGGCCCCGCAAGACATGGCGGCGGACCCACATCGCAGGCTGGCCCCGACAATATTGGCCCCTCCGAGATCGCGCGCGCCCGCCGATCGGTGGCACCCGATCGCAAGCCTGGCCAACCTAGAGGCACCCCCCCCCCCCCCCCCCCACCCGGTGAAAGAACCCCCCCCCCCCCCGGTGACAGACCCCCCCCCCCCCACCCGGTGACAGATCCCCCCCCCGGCCCCCACCTGGTGGCCACGTATGAGTCCGCAGCCGCCACTCCGAGCTCCCACCGGGTGCAACCACGAGTGAACCACGCCGGTGGGAACTCGGCCAGTTGTCGGCGGAGAATCGCCGCAAGGACCTCTTTCAATGGCCTCCGACAAACTCGTGCGTGTGATTGGCAGCGATTCTCCGGTCCCCGTAAAATCACAGGAGCAGCGTCGGACCCGACCCCCGCACCGAGCGCGATTACGGCGCTGAGGCTCAGACGATCCCGGCCCAGGACTTTGCTTTTGTGCTGTGCCTGATCTTTTGCTCAGAGAGCCTCTCAGATAAACACTATCACAGTGAGCTGGAGTGCGAGGCTCCATAACACGAGGGTTATTATTATGGGCAGAGGGTGTTAAAGCCAAATCAAATTTGGGCAAATTGTATTTAGTGCAGCGGCATAGATGCCACGTATCTGAGCTGCTTCCTCATTGTGCCTGCATATTTAATGCAAATGGTAACATGTTTCAGGTCAGGGCATTCTCTGGGAGAGATTTTAATGGGAACATTGTCCTGTTTCTAAGAACAATGCGGCCCTCCAAGGAGAGAACAACAATCCTTCACCAGAGGGCGATTACATCACGGCAGCAGTTTGACAGATTGTCAATTCTTGGAAGTGCTGCATATAAGGACTAAAGCACGGACTGTAATTTAACATTTTGATTCTGTTTGATTCTTTAGGTGCTGGTTTAAAATCCAGCTCAGGCCAGAGTAAGAGATGCAAATTGCTAAAGACTGCATCAACGTGTCGGCAGAATTTCCTA
This sequence comes from Scyliorhinus canicula, assembly GCF_902713615.1. Taxonomy (NCBI): domain Eukaryota; kingdom Metazoa; phylum Chordata; class Chondrichthyes; order Carcharhiniformes; family Scyliorhinidae; genus Scyliorhinus; species Scyliorhinus canicula. The sequence continues at coordinate 22,213,969 of NC_052166.1, read as the reverse complement.
TATCCTGCTGAAGCTTATGAGGCCGATGCTCACTCCCCTCCCCCCTGGAGTTATCAACATGGCGACCCCCTCAAAATGGAGTCAGCACTCTCACCGCCCCGCATACACGGGACACGTGGCCCCTGACATTCTGAAAGCGGCCACTCACCAGGTGTCCAAACTACCCACCTGTTTCAGACGATATGCCCCTTGTAATTTGGGAATCATGGTCCGAGGAAATAACGATAGTCATTTTCGAGTGGAATTGGCCAGTGTCCACTCTGACCTGATCCAAAGAATGTGGGATGGTAATGGGCCAATCTTCGGTGAGCGTCCAATTATTTTCATAGGCATGGGTGTTACCCTCCAGGTGCCACCAGAATAATCAGGGGCATTGTGGCTGTGAACAAAGAACAAAGACAAGTACAGCACAGGAACAGGCCCTTCAGCCCTCCAAGCCTGTGCCGACCATGCTGCCTGTCTAAACTAAAATCTTCTGTATTTCGGGGGTCCGTATCCCTCTATTCCCATCCTATTCATGTATTTGTCAAGATGCCCCTCAAATCGTTCCTGCTTCCACCACCTCCTCTGGCAGCGAGTTCCAGGCACCCGCTACCCTCTGTGTAAAAAACTTGCCTCGTACACATCCTCTAAACCTTGCCCCTCGCACCTTAAACCTATGCCCCCTAGTAATTGACCCCTCAACCCTGGGGAAAAGCCTCTGACTATCCACTCTGTCTATGCCCCTCATAATTTTGTAGACCTCTATCGGGTCGCCCCTCAACCTCTGCTGTTTCAGTGAAAACAAACCAAGTTTATTCAACCTCTCCTCATTGCTAACGCCCTCCATACCAGGCAACATCCTGGTAAATCTCTTCTGCACCCTCTCTAAAGCCTCCACATCCTTCTGGTAGTGTGGCAACCAGAATTGACTCCAAGTGCGGCCTAACTAGGATCCTCCTCCTTCCCACTTGAGACTAGCCCCCTCTCTTTACTAAGGGAATCGAGGGTTATGGGGATAAGGCTGGAAAGTGGATTTGAGGATTATCATATTGGATCACTCATATAAAGCAGACGTGGGAGAAGGAGCTGGAGAGAGTTATGGAGTGAGGCCTTGCGAAGAATAAATTCGACCTCCTCGTATCCGAGACTGACTCTCATTCAGTTTAAAGTGGTTCACAGAGAGTGCATGACTGTGTTGCGGATGAGTCATTTTGTTTTGGAGGGTAGAGGATAGATGCGAGCGGTGCTCAAGGGGATCGCTGAATCATTCTCTTATGTTCTAGGCATTGTCCAAGTTGGAGGAATCCTGGGAGTCTGAGATTCTGGGGGTGAACGTGGTTCTGAGCCTGTGCGTGGCGATATTTGGGGATTCGGGGAATCCGGAAGTTCAGGTGGGGAGAGAGGCTGACTTGTTGGCCTTTGCCTCCCTCGTGGCCCCGAGCCGGATATTGTTAGGGTGGCGGGATCTGGAGCCGCCTCAGACGGCAGGGCGGGTGAGTGACTTGGCGGAATTCTTACACCTGAAAAAGATAAAATTTATCATTCGAGGGTGTGAGGAGAGATTCTTCTCGAGGTGGAGGTTGTTCATCGTCTTCTTTAAGGAGGTAAACGTCAGGGGGTGGGAGGGGAGCATTGGGGAGTTATACTGTGTGGCGTGGTATTTTTGTGATCTTAGTTATTATTATAATTGGGAATTGGGGCAGGGAGATAGGGTTAGGACATGATTATAGGGCTGGATTCTCCGCACCCCGACGCTGAAATTACGGCTGGCGCCGGGGCAGAGAATCCAGTTTGACGTCATAATCGAGCTGGTTCGGCGATTCTCCGGGCATCGAAAATCGGCGTCACCGGGGAGGACACCATGCCGCCGGGGGTCATTGTCAGAGGCCCGCTCAGCAGTCCTCCGCCCCCGACCGGTCGAGTTCCCCACTGCGTGGAACTAACCGGCTATTGCCGGCTGGATGTTCGCCTGGCGGCTGCGGACTCAGTCCACGGCAGCCCTGGTCGGGAGCGGGCGGATCAGAGACCGGGGAGGGCCTTATCGACAGCCGGGGATTTAATGTGCCGTGTTTGAGGGTCGGGTGCGCCGCTGATCGGGGGGTGTCTTTCTTCGATCTGGCCCTGCGATCAGAGTCCGCCATGGAGCACGGCTCGGCCGCTGGAGGCCGCCGCCGTGTGCATGTGCGGCCTCTGACCCGGAAGTGCGGGGGCCCGTACCTGCAGCAAAAGCTGTGAGATTCACTCCGGATCCCTGCTAGACCCCTGCAGAGTTTCGAATTAGTGTCCCTTTTTTGCAGGAATTTCAGGAGTAAAACTCCACCATTTTGATGCCGGCGTGGGGGACATAGGGCTGAATTCGCCGCAGCCGCGCGCCGAAATCGCGTTTGGCGCGGGGGTGGAGAATCGAAGTTCCTGACCGAATCAGGCCCGGCGCCGCTCCGGCGATTCCCTGGGCCACGAAGAGTCGCGGGTCCGCGATTTTCGCCATTGCCAGAGGCCCGCGCAGCGATACTCCGCTCCCGACCGGCCAAGTTCCCGTAGGCTTGGAACTAATGTGGTATGGCGGGTCGGGACTCTTGCGCAGTACACCCTCGTCGGCAGCACGATCCTCCATTCTGGCAGCCTGCCAATGAGATTTCCCATTGTGAGCACCCCACGCCATCGGGAAACCGGTGGGCATGTGTGCACTGCCGGCAGAGCGGAGGATCCTGCCGACGGAGATTTCCGCGGATTAACTCTTCTTGTTTCTAGAATTTTGAGACATTCAGGGCGTTGTTGTGTGATTGGTACTGAAGCCTGAGGTGTGGTGATCCTCAGGTTAAATCACCACCAGCCACTTCTCCCCCTCAAAGGGGAAAGCAGCCTATGGTCACCTGGGACTTTGGAAACTTTGTCTTTACTTACTGAGGCCATAAGATCATGTGAGAGAAGGCTGCTGTATTCTTCAATCTGAGTGGTTAGCAAGGTTGTGAGGCCAGGCTGCCACAGGCACAGCATGGGGTGGATGTAACCAGCGTAGATCAACAAGAGGTTGTGGATAGGGGGTCTGAAAGTGGTGAGGGATCTGCGAATAAACATCTATTTATTTAGTTTTATTTTAGCATAATTACCACTTGGCCACCCCGCTTCAAGTCAGCTTGATTGTGTATACCCAAGAATTTCAAGGTTTCCACCACTATCCAGGTATAATTGTGTAACTTTATGTCACAGGTCAAGGGTCACCAAAGTAGCACATTTAGTAGCATTTGGCTGCTGACCGTTTTCTTCAAACCAGTCATCGAGAGTGTTGAGATCTTCTGAACCCTCACCGGCCACATCCCACAGCCTGGACTTCCAGACTAAGAATGATCAAAGTTGACGGCACAAAATGAGTCTTTTTGGCACAATGTGCCTGTGATAGATGTTTGAAACAGCTATCCAATCAGTCCCACTTCCCTGCTCACTCCCCATTGCCCTGCAAATTACTATCGAATCTGCTTCCAGTAGCCTTTCAGGCAACGCAATCCAGACCAGAACAACTCACAGCATAAGGTCATCTCCCCCCTGATTCTTTTGCAAATTACCTCAAGTCCGTATCCACTGGTAACCAGCTCTCCTGCTAGTAAAAACAATTTGTCCCATTTTTACTCTATCAAACCCATCATGATTTTGAATATCTATCAAATCTTTCTGCTCTGAGGAGAGGAATTCCAGCTGCTCTGGTCCATCCAAGTCCTTAATCTCACATTTAGGTTCTCAGACATCATAGGTTCTGCTGTGCCTTGTGTTATGCCATCGCTGTCATTATTGCCCCCAATGGGATTCCACCCACTGCACCCCGTCGAGAGGTCAGCCGGCTCCTTGCTGACTTTAAATCTGGTTGTCCCACATCAATGATACACTGAGGATGGCTTTAATGAGGTAAGAGTGGTACTCCTGCCCCCCCGCCCTCACCTGCTCAGCGACAGGAAGTCCCGCCCGTGATGGCTTCCAGGCAATCTGATTGGCTGGATGTTCTGTGGCCCCAGTAGTGCCAGTAGCGGGTAGTGGCCACCGCGGGGACTACAGACAGAGAAAAAAACTGGCTTGAAGGGAATTTGAGCGCTCTGGTCAGGGAGCGATGGGGGACCCCAGCGAGGGGAGGGGCTGGAATTTGTTGGAGGTGCACGAGGTGGGGAGTTGAGTTTTAAAGGCGAGGAGGGGGGTGGGGGGGGGGGGGGGGCGGGGGGTATCATCTTGGATACCCCTCAATCGGCAGAGAGACCACACCCTCCCAAAAGGAAGTATGACCTTTTCCACCTTTAGCAGGTGTAGGGAAACCTGTGGAATGATTGACCATCTAATTGGCCACTTAAGGGTTTCACTAGCCCTAATGGTGGGTCGGCTATCTGATGTCTTACCCGTCCACTGTAATATGGGGGTAAGGTCAGGGGTGAGCAAGAAAGTGGTGGGCTAGCCATCTGCTTTATTTTACAAGCCTTCACATACACCAGTGGGAGAAGTGGGTGGGGGTGCGTGGAGGGAAGATTAATTATTCGAATAGGCCATTTAGCCCTGGAACCTGTTTCATCATTTATCATGGCTGCTTGTTCCATTAACTCTGTTTCTCCCTCCACAGATGCTGCCAGACCAGCTGAGGCTATTTCCAACCAATACACCCAGCATCCCAGTGTGCATGCCCATCAGCTTCCTGTTGTATGCCACCCTGTTGTGGTCCTCTGTAGCAGGATTGGTATGCCAGTTCACCCTCCAGTGAGCCGGCAAAGGAAGCAGCCTTCACCTAAGCTGGCTGCGGCCTACTCATGCCTGGTGACTCACCACACACAGATCTCAGCTTGACACTCATCTCCAGGCTAGGGTCAGTGCCATTGTCTGCGCTGGCGACTGCAATGGCCACCTGATGGGGCTTCTTCGCCACTGGTGTGGTGTTTCTCTCCCTCCTTCTCCAGGGGTTGCTGTGGCAGTTCTTGGTTGTCTGAAAGCAGAAAATCAGAAGAGGAAGTTTGGAGTGAGGGAAGTGTTTGTTGTTGGCAACAGGCAGTCATTGGCCACACCATCTGTAGCTTGTTCATCATTGCAGGATGCGGCTGAATTGAGATTTGAGAAGGGGAAATAACGTCAGCCTCAGCGTTCTCACGGGTGGCAGATGCCACAACCCCATCGCAGAGATTCGCCTTTTCCACATGGCTCAGGAGAGGTGGGTATCCTTGTTCCCTTGCTGGTTCTGCTCTGCTCCATTCTATTCTGTGCCACCATGCCCTGCAGGAGAGAGGGCATAATGTCAGTGACTCAGACTGTGTTTGAATGATGTGCCTGCCATAGCTGAATAGCTAAGGGTGTATGGAGGCAGGAGAGGTGGATGTGAAACTGGCAACATTGGGAGCTGGGTGGGCGTTATCCAATTTTTAACCATTTACCTTGCTCTTATTGCCTTTATTTCTCAACTTCTCTTTCGACCATGTCTTCCTCGGCCGCTATCTTTGTCTCTCATGATCCACCTTCAGCAGCACCTTCCAAATCCACGGCCTCACCATCTCAGGGGACAAGATAAGAAGGCGCTTGGGAAAACCATCACCTGGAGGTTCCCCTCAAAGCCACTCACCATCCTGACTTGGAAATCTATCAGCCATTCCTTGACGCCCGCTGGTTCAAAACCCTGGAACTCCCTCCCTAACAGCGCTGTGGAGGTACCAAGAAGGCGGCTCACCACCACCATCTACTCAAAAGCAATTCGGGATGGGCAGCAAATGTTGGTCTAGCCAGCGACGCCCACATCTCGTGAAAGAATCATAGAATCATAGAATTTACAGTGCAGAATAAAAAAAGTTATTAATAATAATAATAATAATCTTTTATTGTCACAAGTATGAAGTTACTGTGAAAAGCCCCTTGTTCTGCATTACAAACCAGCTGTCTAGCCCACTGAGCTAAACCAGCCCTTTATGAGGTATCTGGATGTTAGGCGTGTCCTGACTGCCAGCGGTTGCTGATGAGAGGGTAATGGGAGTGTGGTGCATTGAGCAGTGTGACAGGCTGGTGGGGCAGTGGGTAGGAGATGATACGTGAAGGGACAGTCACTGAACCTGACCACTCTCATGGGGTCAGTGGACCTTTTGTGATGTTGCTGCAAGTTCCTTGGGTTAAGGCAGTAGGAATTGAGTTCTCTGGTGACCTACCTCACGGCCTTCTGAGGGTGGTTCTTTCAGGCCTTCAGGCCCCAGCAGAACATGGGATAAGATTTTAAGGAGGCAAGCGATCGGCACTCGCCACCCCAAGAGTCGGAGCCTAGCGCGCAACCGCCGACTCTCCATCTCCTGCTGTCATTTAAGGCTCACTTGAGTGTTGACTGGCAATGGATAGGTCTTCCATCCGTCCTTGGAAAGGAATCCCGCCCGTGAGAGCTGTCGGCCGATCAGATTGGCCAAGGGCTCATCAACTCGGCAGGCACAGCGCTGCAGTGGCCAGAAGCAGTACTGCAGCGTTCTGCCTGGAAGTATGTCCCAGGCCCATTGGAAAGCTTAAGTCCTGGGGTCCCAGGAGCGGGAGGGTAGGGAACGCCGCGGGGGAGGTGGAAACGATTGTGGGGAGGGGTGGATGTCATTGTGGCATCCAGGGGCAGGACAATGGTAGAAGGGCGGCCTAAAAATTGAGGCAGAGCGGGAAAATGCCCTTAAATGACCATTAAGTGGCCGCTTAAGGTCTTTAATAGGTGAACGGGTGGGTTCTCCACCTGAGGCGCTGCTCACCCAAGGATGGGTTTGCCCCTGTGTTTGGGCGGGCAGGTTCCCGAGGGAAACCTATCCATTCAATGTTACACTACCCCTCCCATCTCAAAAGCTGTATTGGGCAGAGCGTATAATTCTACCCGTGGTGATGCTCCTCCAATACGTCTCTGTCATTAAGATATCCAAAAACACCTCCATGACCCTGGTACCATACCTCTTTCCTGGTGCTCTATTTTCCTCATTCAAAATTGCAGCAATATTATTCAGCATCAACCTGTAATCCAGTTTAGTTTCCCTTTAGGAGGGACAGACTGCCTTTAAGAAGAGAAGGCTGGCTGCACTCCATTGTCCTGACCCCTGCTGAGTGTAGAGGCAGACAGCAGCACAGGAAACACTTGGCCCTAGACACAAATCATGGCAACGAGGTGTCAGCCAAGTCTGGGGGCTGCCCACCTCCGCCAGAACCAACCATGCAAGTTACCAGTGCTTTCCAATGTTTAGCCACCTACCTCCTTCTTAGCCCCTCTCTTTCTTAAACTTTCTCTCAATCCCTCTTTCTCTCAAAACTTCATTCTTTTTCTCTCTGGCTCTACCTCTCTCTCTACCCTCAACCTACCTTTCAACTTCGCCTTCCTGTTTATCAATGAATTCATGCCGCCTCCACTCAATTCTTCTTTCTCAACCATCCAATTCTGTCCTTTCTCTCAGTCAACCCCATATATTCAACCCGTCCTCCATCAACCTCCAGCTCTGCTTACTGTCTCTCACTTAATTCCTGTCTCTTAACCCTGTTAACCCATTTTTGTTCTTTCCCCATCCTCTCTTCCTGTCAGTTTTCCTCAAAGGTGCTTTAGTTTGGTCCAAAATCCTACTTCTCAAAATAAAAGAAAGAGGTAGATTGTCAGCCTACCTTTTTTACTTCTCCCTCTTTCTCTCTCTCTCTCTCTCTCCCCACCATCCCATATATGCTACAAATTGAAATCTCCGTCCCACAGATCCTAGCCATTAATATTGGTTCAACTCATCAAAATCTTGGGGGAGTAGGTAATTAGTTGAGTTCAACATTCAAGTGTTTTATTAAAAAATAAGCATTGGAATGAACAAAGACACTCCTCACTCAGCTAGTATATATTTATTTTTTTCTCAGCCTTGGAATAAAAATTGTAAATTTCCATACAATCACAGAACCATTGAATGTTCACAGCATAGAATGAGGCCACTTAGCCCACCCTGTCTGCGCCTGTGCCTGCTGACAATTGAGCCACGTGGCCTATCCCACTTTCCAGCATTTTTCTCCATAGCCTGCAGGTTAGAACACTCGAGGAGACATCCAAACACCTTTCAAACAAGTTCCTTATTTCAATTTTGTTTTTCAACTTGTCCTCTTTATTTTCAGATTATTTGAAGAACATCCAGAGCAAAGAAAGTTCTAGAAGTAGGGTTTTTTTTTTTTAAATTGAGGCGGTACACTTGTTTTTTCTTTCTTTTTTTTCTTTCTTTTTTTAATAAATTGAGCATACCCAATTCATTTTTTCCAATTAAGGGGCAATTTAAGCGTGGCCAATCCACCTACCCTGCACATTTTTAGGTTGTGGGGCCGAAACCCACGCAAACACGGGGAGAACGTGCAAATTCCACACTGACAGTGACCCAGAGCCGGGATCGAACCTGGGACCTCGGCGCCGTAAGGCAGCAGTGCTAACCCACTGCATCACCGTGCTGCCCCGTGAGATGGCACACTGGACAGAATAAAACTGACATGCCCTGAGAAATTAGAGCAATGTACATGTTCAGACGGGAAAGTATGAATTCACAGATACACAACTCCGGACAAAAACGCTTTTAAAACGCTGGTTAGGCCACAACTAGAGTATTGTGTGCAGTTTTGGTCACCACATTATAGGGAGGATGTGATAGCAATGGAGGGGATGCTGAAGAGATTTGCCAGGGGCTGGAGGGTTGAGCTATGGGGAAAGATTGGATAGGCTGGGGCTGTTTTCCTTGGAGCAGAGAAGATTGAGAGAGAACCCGATAGAGGTGTATAAGATTATGAGGGGGAAACATCAGGTGGATAGGAAGGTACATTAGTAGAGGGCAGCACGGTAGCATTGTGGATAGCACAATCGCTTCACAGCTCCAGGGTCCCAGGTTCGATTCCGGCTTGGGTCACTGCCTGTGCGGAGTCTGCACATCCTCCCCTTGTGTGCGTGGGTTTCCTCCCACAGTCCAAAGATGTGCAGATTAGGTGGATTGGACATGATAAATTGCCCTTAGTGTCCAGAAATTGCCCTTAGTGTTGGGTGGGGTTACTGGGTTATGGGGATAGGGTGGAGGTGTTAACCTTGGGTAGGGTGCTCTTTCCAGGAGCCGGTGCAGACTCGATGGGCCGAATGGCCTCCTTCCGCACTGTAAATTCTATGATTCTATGATTCTATGAATAACCAGGGGGCATAGATTAAAGGTAGAAGGCCAAGAGGGGAGTTGAGGAGAAATATTTTCACTCAGAGTATTGGAGGAGTGAGGAATTCATTGCCTGTAAGGTGTTTGAGTAAGAAACTCACATAGCAGTTAAAAAGCATTTCCATATTTGGAATAACCCTCACGAGATCCACGGGGATACCCTAATTGATCTCTTCATGGGGCTTGTGGAATACAAGCTCCCCCGTCAGTGGGAGCTCCCATCAGCTGGGACTCGTAGAAATTGACTTCTAAAAGCTGGCCTGGACATGGGACTGGTGTGATCGGTAGTCCCGTTTGGGACTTTGGAGGTTTAAGCCACGTTATTTTTGTCGTCGAAATAAACCTCTTTTGAATTGACCTTCTCGGGTCTCCTGAACTTTTCTGATAATCACTTGCTCTGCCATACCACCCAGGGCTATGGGCTAAGCGTTGCAAAATGCAATTAGTGTAGTCAGGTCTTTGTTGACCAGCATGGTCACGATGGGCCGAATGGCCTCCATTCTGTGCTGTAAACATCCATGAATCTATGAAATAAAAATCAACCCAAAGGCTCCTGTGAGAGGCTGAGACCTTCACGTAAGATCTTCAATGAAGGCATAAAAGACAATTCAATCAAGAAATGTAATCCCGTGATTACAAAACACGACCTTCTTAACATTTTTATTTTATTGAATCCCTTAATTCGGATATTGAAAAGTTTGATTCATGGGAACAAAATGAAAAGTAATCTTGAATGATTCTGTCCAAATGATAAGTTTAAACCCCGGATTCAAAGTTGACAGGAGAAGCTATAATGAGAATGAAGTTGAAACAAGTGTAATAAAAACAGGAAATCACAAAGATGTAAGGACTGAATCATTCATGGGAGGACCCCAGTGAATGGCAGAAACAACAGTTCGTACCGTTTACCTTTAGGCCTGTAGGAGGCCTTACGGCCCAGTGGGTGGTGTCTCTGCCTCTGAGCCAGGCAGCCCCGGGTTCGAGTTCCACTCCAGGATTTGAAGGCCAAGGAAAGTGTGTTCATAATGCTGCCCAACAGGTTGAGTGCGTCAACCTGTCAATCCTTTCAAAATGGCTGATGGTAAGGGTGAGAGAGGCTGCCGGTCAGCCATGTTTGATGTGGAGTGGCGCCCCTCAAGTTACAAGGCCACTGGCGACAGATTAGCGACCTGTTCCAGAAACAACTAGCTATGGAAACAGACAAAAATCTGGCTTAATGCACCGCTAGGTGTGGGAAGAGAATCAGAAACTTTATGCTCAGCTGAAGCCCGATGGTATTTTAAGGCCAAGATCTTTAATGAGATACAGACAGGTGGATTTTTTAAAAATACATCTGTAGCTCGCATCTTCTCATCAGAAGATCACTTGACCACCAGATTGCTATTGATGTGTAGTTCAAGAAGGAGGAAGTGAAATAAATCAAATTCAGTGCTGTCTGATGGCCGGCACTTTGCTGTTCTCGTGAAAGCTGCTCAAGTGTGAGCGTATCCATTTGACTGATTAGCTGTACTTGTTAACTCAAGGTGAAGTGCCCCATGATTCAGTGACTTCACGGGCCATTAACTTCATCACGCAAATGGATCGCGTTTAAAAGATCAGCTTCAAAAGCTTTCCACTTAGAGGATTAGTTTCATTTTGCGGCGCTGTTACCTACGTTCCCTCTCCCCTTCAAAGAGCCGACAGCAACGTGGCTAAGGGGTTCAGCGGGTGTCGCAGTTTGAGGCAGTGAATTGGGATGGATTTCAGTCCCCTGAGGAAACAGCATTTCCCAGCTTCAGATTAATCTACATTCGAGAGATTTCAGCCAGCATCAGAAAGGAGCGTTTTAAATTTGAATTTGTGACTGGTATAAGGCAAGTGTGTTTTTTATTCTCACAACACCAGTCTCTTTAGTTACAGAGGCCACGTAAGGGTGATACCTGAACAGAGACAGGTTGAATCTGAAATTACTCATAAAGTGATTATTATTGATGTCCAAAGCACTGCCTGGTATATTAGCTGTAACTGTATTACGTTCTGTTCTAAATATATCCGGTATATTTTCCAACCAAGTCTCCAATTGACCAGAGGTTTTGACCACTGTGCTGACCAGTGAGTGTACTGGCCCCATTTGACTTTGCTCCATGTTACAGAACAATGACAAGCTTGAAGAAGGGAAGAGGGCAGCACGGTAGCACAAGTGGCTCGCATTGTGGCTTCACAGCGCCAGGGTCCCAGGTTCAATTCCCCGCTGGGTCACTGTCTGTGCGGAGCCTGCACGTTCTCCCCGTGTCTGCGTGGGTTTCCTCCGGGTGCTCTGGTTTCCTCCCACAGTCCAAAGACGTGCAGGTTAGGTGGATTGGCCAGGATAAATTGCCCTTAGTGTCCAGAAAGGTTACGAGGGGTTATGGGGTTACGGGGATAGGGTGGAAGTGAGGGCTTAAGTGGGTTGGTGCAGACTCGATGGGCCGAATGGACTCCTTCCGCACTGTATGTTCTATGTTCTATTGAGCCTTACGTTAAGCTTGGCGTTGGGTTTCTTCCCGGAGGTGGAGGACAAATGTGAACGGTGCTAGAGGGGCCCGGCCAACCACACCCACATGTACTGCGCATGTCCCAAGCTGGCTGGGGTCTGGACAGCCTTCTCCGAGGCAATGTCCAAGGTTGTGGGGGTGAGGGTGAAGCCACGCCCAAATGACGCAATCTTCAAGGTATCGGAGCAGCCAGAGTTACACATGGGGAATGAGATACCCTGAATTACGACACAGGAGAGAAGATTGGTAATTCAAAGGCTTTAATTACCAGAGAACCAGACAGCTGCCGAGAAGTGTGGTCACAGCACGCTGCCCAGTGAGCATCACCTTATATACCGTTTCCTGGGGGCGGAGCCAGAGGCGGAGTCCCCCAGGGTTCCAAGCCCGGTCTTAATGGGCCAATGTACTAAAGGTAAGGTACAGTTACAGCAGTTACCGATACCATTCATCACATTCACCCCCTGTTTAAAAAAAACCACATAGTCCATCGGGGGTGAAAATGGAGTTATAAGTTCAGTCTTTTGGGTGGTCTGACCGTCCGTGCTGACCTTCTCCGCTCCGGTGGTGGTGCCGTGGATACGGTCGGTTTCAGTGATGGTATATCCGGGAGCACAGTTGACTGAGCCTTTGCCCGCTTTGGAGCAGGGGGGGAGGGGGGGGGGGTATCCGGGGTGACTAGGGTGATTGGTGTCGGCGCCGGCTGGGGGGCAGGAGGCGCTATGGGGGGGGCGCTGTCAGGGTCGGCAGTTGGTGCGGGGTGGGGAGCGTCGGTGGGGGGGGTGTCGGTGGGGAAGCTGGCGGGTGCCATGTCTCGCAGGGAGACAGTATCCTGCCTGCCGTCGGGGTGCTCGACGTAGGCGTATTGAGGGTTTGCGTGCAGCAATTGGACCCTCTCGACTATCGGATCTGTTTTATGGCTCCTCACGTGTCTCCGGAGTAGGACTGGTCCCGGAGTCGTCAGCCAACGTGGAAGCAAGACCCCAGAGGTGGACTTCCTGGGGAAGACAAACAAACGATTGTGAGGGGTCTTGTTTGTGGCCGTACAGAGGAGCGACCGAATGGAATGTAGGGCATTGGGTAGGACCTCCTCCCAACAGGTGGTTGGGAGATTCCTTGACCGTAGGGCTAGAAGGACAGCCTTCCAAACTATCCAGATATCGACGCAGCTCATCGCTCATGAACGATGTACCCCGGTCGCTGTTGATATAAGCGGGGAAACCAAACACTGTGAAGATGCTGTGCAGTGCCTTGATCATGGAGGCCGAGGTCATATCGGGCCAGGGGACCGCAAAAGGGAAACGGGAGAATTCATTGATAACGGTGAGGAAATAGATGTTGCGGTTGGTGGACGGGAGAGGCCCTTTGAAGTCCACACTTAGTCGCTCAAAGGGCCCAGAGGCCTTTATCAGGCGAGCCCTGTCTGGTCAATAGAAGTGCGGTTTGCAGTCCGCACAGATCTGGCATGCCTTAGTCATGGCCTTGACCTCCTCTGTGGAGTAAGGTAGTTTGCGGGACTTGATGAAATGGGCAAGCCGGGTGACCCCCGGGTGGCAGAGGTCATCGTGGATGGCTCTCAGGCGGTCTTTTTGTGCGTTGGTGCACGTGCCGTGGGACAGGGCATCCGGGGGCTCGTTGAGCTTCCCCGGGCGATATTTAATATCGTACGTATAAGTGGAGAGCTCTATACTCCACCTCAGAATTCTGTCATTCTTTATTTTGCCCCGTTGTGCGTTATCGAACATAAAGGCAACCGACCGTTGGTCGGTGATGAGGGTGAACCTCCTACCGGCTAAGTAGTGCCTCCAGTGCCGCACGGCCTCCATTATGGCTTGTGCCTCCTTCTCAACTGCAGAGTGCCGAATTTCCGAGGCGGTGAGGGTTTGGGAGAAGAACGCTACTGGTCTGCCCGCCTGGTTGAGGGTAGCAGCCAGGGTGACGTCTGATGCGTCGCTTTCTACCTGGAAGGGAATGACTTTGTCCACCCCGTGCATGACGGCCTTGATGATGTCGGCCTTGACACGGCTGAAAGCCGACTGGGCCTCAGCCGTCAAGGGTAAAACCGTGGTCTTAATGAGTGATCGGGCTTTGTTCGCATATCTGGGGACCCACTGGACGTAATAGGAGAAAAGCCCCAAGCACCGTTTGAGTGCCTTGAGGCTACGGGGGAGGGGGAGTTCCTTAAGGGGACGCATGCGGTTGGGGTCTGGGCCTAGGACCCCGTTTTCCACGATGTAGCCGAGGATGGTTAGCCGGGTTGTGTGGAACACGCATTTCCCTTTGTTGTATGTGAGGTTGAGGGCCCGGGCAGTCTGGAGGAACTTCCTCAGGTTTGCGTCGTGGTCCTGCTGGTCATGGCCGCAGATGGTGGCGTTGTCCAAGTATGGGAAGGTAGCCTGTAAGACGTACTGGTCCACCATTTGATCCATCGCCCTCTGGAAAACAGACTCCGTTTGTGACACCAAAGGGGACCCGGAGAAAGTGAAACAGCCGACCGGCTGCTTCGAAAGCCGTGTAGGGGCAGTCCTCTGGGCAGATAGGGAGTTGATGATAGGCCGATTTTAGGTTGACCGTGGAGAATACCGGATACTGGGCGATTTGAGTCACCATTACCGCTATGCGGGGAAGTGGGTATGCATCGAGTCGCGTAAAGCGGTTGCTTTTCCCCGGAGCGGACTACCAATACTTGAGCCCTCCAAGGGCTGTTGCTGGCCTCTATGACCCCCTCTTTTAGTAGCCGCTGAACCTCTGATTTGATAAAAGTCATGTCTTGGGCACTGTACCGCCGGCTCCTAGTGGCGACGGGCTTACAGTCGGAAGTGAGGTTCGCAAAGAGGGGGGGGGGGGGGGGGGGGGGGGGCGCAACTTTGAGTGTCACCAGGCTGCATACCGTGAGTGGGGGCAGGGGTCCGCCCAGCTTCAGTGTCAGGCTCCGGTGGCTGCACTGAAAGTCCAGACCGAGCAGCAGGGGGGGTGCAGAGGTGAGGGAGGATGTAGAGTTTAAAACGGGTGTATTCAGCGCCTTGAATCGCGAGGTCCGCGACACAATACCCCGTGATTTGTACCGAATGGGACCCTGAAGCGAGGGCGATAGTTTGGGAGGCGGGGTAGGTGCGCAGGGAGCAGCACCTTACCGTGTCTGGATGAATAAAGCTCTCTGTGCTCCCGGAGTCAAATAGGCAGGGAGTGTCGTGGCCGTTGATTTGTACCCGCATCATTAAGTTCCGCAGGTGCTTTGGCCATGATTGATTGAGCGTGATCGCTCCTAGTTGCGGGTAGTCAGAGTCCTCGGTTAAGTCGGACTCACAAAATGGCCGCCTGGAGTCACAAAATGGCCACCGCCATCGGTCGCACGTGTCGGGATTCGAAGATGGCCACCGCCAAGATGGCCGCCCCATGACTCGCACGAGGTCGATAACGCGTCGGAAGTAGGCGTGTCCGGCCGCCGCACGGCTGCGTTGCGGGGCCTGTGAGGCCGGGAGCTTGATTTCTGGGCCTGGTGAGGCTTTTGTTTGCGGCCTTTGGGCCCAGCCAGGCAGACTTTAGCGAAGTGCCGCTTCTTCCAGCAGTCATTGCAGATCGCGGAGTGGGCCGTTCAACACTGATGTGGGTGCTGGCCTTGCCCACAGAAATAGCATGGGGAACCCCCAGAGTGAGCGGATCGGCGCGCGTTGCAGGCCTGTAGCGTGGCCGAGTCTGGAGGAAATCGAGAGGGGTTCGCAAGGTCCGCGGAGTATGCACGGAGGTGACGGTGGGCCGTTTCTAGAGAAGAGGCGAGCGTTACCGTGCCTTGGAGATCCTTTGCCCCGTCTTCTAGGAGCCGCTGCCGGATGTACGAGGACCTGATACCGGACATACGAAGGCATCACGAATATGTAAGTTCATGTGGACTTCTGCCGTCACTTCTTTATGATTGCAGTTCCTCGCGAGCACAGTGAGTCTCTCCACGTATTCGTCTAGAGTTTCCCCGGAGCGCTGGCTGCAGATCGAGAGCAAATGTCTGGCGTGTACCTCGCTAATCGTCTTTACGAAGCGTTTCTTTAGTATATCGACCGCAGTTTCGTATGTCGTAGCGTTCTTGATCACGGAGGAGAGTCGGTGGCCCACCCGGGCATGTAGTAAGCTCAGCTTGCGAGCGCCGTCGACTTCAGTCTCTGAGAAGTCTAGATAGGCCTCAAAACACCGGAGCCAATATTTAAAAATTTCTGGGGCCTCCGATGACCGAGCGTCTAGGTTGAGTTTCTCCGGCTTTAGAGCGCTGTCCATCTTGATGTGTCTGATAATTAAATTGAGATACCCTCAATTACGACACAGGAGAGAAGATTGGTAATTCAAAGGCTTTAATTACCAGAGAACCGGACAGCTGCCGAGAAGTGTGGTCACAGCACGCTGCCCAGTGAGCATCACCTTATATACCGTTTCCTGGGGGCGGAGCCAGAGGCGGAGTCCCCCAGGGTTCCAAGCCCGGTCTTAAAGGGCCAATGTACTAAAGGCAAGGTACAGTTACAGCAGTTACCGATACCATTCATCACAGGGAAGGATGCCAACGCCCTAGCTTTCGCTTCCCGAATCGCACGCCAGAGGATACAGCTCGGCTGGCGATCGGCAGCACCACCCACGTCTGCAGACTGGCTCGCTGACCTTTTGGAATTTCCCCACCTGGAGAAGATCAAATGCACCATCCGAGAGTCGGAGGAGGGCTTCCTTATTGCAGGGGGGCAATTTGTCGGCCTGTTCCAAAACCTGTTCAAGGCCAGCAACAGCCAATAGAGAGGGAAACGGGAAGTATTAAAAGGGAAAAGGAAGAAGGACAAGGAGGAACGTCAGGGACGCACAACCCGGGGTGGGGTGGGGGAAGAGGGGGGGGAGAGGGGGGGAAGGAGGCAGAGAGCCTGAGAGGGACAAAGTGAGACAACACTAGAGGAGCGGAGGAGGGGAGCCACAAAAAGAATACAGCGGAAGCTGGAGGACGGAAGAAAGAAAAGGGGGGGAAACAAGAAGCAAGGGAGCACCCCCCCGGATCGACCAGGGAGGACCGAACTGGGCGGCAACAGTGTGTAAATAAAGAAAAGTAGGACAAAACGCTTTTTCTACATTGTATAATAAATGAAAGCGAACGACAAATGTCGACAACTTTGAAAAATGGCAATAAAAAGTTTTTTTTTAAAAAGGTTTGGCGTTGGGACCCATGCTGAGGGGTGTCAGGGTACAAGCAGGTGGAGCAGATGGAGGAGGAGTTTAAGAGGTGGGACATGGTGCCGTTGTCGCTGGCAGGGAGGGTGCAGTCAGTTAAAATGACGGTCCTCCCGAGGTTCTTGTTTTTGTTCCAGTGTCTGCCCATCTTCCTCCCCAGGGCCTTTTTCAAGAAGGTAACGAGTAGTATCATGGGGTATGTGTGGGCACATGGCACCCCGAGAGTTAGAAGGGTCTTTTTGGAGCGGAGTAGGGATAGTGGAGGGCTGGCGTTACCCAACCTTTCAGGATATTACTGGGCGGCAAATACATCGATGGTACGAAAGTGGATGATGGAAGGGGAGGGGGCAGCCTGGAAGCGCATGGAGAGGGCGTCCTGCGGCAACATAAGCTTAGGGGCACTGGTAACGGCACCATGGCCGCTCCCTCCCACGAGGTATACCACGAGCCCGGTGGTGGCGGCCACCCTCAAGATCTGGGGGCAGTGGAGGCGACACAGGGGGGAAGTGGGAGGTCTGATAGGGGCACCACTAAGAGGGAACCACAGATTTGCGCCGGGAAACACAGGAGGGGGATTCCAGAGCTGGCAGAGGGCGGGTATTAGACAACTGAGGGACTTGTTTATAGAGGGGAGGTTTGCGAGCCTGGGAGAGCTGGAGGAGAAATTTGGGCTCCCCCCGGGGAACATGTTCAGGTACCTCCAAGTGAAGGCATTTGCCAGACGACAGGTAGCGGGGTTCCCCGCGCTCCCCGACAGGGGGGTGAGTGATAGGGTGCTATCAGGGGTCTGGGTCGGGGAGGGGAAGATCTCGGACATCTATAAGATTATGCAGGAGGTGGAGGAGGTACCAGTAGAGGAGCTGAAAGATAAGTGGGAGTTAGAGCTGGGGGAACAGATAGAGGACGGGACATGGGCAGACGCCCTGGAGAGGGTCAACTCGTCGTCGTCATGTGCGAGACTAAGTCTCATTCAATTTAAGGTACTGCATAGAGCCCACATGACGGGGACAAGGATGAGTCGGTTTTTCGGGGGTGAAGACAGGTGTGTCAGATGTTCGGGAAGCCCTGCGAATCATGCACATATGTTTTGGGCATGTCCGGCACTGGAGGAGTTCTGGAAGGGGGTGGCAGGGACGGTGTCGAGAGTGGTGGGGTCCAGGGTCAAGCCAGGATGGGGACTTGCGATCTTCGGGGTTGGGGTGGAACCGGGGGTGCAGGAGGCGAGGGAGGCTGGAATATTAGCCTTTGCGTCCTTGGTGGCTCGGAGGAGGATCCTGATTCAGTGGAGGGACGAAAGGCCTCCGAGTGTTAACACCTGGTTAAACGACATGGCAAACTTCATCCAATTGGAAAGGATCAAATTCGCCCTGAGAGGGTCGGTGCAGGGGTTTTCCAGGCGATGGCAACCCTTCCTAGACCTCTTGGATCAGAGATAGAAACTGAGGCCATGACAGCAGCAACCCGGGAGGGGAGGGGAGGGCGGGAGGGGGGGAGGGGGGGGGGGGGAGGGGGGACAACGACGAAGGAAGTACGGTAGCGGCGGTGGCACGGGCAAGGCCTGCCCGAGGACGCTGCTAGAAATGATAAGTTGGTCTGACTGTCGGTTCGCCGGCGGGGGGGGGGGGGGGGGCGGGTAGGGGGGGGGGGGGGGGGGTTTTTTTTTTTTTTTCCTTTTTCTTGTTAAGTAGGGGGGTTTGACTTTGTTTTGTTATAATTTAAATGTAAATGTAGGGGGGGTTAAAATGTTTGTATTTTGAAAAATTCAATAAAAATTATTTAAAAAAAAAAAAAGGGTACAAGCAGCAAGGGCAAGCAGCCCTTGTCAAACAGTTCCTGTGGTAAAAATGTCCATCGTCTTTATTCATATCTTTAATGTTCATTTTAGCCTTTGCAAAAAGTTAACACAGAGAGGCCCAGTTAAAACAACGCATGTTAACACAAAACCAAGTCTGTGAGCATTGAACGGGCAGACACCACACTCCAGCGCGCTGGTCTGATGGCTGGGGAAGTGGAGATAGTGCAGGGGGAGAGTTGGTAGGTTCCAACTCTGTGATACTGTCCTCAAAGGACAGAAAACTCCCCAGCGGTCACAAACCCACTCACATCGACAGTACCAATTGAGGTCCCTCCATTATCCCATTCAAACACAACAAAATCAACATAAACTCCAGCCCGTTCATTTTTTCATAAATTTAGAGTAACCAATTCTTTTTTCCCAATTTTTAAGGGGAAATTTAGCGTGGCCAATCCATCTACCCTGCACATCTTTGGGCTGTAGGGACCCACGCAGACATGGGGAGAAAGTGCAAACTCCACATGGTCAGTGACCCAGGGCCGGGATCGAACCCAGGTCCTTAGCACCGTGAGGCAGTGATGCTAACCACTGTGACACCGTGCCACCCTCCCGGCCCATTTCTGACAAGGAATGTTTTTCAAACATCTTTCCGTATAAAAGGTGTAAACAGACTATCGCCAGGAAACTGGATAGGAATGTAACTGGGCAGGAATCTGATCTGACAACTTTGTCTCAGATTTTCTATTCCTGCCTTCTGGGCATAGGCGATCAACGAGTTTATCTTGACAAGCCTCGGCTCGAGAGAGGGGAAATAAAATATTAAAAACTAGCATTTGATAGCATCTTTCACAACCAGCAGCCTCTCAAAGTACTTTACGATCAAATCAGATACCTTTTGCAGTGTAGTCACTATTGTAAGATAGGAAACATGGCAGCCATCTTGTGCACAGCAGGACCCCACTAACAGCGACGTGACAATGACCAGACAGTTTTCTGATAAATACCTGGGGCACAGGAGGGGAGAACTCTACTACTCCCCTTCAAAGTTGTGCCGTGGGATCTTTTACATCCACCTGAGAGAAATCTTAGTTTCACATCTCATCCGAAAGCGGCCATCTCTCACAGAGCAGCACTCCCCCGGTACTGCGCCACAGTGTCAACTTCGATGTTTATGCTCACGTGCTGGAGTGGGACTTGAACCCACCACATAGAACATATAGAGCATACAGTGCAGAAGGAGGCCATTCAGCCCATCGAGTCTGCACTGACCCACTTTAAGCCTTCACTTCCACCCTATCCCCGTAACCTAACATTTTTTTGGTCACTTAAGGGCAATTTCGCATGACCAATCCACCTAACCTGCATGCCTTTGGACTGTGGGAGGAAACCAGACCACTCGGAGGAAACCCACACAGACATGGCGAGAACGTGTAGACTCCGCACAGACAGTGACCCAGCGGAGAATCGAACCTGGGACCCTGGCGCTGTGAAGCCACAGTGCTAGCCACTGTGCTACCGTGCTGCTCACAAACCTTGTGACTCTGGCAAAAGCGCTACCGATTGAGGCATAACTGACACCTTGAGGGGCAACATAAGATAGCGCTCACCATGACCGACTTCACGGTGCGCTCCCCGGTTGAATTTTAAGTGGCTTGACCTGGATTTCAGGCAGCCTGGAAACTCCCGCTTCATCTCCCACTTTCAGACAAAATCACCCGAGCTGTGCTTAGGCGACAGGATGTCTTCACTTGTTAACATTTTGCTGTAAGCAATCCTGACGAACTTGGTGTTGGCAAGGCAGTGATTGGAATCTGTGGAGCACAGTAACACAAGCTGGTTTTCAATTTCGGATATTCGGTAACCAAGCAGATGGTATCTGATGCCTGGAGGTACTTGCGCAATATTTGTTCCAGCCTTGTTAGGGCAGCTGAGATGGAGGGGAGGGATATTCGGCAGATAGCATTGAATCTGTCTAGCCCCTGGTCCTGTTTTCATAGTGACATTGAGACCATCAAGCCATTGATGACATTTTGGGGAGGGAGGGGTGTTTGAGGCATAGAAGTGGAGGCTCCATCCAGTTCTCCATAGCCTAGAAAAGTGATGTGACCCAGCCATGCGAGATCTTATGACGAATACAGACTAATTCCCATCATTCTGATTGAATCCCTCCATAGTCTTGTTCCTCCCTAGCTCTGTAATCTCCTCCAACCCAACAACTCTCCATAATCTCTGCATCGCTCTATTCTCCTGCCCATCCACCATTTTAATCACGCCACCATCAGCAGCCTTATCCTCAGCTGCCTGGACTCGGAATCTCCAAATTCCCGACCTCAAACTCCCTCTCCTTCATTTAAAACGTTCCTTAAAACCTACCTCTTTAACTGAGCTTTTGATCAACGATCCAGATATCCCCATATTTCCGTGCTGCCAAACCTGACCACATTGATTTGAATTGATTTTGATTTGATTTGATTTTTTTTGGGGCTGTTTCGCTACATTAAGGGTGCTATCTAAATGCAAGTTTTTATTGTAATGTTGAAGAAAGCCAGTAGTTCCATGGAGCTGAAACATCCACTCATTCTGCACATGCCAGTCAACATAATCCACTTGTACCAATGCTCATTGACCAGAAAAATTGCTCCAGTTTATTAATCCACGCTGTCGGGTGATGTGGAATATTTGCTTGTTTTCAGTCTCTCTCTCTCTAAACTTACATCCCCAGTTTGTTTTTTCTGCTTGTCTCTGTGGTCCTTTCTCTTCCTCACACTCACAGATGTGTTAGTCAGACTCACTTCTAATCCGTCTGCCTCCCTCGCCTGGAAAGAGGCAAGGTCAGAAATATTTAAATGGCGCCTTTGAAGGCTTGGGGTCATCACAAAGATGTTTACATCCAATAAAATATCTTTGGAGTGTAATCACTGTTTGTAAAGTTGGAAACGCTACTGTCAATTTGTGCATAATGAGCTCCCATAAGAAACACTGTGATAATGGCCAGGTACTGGTTGAGGATTACACATTGACCCAGACCATCATGTTGCCCTGCTGTTCCGAGAAATAGCGCCGTGGGGGTCTTCTGCCCCCATCGGGGTGGGGGGTGGGAGGGGGGTGGGGGAGTTTGAGCCTCAGTTTAATGTTCCGTCTGAAGGACAGCACCTCCCACAGCTGCACCTAATTGTCAACCTGGGTTTTGTGTTCAAGTATCTTGAATGGGGTTTGAGCTTATGATCTTCTCTCTGGAAGCAACAGTATATTACTGAACAATGGTTAATGATAGAGCGGTTATTCTAACCCTGGGAACGGAGAACTGGAACTCTGTATTAAATATCGTATTAACTGTAGATTAGTCACCATGTTCAGTTTTGTCTGACAAGGTCTCCTTGCTTCTTTTCCACTTTGTCTTGATTTTGCATCTGAATAATTCATCCCGCTGTCTGGCCCTCTCTATTCTAAGGGAACTTGTGATCTCGCAAGTTGTGTCCATGCCTCTTGCAACAAGCTCCAGCTTCAAGAACAACTCCATGACTTGGTGGATCCAGAAGGTGTATTCATAACGTGGCCAAATGGGTTGATTATCAACTAGCAAATTCTTCTAATATGTCCAAGGGTGAAAGTGGCAGAGACTCCTGGCTGGCCATGCTTAATGCAGAGTGGTATCTCTCAAGCCACAAGCCTCTGGCTTCAGCCCACCAATCTGTTCCAGGAAAAACAAACTAAAGAAAAGATAGGCAAGTATTGCCTGCCTCACGTGTCTTTGGATATTGCAAGTATTCGAAGCCTAGGCCTCCCCATTCTGTTGACATCGATGTTGGAATGTCTGCATGGTGCGGTTAGAGCAAGATCTTCCAATTAGCAGTCCCAACAATTTGCTAAGTACCACTTCTCTGGTGAGTGTAATTTTTCTGAGTTCCTCGCTCCCTTCCAATTCCTGATTTGCAGCTATTTATGGGATGTTATTTGCTTCCTCTATATGAAGACCGATGCAAAATACCTATTCAATTCATCTGCCCTCTCCTTTATATCCATCACCAGCTCCTCCAGCCAATGGGATTTTCTAGTTCCAACTAAACTGCTGGTTTTGAATGGCTCACCACATTTTACTGCCCCCCCCCCCCACTCCCATCACCACCACCATAACAGGGCTGTAACATTCTGCCCACTTTCCATCGGGCCAATACTCACTTTATTAACTCTTATTAAAATATCTAGAGAAGCTCTTACTATCTGTCTTTTCTCTCGTACTCTAATCTTTCCCTCCTTTTAATTTTTTGTCATTCTTCGCTACTTTTCACATTATAATAATAATCTTTATTAGTGTAACAAGTAGGCTTACACTGCAATAAAGTTATTGTGGAAAGACCCTAGTCGCCACATTCTGGCACCTGTTCAGGTACACTGAGGGAGAATTCAGAATGGCCAATTCACCTAACAAGCACGGCTTTCGGAACTTGTGGGAGGAAACAGGAGCACCCGGAGGAAGCCCATGCAGACACAGGGAGAACGTGCAGACTCCGCACAGATTGTGACCCAAGCTGGGAATCAAACCCTGGCCCCTAGCACTGTGAGGCAATAGTACTAACCACTGTGCTACCGTGCCGCCATTTTGTCCAATCTTCTGACCTGTCACCCACCTTTGCGCAATTTTAAGCTTTTTCTTCAAGTCCGATACTATCATTTAAAAAAATTAAATTTAGAGTACCCAATTAATTTTTTCCAATTAAGAGGCAATTTAGCGTGGCCAATCCACCTACCCTGCACATCTTTGGGTTGTGGGGGCGAAACCCATTCAAACATGGGGAGAATGTGCAAACTCCACACGGACAGTGACCCAGAATCGAATCTGGAATCGAACCTGGGACCTCGGCGCCTTGAGGCGGCAGTGCTAACCACCCCGTCACCATGTGCCCTGAGTCTGATACTATCGTTAACATTTTTAGTGAACCAAGGGACCTCCTCTTGCAATGTATCCATTCTGTGTATTCTGAAATGCCACTGCTTATCTATTGACCTAATTTGCCAATTCACTTCCGTTTTCATGTCTTGGTGATTGCCCTCATTTAAAATTAAAATGCTAATATGAACCCCACTCTTCTCTGCCACAAACTCCCATAAAATTCAATCATATTATGGTCACTCTTGCCTAAGGAGGCCTTCACTATGAGGTCATTAATTAATCCTAACTGTTTTGCGCAATACCAAATCTAGTATACCCTACTCTCTGATTGGCTCCAAAACATGCTGATCAAAGAAATTATCCTGAAAACATTCTGTGACTTTGTCAGATATGCTACCTAAGCCCAGCTGATTGTTCCAGTCTCTCCGTTGATTAAATTCCGCCATGATAATCACTGTTCATTTCTGACAAGCTCTCTCCATTTCTTCTTTGCTCCCCTGCCCTACAATGTGGTTACTGTTAGGAGGCCTGGACACCACTCCCATCTCATCTCGAGCCAAACATCTTCCCTATCCTGTTTCCTGAATTTAGGCCATCCCTCTTGAGGCACTCTCAATTACGACGCGAGAGCGAGGTCGGTAATCAAAGGCTTTAATATACAGAGAACAGGACAGCATTCGAGAGAAGTGTGCTCGCCACATGGAGCCTTATCCTATATACTGTTTCCTGGGGGCGTAGCCAGAGGCGGAGTCCCCCAGGGTTCCAAGCCTCTTAAAGGGGCAAGGTATTAAATGTCAGGTACCGTTTACGGCAGTTATTAATACCGTTCATCACACCTCTCTATTGTGCTCATGTTGTCCTGAATTAACGGAACAACCCCTCCACCTTTTCCTAAATTCCTGTCTTTCCTTAAAAATCACATACCTCTCAATATTCATGTCCCAATTTATGTCATTCTGCAGCCATGGATGGGATTCTCCGGCTGCGCACGCCCGGAGACCGGATATTCCCGTCTGATGTCAATGAACCTTTACATGGTCCACTTCCCACCCATGGCGATCTTGAGTGGGCAGGGCGGAAGGATACAGCCCTGTATCTCTGTCATGGCTATTAGATTGTACTAACTTAACTCTATGCGCACAGTCAGTTCAACTGTTTTGCTTTGAATGCTACATTCAGATACAGAGCCTTGCGTTTTATTCTTCTATTATCTTTGTAACTCTAGCCTGAGCTGTTGGTTTACCCTTAGATTTGTACTCTCTGCCCCTTCCTGTCATGGTCTGATCATTTTCCTTATTAATAACCCCCCCCCCCCCCCCACAGTTTTGTTTAAAACCCTCTCTACTTCCCTAGTTGGGCGATTGACAAGAACACCCACACCAGCACAGTTCAGGTGTAGACCGTCCCAAAGGTACAGCACCCACTTTCCCCAACGCTGGTACCAATGCCCCATCAGCCGGAACTCCCTTCTCCCACCCCAGTCCTTGGGCCATGCATTCACCTCTCCGCTCTTATTTGTACTTGGATGGTTCTTTTCAGTGAGTATTCCTCTGTGCTTTGCCTCTCTGCGTGGTTAGATTTCCACAAGTGAATTGATTTTTTTTTTCGACAGAAAACAAAGCTTCTCTCTGCTGCAGTTTTCCCTGCACTCTGTTTGTATCTGAACGATTTCTGGGTCGATCAGGTTGTGCGGGCTGTTGTAGATCCTTTCGGACACTCTGAAAGCACAAAGGAAGGTGATTGTGTAGTGACACTGAGGTCCTCCTCACGTGTAAACCAATGTGTTCAGTGAGCGCCTGTTTTTTTAAAATTTAAATTCAGCAATGACGCCTCAATGTGTTTGGCATGGCTGAGGAAACCGTCTGGGGTTGTGTGGAGCGGGTGTTTCAGTGAACACACTGTCCTTCCTGCCACTATCTGCGGGAGCTTGCTTTGTAGCTAGATCAGGGCTTTCGTTGTTGTTTTGGGTGTTTACCTGTTCAGGTGCTTTGCTGTTTTTCCAACAAATCAACTTAGCTTTTTCAACTGGACCCGATCTGCCATCTGCTCCTGTTTCCCCCGGGATTTTTTATTGTGTGCTTTCTTTGCAGTAAATTTCCTTTGGGCTCTCCCTCTGTACCTGCTGGCTGAGGAGGGGGAGGGGACGTGAGATTGCAGGATTGCAGCAAGCAAAGCGGACAGTTAATATTGCTGAGGACCCTCCCATATAATAATAATAACCTTTTATTGTCACAAGTATGAAGTTACTGTGGAAAACCCCTAGTCGCCACATTCCGCCGCCTGTTTGGGTAACTGGTACGGGAATTGAACCCGCGCTGCTGGCCTTGTTCTGCATCACAAACCAGCTGTCTAGCCCACTGAGCTTCACAACCTGCTTTTGTGGAGCAGCTGATTGTAACAACAACGCCTTGCATTTAACACAGTAAAATTGTGGATAGGCAGGATGGAGAATTGAGGTGACTGTCCGATGAACCATATACTAAATAGTGGAGCAGGCTCTAGGGAATGAATGGCCTACTGCTGCTCCTTGTTCATACATAAAATTTCCCCAAAGCACATGGAGCGCAATCAAACAAGATATGATACTAAACTACAAAAAGTAACATTAAGACAGGTGATCAAAAGACAGGTAGGTTTTAAGGAACATGTCAACTAAAATAGATAACTGGAGGCTGGAGAGGTTTACAGAGGTAATTCCAGAGCATCAAAACCAGGTTGCTGGAACCATGGCTACTAATTAAAATCGGGGATAAGCGGGAAGTCAGAATTAGAGGAGGGCTAATATCTCGGAGGGTTGGTATTGTGTGTGATCTGGTTCACTGGATCAAGAGGAAAGACTGTGGTAACCTAGCAAGGCCTAGATTTAGGCCCGATTTAATTTTTAAATTAAAGAATTGAACACTTTTAAACAAGCCACAGTCGCTCCGGCATAGCCTCATGGGAATTTGGACTGGCCAAGTTCCAATACATTCGGAGGCTGCCAAGACATTTCCAGACCTGTCCTGTCAATCAGCCATCAAGTGATAATCGATCCAATTGAAATGCACTGGCCAATTGTTACGAACCCAGGCCGGGCCAGACTCTCGGGCGCCGAGAATTCCCGCTGTTACCTTATTTGGCAAGGGGTACATGCAAACACGGCCACAGGAGATGGACATCTGGGCTGGGCCCAGGTGACCTGTCAATAGAGCATCAATCGGATCACTGGACACTAAAAGCCCGTTTTGATACCCCATTGGCAAAAGGCCACAGGTGTGGGAAAAGGGCACGAAGCCAGAAGGGGATAAAAACGGGCACACCGGACCCCTGGGGAGTGAAGACTCAGTGGGCGAGGTGACCTTCACTAGATAATAGAAGTGAAGACCAGACCTGACCAGACCAAACCTTGACCAGACCAGAAAGAAGGAAGGAAGACACAGCCGGCGAGAACCACTTTTGTGAAGATGGGCCAGAGGAATCCCAGCAATCAGATCCATAGCCTACCAAGCTGTCGTTATGGGTAGTATACACTGATCTTGGGTACCTCTAGCATTTTGTGGATGGTTTAAGGGATAATTGTGTTAAATTCATATTGTTGAGTTTTGAACTTGTGTTTATGGTTTGGTTCCTCACAAATAAGAATAATCGTTTTTGTCTCAAGTAGGCTTACATTAACACTGCAATGAAGTTACTGTGAAAATGCCCTAGTCGCCATATTCCGGCGCTTGTTCGAGTACACAGAGAGAGAATTCAGAATGTCCAATTCACCTAACAAGCACGTCTTGCGGGACTTGTGGGAGGAAACCGGAGCACCCGGATGAAACCCACGCAGAAAGGGGGAGAACAGGCAGACTCCACACAGACAGTGACCCAAGGCAGGAATCAAACCTAGGACCCTGCAGCTGTGAAGCAACAGTGCTAACCAATAAAGATCCCCTTGGTAAAACCTTTGAATAAGTGAACTAGTTGACAGTACCTGAGGTTTTACAAGCACAACTCTGATATCCCGGAGGGTTAGAGGGCTTGAGGTGCTTGAAAAGGTAGGGAGGGGTTTGAAAACAAGAGTGAGAGCTTTAAAGTGGAGACATTAGCAACATGGGGAAAGAAACTTGTCATTTAAAAAAATTATTTCACAGGATGTACGCATCGCTGGCTAGGTGATTCCTAATTGCCCTTGAGAAGGTGGTGGTGGCTGACTTCTTGAACCGCTACAGTCCATGTGGTGTAGGTACACCCACTGTGCTGTTAGGAAGAGACTTCCAAGATGTCTTTGACCCAGCGACAGTGAAGGAACGGCTGATATATTTCCAAGTCAGGACGGTGAGTGACTTGATGGGAAGCCTCCAGGTGGTGGTGTTCCCATGTATTTGCTGCCATTGCCCTTCCAGGTGGTAGAAGCCACGGGTTTGGAAGGTGCTGCTAAAGGAACAGTAAACTGGAACAGGTGAGTTCCTGCAGTGCAGCTTGCAGATGGTACACACGGCTGCCACTGTGGTTCAGTGTTGGAGGCAGTGGATGTTGAAGGTGGCGGTTGGGGTGCCAGTCAAGCGGGCTGCTTTGTCCTGGATGGTCTCGAGTTTCTTGTATTGTTGGAGCTGCACTCATCCAGGAGGGGGAAGAGTATTCCATTACACTCCTGCCTTGTAGACGGTGGACAGGGGCTGCACAAAGGCACAGTGGTTAGCACTGCTGCCTCATCAAAGACTCGGGGGTTTGATTCTTGCCTCGGGTGACTATCTGTGTGGAGTTTGCACATTCTCCCCGTGTCTGCGTAGGTTTCCTCCGGGTGTTCCGGTTTCTTCTCATAGTCCACAGATTAGGTAGATTGACCATGCTAAATATTAACATTAATTGCTCCTTGGTGTTCAAAGATGTGCCGGTTAGGTGGGGTTACGGGGATGGGGTGGGGGGAATGGTCCTGGGTGGGGTGCTCTTTCAGAGGGTTGGTGGAGATACGATTGGCTGAATGGCCTCCTGCTACACTATAGGGATTCTATGGACAAGCTTTGGGGAGACAGGAGGTGAGTTACTCAAGGCAGTTACCCTGCCTCTGAACTGCCCTTTTAGCCACAGCATTTATATAGCTCATTCAGTTCAGTTTCTGGTCAATGGTACTCCCCAGGATGTTGGTAGTGGGTTATTCAGCGATCGTAATGCCATTGATTGTCAAGGGTAAATGGTTGGATTCTCTCTTGTTCGAGATAATCATTGTGTGGCATGAATGTTACTTGTCATTTGTCAGCCCAAGCCTGGATATTGTCCAGGTCTTGCTGCATTTGGACATGGACTAATTCAGTGGAGACAATGGTTGGAATTTTACCATCTTAGTCTCTGGTGAGACATGGGACCATGTTTGGATGCTGAGCCCAATCCTGGGATTAGTTGGCCTTCCAATTGCTTTCCGCCAGAGGAAACCAATGAAGAAAGAGTGTCCAGGCTTCCTGACCAATTCTGGGGGACTGGCATGATGGAGCATCTATTCTGTCATGGGGGAAAGTTGAAAGGATCCATTGGCCTGTTCTATAGAAGGTCAGCAATATCTGAAGTTTTGAGGATGCACCACACCCAGAGACAGGGACCTGTGATGGCTGCCCCTCCCCGCCTCCCCCTTGAGTCTCTCAATCCTACCTGGAGGCCTTGCTGTTGGACCTGAGGAACTGTATTGAAGTGATCTTTCCAAGCTATGGGAGGAAGTGGACAGCCTCTCCAGCCAAAGAGGAATGGTTAGAGGTGACCGAGGAAGTGAGCAGCAAAAATGTACTCGCTCCAACCTGGAGATAGTGAATCAAGAGGATCCAGGATTTCAGGAGGCCACGGGTGTGAATAGAATAAAACGTCCAGATGTCAGGCCCTTCACTCTGACTTTCCCAGCATTCCCCTGCACTGCACCCCTCAGGTCACCGCACTTTGCATCTCCTCTCTCTCTCCTGGCATCTCACCTCCCCATCGGAATAATCACCATCCAGCTTTGCATTGGCCG
Source organism: Scyliorhinus canicula (assembly GCF_902713615.1). Classification (NCBI taxonomy): domain Eukaryota; kingdom Metazoa; phylum Chordata; class Chondrichthyes; order Carcharhiniformes; family Scyliorhinidae; genus Scyliorhinus; species Scyliorhinus canicula. The sequence continues at coordinate 22,184,475 of NC_052166.1, read as the reverse complement.
GGAATCGAACCCGGGCCTCCCGCGTGGCAGGTGAGAATTCTACCACTGAACCACCAATGTTACTCCTCGACCACCCGCCCTCATCTGAATAATCAACACTCACACTCACCCTCAACCTGATGCCTTCTCCACACAAGCCATTTCGAGCACCCACACCCCTCCTGTTTTGGTGAGAGGCTGAGGCTCGAGGTGAAGGTTGGGAGTCTCGCTCCAGTGACAGGCACCTTGAAGGCCATTGGCATTGTGTGCCCATCTACATCAGTGGCCAGGATGTCTTGGTCCAGGAGGTTACAGCTGTCAGCAATGACCTCCCTGAGCGTCTCAGGCTCCTGAGGTACTGCTGCTCAGACACGTCGAGAGAGTTAATCCTCTGCCTGTAGACCTGGGCTGGTCTCTCCTTTCTTTAGCTGGGTCCCAGTGTCCACCCTCTTCGCCCTGAGGAGAAGGCAGCTGGTGTTGCTCCAGTTTCAGCTGGAACTTGGTGCAGTGGTAAACCGACTGCCAAACAGGCGAAGGGCCATCCAACTGTTGCTCGCTCTGGGTGAGTGTGCTTAACACTCAATTTGGCTCTGTTTCGTTACTTACCTCTGGAGTCGCCAGGTATCGTTAAGATACCGCCACAAGTTTCAAGGTCAAGTTCAAAGCAATAAAACCATACACCAATTAGTAAGTTCAAACAAATTAGTTTATTATAATACAATTATAATCTACTCATGCACACGCTAAGATGACTAAACTATTCCTACCACTAAATAAATCAATACTTATCTTAAGGAACTGCCGGATCAGGGGACAAGGCCTCTTGCTCTGCACTGGTCCGCAGACTTCAGGTTGGTACGGGTTAAAAAGGGGTCAGGAGTGTCTATCTCTGGTAGCGATCGTTGTGAGACACTTACTTGCTGGCGGCTGCTGTCCCAAACCTCTCCTCTCTCTCGGTCAAGGTCTTCTTCGGTAAAAGGCTGGTCGAGAGGGCTGTTCCAGAGAGGAGGGCTGGTCAAGAAGAATGAACTAAGTGTAGGACCTGTCTATTATAGGTCCTAGGGCTTCACGCCCTTTTGGGTAGACCCTTTACCTGCTGAGAATCGATTGGGTCTCTTCCCAGTCGATTTGTTTGAATCCCCCCAATACTGAGGCTGTCCCTCGGTTACTGGGTGGGCCTTCAGGTGCTTTGTTTTCGAACCCCGCTGGTGCCGGGGTGTCTGGTTTCCCATACACTGTTGCAATCACTTCCCTATTTGTGTCCATTGTCCCTGGGATCGTTCCATTACTATGTTAACTATCCCGGAGATTGCCTCATTAGTATGCGGAATGTTCGTTTCGGTGCTGTCTGCTCTCTTAGCAGACAGAATACACATTGGCTTGTTGGAGCCTGCTTGAGCTGCAAACATTGTCCATTTTAACCTGCAAGCTTTGCGTTACTCCATTTTGTATTGAGGGAATGGCCAACTTCGGTGGCTACACAACCAGCTGGCAATCTCCTGGCACACATTTAAACTGGCCATGTCTGCAGCTTCTCATTGTAACTGAGGCCTTTACAGCCTGTCCCTGTGCACATGCCCACTCCTAACTGTAGGGCTGAGGCCACAAGGTGGGATTACTCCAGCCACGGGAAAGAAGGAACCCATGTATCTCTCTCAAATGTTCCTGAAGTCTTTCAATTGGCTTCCTGCCTCAGCTGCGGGGGCTTCCGACTTCATTCTCCAACTGCAGGAACAAGTTGGAATCCGGGTCCATGGGCGTTTTCTGTAATATTTCCATCCCGCACCCCAAAACCCAGTCCCCATTGACCTGGGAAAAATCCGCCCCTTACTAATCTTCAGTTGATTCACAGAAGCCAGTGCCACATTCTGCAGCCCGATCCGGATGGCGTTTTAGGGCCAACCCGATCAGCGGGTAGCAGCAAAATTATACTTTCATCACTGATATCACTTCCATGCCCAAGTGGCAGTGAGTTTTAGCCGGCCAATTTGCCCTTGAAACACCGATTGGAACATGGCTGTTTTCTGGTAAAAAAATATTTGCCCTGGGCCAGGCAGGGAGAGGTATCAGCAACAACAAGGTGGGGAGATATCAGCAGGGGCCAGGCAGGAGATATTTCAGTAATGACCAGTCAGGGGGAAGGTATCCCAAATGGTCAGGCAGGGGAAGATATCACCAGGGGCCAGGCAGGGGAAGATAATTGCCGTGGCCAGGCAGAGAGTGATATCAGCACGAGCCAGACAGGGGGAGGTATAATAATAATAATTGCTTATTGTCACAAGTAGGTTTTAATGAAGTTACTGTGAAAAGCCCCTAGTCGCCACATTCCGGCGCCTGTTCAGGGAGGCCGGTACGGGAATTGAACCCGCGCTGATGGCATTGTTCTGTTTAGCCCACTGTGCTAAACCAGCCCCTATCAGTAATGGCCTGGCAGGGGGAGATATCAGTAATGGCCAGGCAGAGAGCGATACAGCACTAGCCAGACAGCGGAAGATATCACCAGTGGCCAGACAGGGGGAGGTATCAGTAATGGCCAGACTATCATGTGAGAGTACCTTTAAGAAATGAGTGTCTATAAAATAGCTGTAGTGGGTCTACCTTTAAGAAATGGGTGTTTATCAGATGGCTGCATTGATGTCAGACAGTGGGTGGAGCTGGGCTGTCTACTTTTGCTTTGGGCTGTCTACTACAGGGTGTGTTTTAGCTTTTTTTTGAGAGCTAGATGGCTGCAGTCACAACAAGAAGGTTTATCTCTCTCTGCAATCTAAAGACTGTCTCCAGATCCTTTGGTGACTTAAAAAGATCCTTTGGTGACTTAAAAATAATACCTGTTTCTGTAGGAAGTTTAAAAAGGTTTTTTTGTCTTATGGATGTTGTAAGGAAAGATTAAGAGTTACTTATAGAGTACTATATTCTTTTGGGAATTTATTGTTGATAGTTGTTAAGATGTTTACTGTGGGGTTATAAAGTGTTAACTGGTTTCATAAATAAACATTGTTTAATTTAAAAGTACTGTAGATCTCTGTTGTGTCACACCTGCAGAGTAGGGCCGTGTGCTCCTCATAACCACAATCTATTAAAGGTTGTAGGTCAGGTGAACTCCATGATACACTTTGGGGTTTACTAAACCCTGGTCCATAACACAGACAGAGAGCGATATCAGCACTAGCCAGACGGCGGGAGATATCACCAGTGGCCAGACAGGGAAATACCAGTAATGGCCAGGCAGGGAGAGACAGCAGTAACAGTCACGCTGGGGGAGATATCAGTAATGGCCAGGCAGAGTGAGATATCAGTAACAAAACAGGCACAGGGGGATATCAGTAAAAAAACAGGCATGGGGAGATATCAGTAAAAACAGGCAGGGGGAGATATCAGTAAAGAAGAGGCAGCGGGGAGATATCAGTAATGAACAGGCGGGGGGGGGGGGGAGATATCAATAATGAACAGGCGGGGGGAGATGTCAGTAAAGAACAGGCAGGGGTGGATATGAGTAAAGAACAGGCAGGGGTAGATATGAGTAAAGAACTGGCAGGGGGAGATATCAATAATGAACAGGCGGGGGGGAGATGTCAGTAATGAACAGGCGGGGGGAGATATCAGTAAACAACAGGCAGGGGGAGATATCAATAATGAACAGGCGGGGGGGAGATGTCAGTAAAGAACAGGCAGGGGGAGATATCAATAAAGAACAGGCGGGGGGAGATTTCAGTAATGAACAGGCAGGGAGAGATATCAGTAATGAACAGGCAGGGGGAGATATCAGTAAAGAGCAGGCGGGGGAGATATCAATAAAGAACAGGCAGGGGGAGATTTCAGTAATGAACAGGCAGGGAGAGATATCAGTAATGAACGGGCAGGGGGAGATATCAGTAAAGAACAGGCAGGGGGAGATATCAATAAAGAACAGGCAGGGGGAGATGTCAGTAAAGAACAGGCGGGGGGGAGATATCAATAAAGAACAGGCGGGGGGGAGATATCAATAAAGAACAGGCGGGGGGGAGATATCAGTAAAGAACAGGCAGGGGGGAGATGTCAGTAAAGAACAGGTGGGGGGAGATATCAGTAATGAACAGGTAGGGGGAGATATCAGTAAAGAACAGGCGGGGGAGATATCAATAAAGAACAGGCGGGGGGGGAGATTTCAGTAATGAACAGGCGGGGGGAGATATCAGTAAACAACAGGCAGGGGACAGGCGGGGGGAGATATCAGTAAACAACAGGCAGGGGGAGATATCAATAATGAACAGGCGGGGGGGAGATGTCAGTAAAGAACAGGCAGGGGTAGATATGAGTAAAGAACAGGCAGGGGGAGATATCAATAAAGAACAGGCGGGGGGGAGATTTCAGTAATGAACAGGCAGGGAGGGATATCAGTAAAGAATAGGCAGGGGGAGATATCAGTAAAGAGCAGGCGGGGGAGATATCAGTAAAGAGCAGGCGGGGGAGATATCAGTAATGAACGGGTAGGGGGAGATATCAGTAAAGAACAGGCGGGGGAGATATCAGTAATGAACAGGCGGGGGGAGATATCAGTAAACAACAGGCAGGGGGAGATATCAATAATGAACAGGCGGGGGGGAGATGTCAGTAATGAACAGGCGGGGGAGATATCAGTAAACAACAGGCAGGGGGAGATATCAATAATGAACAGGCGGGGGGGAGATGTCAGTAATGAACAGGCGGGGGGAGATATCAGTAAACAACAGGCAGGGGGAGATATCAATAATGAACAGGCGGGGGGGAGATGTCAGTAAAGAACAGGCAGGGGGAGATTTCAGTAATGAACAGGCAGGGAGAGATATCAGTAATGAACGGGCAGGGGGAGATATCAATAAAGAACAGGCGGGGGGGAGATGTCAGTAATGAACAGGCAGGGGGAGATATCAGTAAACAACAGGCAGGGGGAGATATCAATAATGAACAGGCGGGGGGGAGATGTCAGTAAAGAACAGGCAGGGAGAGATATCAGTAAAGAAGAGGCGGGGGAGATATCAGTAAAGAAGAGGCGGGGGAGATATCAGTAAACAAAAGGCGGGGGGGAGATATTAGTAAAGAACAGGCAGGGGGAGATATCAGTAAAGAGCAGGCGGGGGAGATATCAATAAAGAACAGGCAGGGGGAGATTTCAGTAATGAACAGGCAGGGAGAGATATCAGTAATGAACGGGCAGGGGGAGATATCAGTAAAGAAGAGGCGGGGGAGATATCAGTAAAGAAGAGGCGGGGGAGATATCAGTAAAGAAGAGGCGGGGGAGATATCAGTAAACAAAAGGCGGGGGGGAGATATTAGTAAAGAACAGGCAGGGGGAGATATCAATAAAGAACAGGCAGGGGGGAGATATTAGTAAAGAACAGGCAGGGGGAGATATCAATAAAGAACAGACAGGGGGGAGATATCAATAAAGAACAGGCAGGGGGGAGATATCAATAAAGAACAGGCAGGGGGAGATATCAGTAAAGAACAGGCAGGGGGGAGATATCAATAAAGAACAGGCAGGGGGAGATATTAGTAAAGAACAGGCAGGGGGAGATATCAATAAAAAACAGGCAGGGGGAAGTATCAGTAATGAACAGGCAGGAGCTTAACATCTCACACGGAAAATTAACAGTTCAGACAGTGGAGCACTTTGTCAGTGCAGCGTGGAAACACCACCGCAGGTTAAAGCGGGTGACAGACCTGAAGCCACAGCCTTCTGACTCATCGGAGAGAGCTCTACCCCTGAATGAAAGATCACACCCTAACAATGCTACCATGGCGATTAGAGCCACAGTGCAAAGATATTAGTGAGTAAAACATTGAAAGCGTCCGAACATGGGCACGAGGATCACGATGCAATGATCAACCTGAACCCATTCAAAGCAATAAAGTTTGCATGCTGCTTGGGACTTTAAATGATGTAGCACCTGCACCCCAGCACTGAACATTCTGCTGGGCTGCTGCAAGCATCACCAGGCGACCCGATCTAAAGCCAGCCCGCACTACTTTAAAGGCAAGGTGCCCCCTGACTGGGGCAGGCACTGGGAGTCGCTGCAGAGGAGTATCTGTCCTGTGAGGACAGTGAAGGTGGTCCAATTGGCAGAGTGTCGGATGCCGAACTGAAACAAGTAAAATGTAAATCGGCTGCCCATCTCCATGGAGAGGACAGCGAGCTCGCAACTGAACCCTCCTCCTCTCCATTGCCGGCGGGGCAGTGACAGGGATCCATCTGGAGGTGGCTCACCCACTATTTTACTGCCCCAGGCCACCTCCATTGCCTTTATCCAGGGGCCAGCATCATTCAGACCGTATTGATTTTTATGGTGGAGCTCTCCAGAGTGCTGAACGTTTGATTTCGGCTAAAACAGAGGATCTCAGGTTGTTTTTAGTTGAAGACCCCCTTATAAAGTGGATTTATAACCACAGACTCACCTTCTCAATTGCAATTCCAGGTTCTAATACCAGCAATAGTAAATTCTTCACCAGTCTGGCCTACAATATATATTTTTTTCACCTCAAATTAGAGAATAACAAAAGATAGAGGCACTCAAACACTATCATTGATATACATTGACTGACAATCTCCCCAGCACTACTCTGGCGTTCCTACATAGATTGCTGTGCTTAAGTCCTGGAGGGAGTCTTGAACCAAGAATCATCTGACTTAGAGACAGGAATGCTACCAACTAAGCTACGGATCCTCAGGTTAAATCACCAGCAGTCAGCTCTGCCGCTCAAAGAGGAAAACAGCCTATGGTCATCTGGGACGATGGCAACTTTACTTTACTAACCAGGGCAGTCCATTGGTGCTCCTCCATGTGTGCTCTCTCCTGGGTGAAGCAGCCAACCCACCTCCATTGCTGCCTCCTGGATCACGTCAAACCTGCCTCTGGCCACCACTCATTTGCATATTCTTGTGCTAACCACCATGTCAGAGCTGTAGGCATGGGTGCAGGAGTGAAGAAGAAGAATTTTGCACACAATTCTGGTCACCATACTGCCAGAAGAATGTGGAAGCTTTGGAGAGGGTGCAGAGGATGTTTACCAGGATGTTGACTAATCTGGAGGGCGTTAGCTATATGGAGAGGCTGAGTAGACTGTTTTCATTAGAGCGACGGAGATTGAGGGGCGACCTGATAGAGGTCATGAGGGGCATGGATAGAGTGGATGGGTCGGCACTCTTTCTGAGGGTGGAGGGGTCAATCACCAGGGGGCATAGGTTTAAGGTCCATGGGGCAAAGTTTAGAGGTGATGTGCGAGACATGTTTTTTACACAGAGTGCCTGGAATGTGCTGCCAGGGGAGTTGTGGAAGCAGATACGTTAACGGCGTTCAAAAGGGACATCTTGACAAACACATGGATAGGATGTGTATGGAGGAGTACGGTACTAAGAGGTGCTGAGTGTTTTGGCCAAGCGTGGTATCATGACCGGTACAGGCTTGGAGGGCCGAAGGGCCTGTTCCTGTGCTGTATTGTTCTTTGTCCTTTGAAAAGTCAAATTGGCCAGAGTCAGAGAAATGGAAGATTTCGGGGCCTATTGAGAAGGATGTTGCACAAGGAAAGGCAGAGGGCGATGGGGGCACATTTAAACACAAGGACGCAAGTTTTAAATTCGAGGTGCCTGGGACCAGTGGGAATGAAAGAGGATAGGAGTGTTGTATACGATCTGGGCAGTGGAGTTTTCAATGTGCCAATGTTTATAGAGGATAAGAGATCAGGCAACAAACATTGGAATCAACAAGAATGGAAACAGAATAGGATGGAAATATCAGTTTTAATGAAAAGTCACGACCTGAAACACTAACACTGTTTCTGTCTCCACAGAGGCAGCCAGACCAGCTGAGTGTTTCCTGCACTTCCTGTTTTTTATTTCAGGTTTCCAAGGTCTGCAGTGATTTGCTTTTGTATTGGAATGGTCGAAGCCGGTGGCGAGAACGGAGACATAAGGATTCAGTGACACATGGCCTGAGCGGGAGTGGGTGGCACGGGAGGGGGTACAGGGACAAAAAAGGTCAAGTAGGACAGGGAGGCTGTGAATGGTCTGATTGAGCCCAGGAGACAGTGACTGTGGACAGAGAGGAAATCCATCCCACGGCAGGATTTGCAGCGAGGGCCAAAGGTTCAATTGCCTGGATGTTTTGGGTTTTGCCAGACAATGGCGTAATATATTGACATCAAGGACGGCTAGCATTGATTTTTTTTTTTAAAAGGCTTGTCATGTCTGAAACATTGAATAGATGCCAAAATGTACAATTTCAGCTGGACAGAAGAACAACTCCCTCAACTGCGGCAAGGACAAAACAGAGAGCATGGAAATCATTATGAGGTTTTGTGGCCTTTTGCAGAATTCTTTCTTGAGAGATGGCGATCACAGACAAGCAAGGCCGCGATTTATTGCACATCTGTAGGTGCAACTGAGTATTTTCCTCCATGCAGCTCAGACTCAGCCACACAGATGTGGGACTGGAGTCAAATGTGAGAAGGCAGTAAAGCCAAGTTTGCATCACGAAAGGATGATGGCTGTAATAGCCCCCACTAGGCCCCTGGGAAAACCGTAATTGATCTCCCATGAGGCTCGTGGAATTCCAGCTTCCCCGGTAGTGGGCTGAGGCCCACTCAGCCTGGGTCTTGGAAGGTCGAGCATAAAAGCCGACCCAAGCAGGGTTGTGGATAGTTGCTGCGGTGTTTGCAGACTTTATGTTTTGTCAAATAAGTCCATTATTGTTCCTACTGGCTGGCTTCTTAATTATTAGAGTGGTGAGGGCGGCATGGTGGCACAGTGGTTAGCACTGCTGCCTCACAGCACCAGGGACCCAGGTTCGACTCCGACCTCGGATTACTGTCTGTGTGGAGTCTGCACGTTCTCCCCGTGTTTCCGTGGGTTTCCTCCGGGTGAACCAGTTTCCTCCCAATAGTCAAAAGATGTGCAAGTTAAGTGAATCGGCCATGATAATATTGCCCAGAACGTTAGGTGAGGTTATGGGGTTAGGAGTGAGGGATCGGGTCGAGGTAGGATGCTCTATAGGAGCAAAGGCTGGTGCAGACTCGATGGGCCAAATGACCTCCTCTGCACTTCAGGGAGTCTATGATTCTATGACAAGAAAAAGGAAACTCCAGACTCTGCTTCAGTACATCCCAGTTGCCCCAGAAGACTGCCGTAAGGAACTAGGTTTCAAAAATGCAGCTTTTTGGTAAGCTGGAGGCCTTTGGCACAGGCCTGGAAGATTGGGCTCAATATGCAGAGCGGATGTGCTCCTTTCTCCAGGCCGGTGGCATTTTGGGAGAAACCCAACAATCCGCCTAACAGCTTGTGGGGTCCCGACCTTCAGTATTAGAAACAACCTTACCTACCCAGCCGCTCCGGATTCCAAGTCATTTGATTAGTTAGTTGCACTGGTGGCTAACCATTATGACCCAAAGCCATCAGTTATGATGTAAAGTTACTGGTTTGGACAATCCCTATCTGAAATGTTGGGGGATCGGCTTGTGTGTGGAATCAACACCATGGCCACTCAAAGGAAGCTGTTGGTGGAGCCCACGTTGTATTTAAAGCAGGCAATTGAGCTGGCGCAGTCCCACAAAAATGCAGAGAAAGGAGTACAAGAACTTCAAGGTTCCATGGACTATAGTGTGACTGACCTCCATATCTGACTTCCACAACATCCCAGCGAAGTGCCTGGGTCATCTCCAAAGCAACAACAAAAAGTACAAGACCGCAGTCTGGCTCAATATCCGGGAGCCGCTACGGACCAACCTCCCCTGAGGATGAGGGGGAATTCCGACAGCATTGCTAGGCATGTGGCCGTTGAACATGCGGTAGTCAGGACCGGTAGAATCGGCAGAGAGAGCATCGCGGAGAGGTCACCGCATGCCAGGGCCTTGCACATGGCTCCACCCTAGCTAAACTGCATCGTGTCCCTGAAGGTGACGCTAATTCGGATAACACCACAGGTGAATGGACACGCCCTGGTGATGGAGATGGACATAGGAGCTGCCGTCCCCATCATTGGTCAGCAGACCTTCCACCAACTCCGCACAGGAATCTTGACACTAACCCTGTGTGACACCAAGGCCAGATTGGCAACTTACACGGGTGAACGGTCGGCATGGTAGGAACCATCATAAACCCGGTGAACCACGGACAGCAAACTGTCCGGCTATCTTTTGTCGTGGTGCAGGGGCTGGGATCTAACTTGCTGGGGCGCGATTGGCTCGGAGTCCTCCATTTCAGTTGGCAGCAGATTTTCCAGATGGACAATGGAAACCTGCATAAGGTCCTCGGCAAGTATCCAGAGGTATTCCATCAGGCATGGGCAAGATAAAGGGAGCTCGGGCTCGATTCTACATAGACCCAGAAGCTGAGCCCAGAAATTTCCGGGCACGGCCTATTCCTGATGCCTCACTCACCAAGGCAGATGCAGAGTTGCAGCACCTGGAATATCTGGGCATCATCTGTCTACGATTTGCAGAGTGGGCCATACCCTTAGTACCAGTGATGAAGCCGGACAAGGCCGTTCCCTTCTTCAGACTGAAAAATAACGGTGAACAGGAATCCCGTCTGGATGGTTACTCTCTGCCGAGTGTAGAGGACGACTTATATGCAAAACTGGAAGGTGCTCCTTAACAAAACTTGATTTGAGCCACGCGCCTCTGCAGTTTGAACTGGACTCCGCATCTCGAACGTGTGCGACTATAAACACCCACAGGGGATTATTCGAGTACATTCGCCTCCCGTTTGGTGCCTCTTCATCTCCAACAATCCTCCAAAGGATGATGGAAGGCATACGTCAGGGACTGCCAAAGGTAGTGGCATATTATGGTAGATGATGTGGTCATTACAGGGACGACCAACAAGGAGCACATGGAAAACCCAGACGAGGTTCTCAGGCGATTCTCCCAGGTTGGTGTTGCCTGAAAAGAAGCAAATGCGTTTTTAGAGTGAAAGCTGTGACATACTTGGGTTACCCGGTGGCCCGACAGCCACCCTGTGGGGGTAGAGGGCGGACAGACGGTTTGCACCCTGTGGAGGAGAAGGTCCAGGCCATAAAAGGGGCCCCGACTCCAAGGAACGTCACAGAACCACGATCATTTTTAGACCTTGTGGTTAATTCGGAAAAATCATTCCGAACTTGGCCACTCTGCTGGAGCCCCTGCACATCTTGTTAACGAAGAACAAAAGTGGGCCTGAGGTAATCCACAGGAAGAGGTGTTCGCTGGGGTGCAGAGGCGATTGTCATCCTCCCAGATACTCACTCACTATGCCCCATCCCAGCTTCTCGTCCTCACTCGAGACCTCCCCCGATGGCACGGGGCATGCTGTCCCATAGATGGGACGATGGCACAGAGTGCCCCACTGCGTTCGCACCCAGATGTCTGGCAGACATGGAGTGCCATTGTGCGCAAATAGAAAATGAAGGCTTGGCAGTGATGTTTGCTGTAAAAAAGTTTCATCAGTATGTTTACCGGGTGAGACTTCTTCATCGTCATCGACCACAAGCCTCTGCTGGACCTCTTTAAGGAGGACAAGGGGATATCCCTCATAGCATCAGCCTGAATCCAGCACATGGCCCTCTTGCTTGCAGCATAGGAATATACTTTTCAGCTTCGCCCAGGGGTCCAATAGCCCACACGGACACCCTCAGTTGTCCCCCGTCTCCACCAGTGGCAGATGAAGTCATGGCGACTTTAAACTGTATCGACCGTCTGCCAGTGATGGTCGTTCAAATACATATAGGGCATGGACACAAAAAGGATGGCAAATTGGCAAAGCTCCACCACATGTTGTTGTCTGGCGGGTTTCAGGGGAATCCCCCGACAGCCCTACAGCCCTATGCCCAAAAGCAACAGGAATTGAGTGTGGGCGATGGCATCCTCCTGTGCAGAGCTCGCGTGGTCATCCCACCGCCAGGCCAGGAATTCATCCCCAAAGGATTTACACAGTGGTCACCCGGGAGCCTCAATCGATGGGACGATCGAGCGAGTCATGCATAGTTACCCAGGGGTGTCGGGAGCACCAAAAACTCCCACCTGTGGCCTCCTTCCACCCCGGGGAATGGCCAGGGCATCCCTGGGTGGGATTGCTGGCTGATTTCATCCGGCCTTTTATGGGGTCCATGTTTCTTACCCTTGAGGACGCACATTCCAAATGGCTCGACAAGAGTCTACCGCATCAAGGGCCACCATCGAGAAATCGAGCAGCCCATTCAGCACTCACAGGAGATCATGAAGTCCTGGTCACCGATAACGGGACACCGTTCACCAGCAAAGAATTTTCAAAATTTGTATGGATGATCAAAATCAGACATATCCGAACCGTCTCATTACATCCGTCTCTGATGACTTGGCCACACGAGCAGTTGAGGCATTTAAGAGAGGTGGGTGGAAGCAGACCGCGGGCTGCCTGTACATGCGACTGGCAAGATTCCTTTTTAATTATAGGACGATGCTGCATGTCACAACAGGGGTGACACCAGTGGAGCTGCTGATGGGCCGAAGCCTCAGAACCCGATTTAAGCCTGACTTTCCCATACCTGAGCAGGAAAGTAGAGCTGCAGCATGACCCGCAGCCACAGTATCATAACCACAGGATGCCAGGATGAAATTTCCACCCGGCAGCCATGGTTTAGGTCCTCAATAAGGGTGATGGTGCACTTTGGCTCCCAGGGATCATAATGGAAGAAACAAGGCCCATCTCTTATAGTAAGAACTCTTACAACACCAGGTTAAAGTCCAACAGGTTTGTTTCAAACACGAGCTTTTGGAGCACTGCTCCTTCCTCAGCTGAATGAAGAGGTTTGTGCTCACCCCAGTCCAACGCCGGCATCTCCACATCATCATCTCCTATAGGATTAAGGTCCAAGGGAAGACCCTACATGTGGACCACCTGAAGAAGTGAGAGACCACTCAATAGGACACCTCAACGCCTCCACTTAGCCAGGAACCATTCCTTAGCCAGGGCGTTCAACCAACTGTGGCCCAACGTCCAGAACCACCAGGACAAAGATGACGCTGGCTTAGAAACGGACGCACAGGCTTCCGTTCAGACGGACGATGGTGTGTCCAGGGCTGAGATCCCTGCAATAGCCCTCTGGAGATCATCTGGAAATAGACGGTCGCCCAGTTGGTACACACCACCTGACCCAGACCCTCTACAGGCAGAAGCACAGCCTCGTGAGAAGCGGTGCAGAAGGCCATCTCAGATAATAACCTTCGGACTGGTGGTGGAGGGGGGGGGGGGGGGGGGGGGAGAGGAAGGGTGTAATAACCCCCCACGAGGCCCACAGGAAAACCATAATTGATCTCCGTATGAGGCTGGGGCTCGTAAGATCGAGTCTAAAAGCCGGCCCGAGGAGGGACTGGGCACGTTGGTTGTCCCAATGGGGACTGGGAAGTTACAGCTGATTATATTCTGTGAAATAAATCCGTTGGCATTCCTCAGCTGGATTCCCGGTCATTAAATTAGTAAACCAGTTGGGTTGTTATGAGAATCCAAGAGCTTTGTGGTCAGATCTACTGACGCCATCTTATTGCATCCAGGATTTTCAAAGACTCAATTAATACTCTCAAACACCATGGTGGAATTTGAACTCATGTTACCCGGATTATTATTCCCAACTCTGGGAGAATCGATCTAGGAACATAACCACTACACCAGTACCCAGTCCGGCTTGCAGAGCCTCACACTAGGGGCGGAATTCTCCGACCCCCCACTGGGTCGGAGAATCGCCCGGGGCCGGCGTAAATCCCGCCCCCGCCGTGGCCGGAATTCTCCGCCACCCAGGAATCGGCGGGACCGGGAATCATGCCGCGCCGATCGGCGTACCCCCCGCGCCAATTCTCCGGCCCGCGATGGGCCAAAGTCCCGCTGCTGAGAGGCCAATCCCGCCGACGTGGTTTTAACCACCTCTGGTGGCGGCGGGATTGGCGGCGGGAGCGGGCCCCTGAGGTCCTGGGGGGGGGGCGCGGGGCGATTGGACCCTGGGGGGGTGCCCCCACGGTGGCCTGGCCTGCGATCGGGGCCCACCGATCGGTGGGCGGGCCTGTGCCGTGGGGGCACTCTTTTTCTTCCGCCGCCGCCACGGCCTCCACCATGGCGGAGGTGGAAGAGACCATCCCTACCGCACATGCGCCGGTGGTGACGTCAGCGGCCGCTGACGCACCGGCGCATGCGCGAATCGCGAAGGCCTTTCGGCCAGCCCCGACGCCGGCCGGCGGGCGTCAAAGGCCGTTGGCGCTGGTTTTGGCGCCAGTCGGCGTGGGCCTAGCCCCTAAAGATGCAGAGAATTCCGCACCTTTGGGGAGGCCCGACGCTGGAGTGGTTGGCGCCACTCCGCTACGCCGGGACCCCCCGCTCCGCCGGGTAGGGGAGAATCCCGGCCCAGATTTGCACACATCTTGCAACCAACAGACCAATGCAAAACTGGACAGGCTGACTGCGGAGTGTTTGGAATTTTTTAAATGTAAGGAATTCTTTTTCATGTTTTACTCCGTCTGTTCTCCTGAATTGGAAGAGCTCCAAAACTGATCTTTTTTACAGCTTCAACTCTGCTTCAGTAATATGACTACAGATCCTCTTGTTCACTTTAATGTTGTGTGATGGCCTCCTGGAGGGAGATGTGACTGAGCAGCAAGGGGTCCCCATGCACCATCGAGCCTGTTCAGCAGGGGGTATGCATCAGTGTGAAGCATCAAGGCCTTCAGTGTGGGCTCGATGAGGCAGCTTTCTCACACAGAAATAAGGTGGCAACCATACAACCCATAATTTAGGAAGTGAAGTGTCTTCAGGTGGGTCACACCAGCGCAGTTCTTTATGACAATGCTCCACATGCGCAAATACTAAAATACATGCTCCTTTGTCCAAAGAAAGGGCACACTTCAACTCAGCCATTTTACCGCATGGAGGTTAACCTGATAGTTTATAATAATAATAATCTTTATTATTGTCACAAGTAAGCTTACATTAACACTGCAATGAAGTTACTGTGAAAAGCTGCTAGTCACCACATTCCGGCGCCTGTTCGGGTACATTGAGGGAGAATTCAGAATGTCCAAATTATCTAACAGCACGACTTTTGGGACCTGTGGGAGGAAACCGGAGCACCCGGAGGAAACCCACGCAAACACAGGGAGAAAGTGCAGACTCTGCACAGACAGTGACCCAAGCTGGGAATCGAACCTGGGACCCTGGCGCTGTGAAGCCACAGTGCTAACCACTGTGCCGTCCATAGGGGATGAAAGTGGCATTCTGGTAATCTTCTTCTTCTGAGGCAGACTCTCGGAGTCGAGGATGCGTCTATCCTTTGATTCTGTGAGTTGCTTCCACACTAAAATTCAGTTCTCCGGTAGCTGAGGAGTTTAATGCGTGACCTATAGCCTGTCACAGGTGGGGCAGAAGACGGCAGGAGGGTGGGGGTGGGGGGGGTGAGGGGGGGGGGGGGGGGGGGGGAATGCCCAGGATTGTCTTATGTTCCTTTCGCTGTTGACGCATGGCTTCGGTTTCAGTTCCTTCCCGGATGCTTTTTCTCCACTTTGGGCGACATTGGGTCAGGGATTCCCAGGTGTCAGTGGGGATGTCGGGTTTCTCCAGGGATGCTTCGAGGGTGTTTCTTCGGCACCTCCTGGGGCTCGCTTGTCGCGTCAAAGCTCCGAATGGAGCGCTTGTTTCAGGAGTCTTGTGTCAGGCGTGTGGATGATGTGGCCGGCCCAGCGGAGCTGATCCGAGTGGTCAATGTTGGTGATGTTGGACTGAGCAAGGAAGCTGGCGTTGGTCTTGCAGAGGCAACACTGGTGTTACTTCACCAGGGTTTTGAAGTGGCTCCAGTATACAGTCCATGTCTCTGTGCTTTATGAGAGGATGGGTATCACTGCTCCTCTGTAGACAGTGGGGGTAATAAGAGCACAGAATGTACTCTGGGTGGGTGCTTCAATATCCATCACCAATAATGGCTTGGTAGCACTACCACTGACTGAGCTGGCCGGGTTTGAACTGCTTGGCTGGGCCCAAGGCAGGTTGGGAGGGAAACAACAAGAGGGAAAACCTACTTGACCCTATCTTCGCCAGCCTACCTGCCACAGATTCACCTATCTACAGCAGTATTTGTAGAAGACACCACCCCACAGTCTTTGCCACAGCACACATGGTAACTTTCCAAGAGAGAGTTGGATAAATATTTACATAAAAACAGAGGAAATAGGAGTCGACCATTCGGCCCTTCGAGCTTGCTCCACCATTAATTATGATCATGGCTGATCATCCAGTTCAGTATCCTATTCCCGCTTTCCTTCCATATCCTTTTATCCTTTTAAACCCAAGAGCTAACTCCTTCTTGAAAAGGAAATACTTACAGGGCTATGAGGAAAAAGGGGTGGAACCAATTGGGTGGCAAAATGGCGACACAGACACAATCCTTTAATTGTATTTTGTGACATCACCTTGCTGCAAAGGTTAGATCCAGAACCATACATACAAAACGAGAGCAGAAGTAGGTCATTCAGCCCCCCAGGCCTGTTCCATCAGTCAATAAGATCATGGTTGATCTATTTGTGTTGAGTTCCACATTCCCCATCTTTGATTCCTTTGTCGAATCTATCTACCTCCGCCTTAAAACATATTCAGTGATCCTACTTCCACCACCTTCTGATACAGCGAATCCCAAAGTTGCCCAACCCTCTGGGAGAAAGAAATTCTCCTCATCCCTGTCCCATAAGGGTGATCCCTAATTTAAAAGCAGTTCCCTAGTTCTAGACCCACCCAAAGATCCTTTCCATGACCACCTTGTCGAGACCATTCAGGATCTTATATCCTTCAATCAAATCTCCTCTCACTTTTCTAAATTCCAGTAGGAACAAGCCCAGTCTGAAAAATCATTCCTCATAAGAAAACCCACTCATTCCAGGTATCATTCTAGTAAATCTCCTCTGAGCCTCCACCAACGCATTTACATCCTTCCTTAAATAAGTAGTCCAATTCTGCACACAAGATGTGGCCTCACCAATGCCCTGTGTCGCTGAAGCAAAACACCCTTACTTTTATGTTCAATTCCTCTTGCAATAAACAATAGCATTCCATTAGGCTTCTTGATTACCTGTTGCACCTGCTCACTAACTTTTTGTGACTCATGCATGATAACATTTAAATCCCTCTGCACCTCAGCATTCTGCAGTCGTTCTCCATTGACGTATTAATCTGCTTTTGTTATTCTTCCTGCCAAAGTGAACAACCTTAAACTTTCCCGCATTATACTCCACCTGCCAGGTTTGGGCCCACTCGCTCAACATCTCTATACCCGTCTGCAAACAACCTTGATCAATCAGGGCCGGCCTGTCAGTATTGAATTTAAATAAAGCTTGGCAGTTATCCTTCAGTCATCCATAAACTAGTGCATTCTCCATGGCAACACCTCTTCTAATAAGAGTCCAATTGTCAACCAATCAGCACTCTCTTCTCATGAAGTATAAATTGTTGTTCTCTTTACATTTGATAGTCTTGTGAATGCCTTGATGAATGCAAGGCGAAAAACTTAGACACATCTCATTTTTCAGCAATACACAAATGGCTATAAGTTTAGAATAGTTATGTAAAGACCCTGTGAAAATACTTAAAGTGTTAGGTAAATGCCTGAAGGGGCAAAAGTTACAGGACAATGGGGTAGGAGCTAGGAAGTAGAATTAATTGGACAGCTCTGCCGAAGAGTTGTCACAGGAATGATGGGTCGAATGGCCTCATTCTTTGTTGTATTATTCTAGGACAAAATGGATTCAATGATGCCTGCTTCTGGCCCCTGGGATGTGAAACGGAACAGTCCTTAACACATGAGGAATAGCTGAGTGAGTGCTGAGGATGTTGTGATTCGGGATTCGGGAGTTGACTTCAACAGGCAAGTAGTCAGTTTTACAATTCCAGTGTTCTGTTGGCTTTTACTTCTGTGTCAAACTTACAGCACTTGTTCTCACAGAACACAGACCAACAGACAGTCTAGGGCAGCATTCAGCTGGATTTTAACCCATTCTTTACATATTCAAAGTGGCATGGCGAATCCACAAAAAATTCACCTGGGCATTGCACAGGGAATCTCTTGATGAGATGTCCCACTGTCCCCACTGGAGCGGGCAATTAGTTTCTGGATGTTTTCAGCAATAGCTTGTCTGACAACAGAATGGGGTTCCATTGTCTCTTAAAGAATCACTCTGCAGAAATTCAGCCAGTGGTTTGTGTATCAATTTTAATAAAGTCAAATATTTCTGGATGTAAGGTTTTCCTTCATTATTAAGACACTTTGATCTGTTTCAGGACTCGTCCCAGTGCCCCGGGAATTTGAAATCTCCCAGCCTGCACTATTTCGATCGCCACTCATTAACCTGTTTTGTTTCACTATTCCACACACACTGCCACATTGTGCTGAAAGTAATTCAGAAATGGCTATCTTTAAAGTCCTGTTTTTTTAACTTCCTCCCTTACACTCTGACTATAGTGCCTTCAAACCTGTTCCTTCCTATTTCATGGTTCCTGAATGGACTACGACTTCTGACTGTTCAAACATTTCTGCACATGCTCTGCTATATCTTTTGCCCTAGCACCAGGGAGGCAATGAAGTACGCAGATTGGCATCTGCAGAAGGACCTGACTGCCCCCTAACTAGTGAATTCCCTGTGACCAGTGCATTCCTATACTTTGCAAAGTCCCCTGTGCAGCCATTTGCTCCACAATACTTTATAAGTATTCTAGACTGCAATCCTTCAAGGTATTGCTATTCTCACTGCCACCTCAAACTAGCACTGAAAACTGGTTTGACAGTGCCACACTCCTCCCCCTAACAATACTGCGCTGCTCTCTGTAGCTGTGGAGTGGCCACCTCTGGAAACAGCCCTCTAGGAAATTCTCAGTCCTCTGAACTTGAGTTCGAACAACTGAAGGCACTTTCTTGCAGCATGGCTATCCAGAACATATGAAGCATTTTGGAGTTCCCACATGGTGCAGGATGCACAAGCAACAGACCTCAGCAATTCCATCGTTTTGATTACTCAAATTATTTAATGTACTACACATTCCCATTGCCACTCTTTATAGATATTCAATTATTCCCAATTCTGTGCAGTATCAGACCACAACAATGATTCTATCATCGCAACAATCTACGACGCAAAAAATATCTCCTCACCTCCCCCCTTAATGCTGGATATTGTATAATTTTAAGAACCATTTTACTCCCATCTGGACTTGATTCTCTACTCCATTTTGGATGCTCCATTTTGCCGGCAGCCCAGGGGTTTCCCGACAGTGTGGGGCTGCTCCACAATGGGAACCCCCATTGACCAGACAGCGTAACGGAGCATTCGGCCGGTGGGGTGAAACAGAAATGTGGCAGGGCGGGATGGAGAATCCAGCCCTGTCTCTCAGACGTCCTGCAAATCCTCAACTCTCTTCTGAGCTTCAGCTCTATCAACTCAGAGGGAACTCGAAATTTGGTGGCAATGTTTGTTTGTCGTAGGTTATGGGGTAGCATTTGTGACAGCAATCCCCTGAAAATACGCTGCCAGTAAGCAAGAGTCCACCAGTGATACATGGCTAGACAATATCTACTCTGTAGTGAAAGAGGAATGATTGAGTAGCCAAATGCCATGGGAGGGATGGACCTTGCAGTGTTGGAATAGAGGGTTTTGCAATAACAAAGCCAGCAACAACAGGAACAATTCTCCTTCAGCGATCACTCGCTAATGAGTCTGATTGTCCATCTAAGAAACTCTGTGTTACGGTCATGGGTTCTTGCATGGCCGATGAGCCCAATCCTAGAGCCAAATCTTTGACTGCACACTTGGCCGGTGTTTCCGGGAGGTGGGATCAGTCCTTGGAATCTAGATCGCTGGTAGTCCTTTCTCCAACTCCTTTTCCGGTGTCCTCTTATCTTCAAGTGTCCTCGAAGAATTATGTCCCTCCAATCAGGAGGTTTGTACAAGTAGGTCTCTTCTGCGCAAAGGGCGCCCAGGTGTTGACATCTATGTGTTATTTCTTCAGGTAAGTCTTCAGGGTGTCTTTTAAACGCTTCCTTTGTCCTCCTCTTGATCGGGAGCTTTCATTTAGCTGGACAAAGAAGACTTTGACAGTCGGGATTCTGACATCCAAAGCATGTGGCCGGCCCAGCAGAGTTGGTTTTGGATGATCATGGCCTTGCTGCTGGTGCTCTAGGCTCCTACAAGGACACTGATGTTAGTACATCTGTCCTCCCAGTGGAGAATCCACCATAGGCAGCATTGATAGTACCTCTCCAGGACCCTGAGGTGGCGCCTGTACATAGTCAACGTTTCTGAGCCATATAGAAGAGTTGGGGGAGGACCGCTTAGAACACAAAGATCTTGGTGTCAGCACGACTGTTGCAGTCATCAAAGACTCATCCGTAGGCATCCAAAGGAGGTGCTCACGGATTGGATACAATGTTGGATTCTCTGCATCAATGTCAGTCTTAAAGGAGAGGTTTCTCCCAACAGAGCAACTAACATTCATATAGCACTTTGAGTGTAGGAAAATGTCCTGAGGCACTGCAGTGATGCATCAGCAGTCAAAACTTTACAGAGAGACAGAGAAGATGTTAAGACAGGTGGCAGATAGCAGATAGATTTTACGGTGGGTTTGAAAGGAGGTTAGAGAAGTGGAGAGGCCAGAAAGGGTTAGAAAGGGAATTCCAGAACTTAGGGAGGATAAGCACACTCCACAAATCAGGTAATCACTGTTGTGAACCACTGTGTACACCTGTATTAGGGGATGTAAGGTAGGACCTGTACTACAGGTTCGCCGGTAGCCCCTGCTGGCTGGCTCCGCCCACAAGGAGCCGTATAAATAAGCGTGTCCTCCATTGATCTGCCATTTCGCCAGCTGCAGTAGGAGGCGACGCATCTGACTGCAATAAAGCCACAGTTGTACCCAATGTGAGTCTTTGTGCAATTGATCGTGCATCAATCACATCACAACATTCCAGCCACCTTCACCAGAGATTGTACCTGGATCCGAAACTCTCACCACATTAGAAAGTGTCACAGGAAATCACATTGTGTGTGGGCAGAGTGGGAGGCCACATTCCGTTCCTTCCGAACCATCCTGGCAAAGCAGAAATGTCCAGCTCAATGTAACCCACTTCTGTATCCATCAGGACGCATCTCGATGGAGAGGAACTCTGACCATCGGATTCATGGTTGTAGAGGGAATCCAAATATCGGAACACTGTTCCTCGGAGGTGGGGGTGATTTCCCTCTGTGATCTCACCCCCCTCCTCGTGTCCGATAGCCTCCTGCCACCTGATAGCCCCAACTGGACACTACCTCCTGCTGGTCCCCACTCCCTCCTTCCCCAGATACCAAAGGCAAATGTAGCTTTGGGGTTGGCCAAGAGGCCAATCCTATGACCAAGCCAATTGTGCAGTTTTGGTCTCCTTATCTAAGAAACGATGACTTGTGATAGAGAGAGTGCAGCAAAAGTTCACCAGACTGATTCCAGGGATGGCAGGATTATTGTATGAAGAGAAATTTTGGTCAACAGGGCCTGTATTCACTGGAGTTTAGAAGAATGAGAGGGGATCTGATTGAAATGTTCCAAATTGTGACAGGGCAGGACAGACTGAACCATGCTGCCCCATTTCGGACTGAGGTGAGGAAGGAATCCCTCACTCAGATGATGGTGAACCTGTGGAATTCTCTGCCACAGTCGGCTGTGAAGGATAAGCCACTGAATGTATTTAAGTAGGTAATAGATTTCTGGACTTTATAAAGGTGTTGAGGAGTACGGGGAGAGTGCAGGGGGATGGCTGAGATAGAGGATCAGCCATAATAATATTGAATGGTGGGGCAGGCTCGAAGGGCCAAATGGCCTACACCTGCTCCTATTTTCTATATTTCCCACCCATATTACAACTGCTAGCCCGGGGCGTTTCTGGGGAGGGAGTTAACTGCCCTGAGGGGAACCGTGAAGGGGGAGGCATGGGTCGGGCCCTCCTTGTGCCTCCATTCTGTTCCCAATTATTTTTTTAAAATTTAGAACGCCCAATTATTATTTTTTTATTAAGGGGCAATTTAGCGTGGCCAATCCACCTAGCCTGCACATCTTTGGGTTGTGGGGGTGAAACCCACGCAGAGACGGGGAGAATGTGCAAACTCCACACGGACAGTAACCCAGGCCCAGGTTCTCCGCGCCATAGACGGCAGTGCTAACCACTGCACCACCATGCCACCCTTGTTCCCAGTGATTCAACGACTGGAGGCTTCCGTTACCTCGAGGTTTTTGATGGACCTGTCTCTGAGCTTTGAGGCACCTCCACCCCCTCTGTGGAGCTTCCAGAAGTTTCTGCCAAAGTATCCTCTCGCTGAGTGCCAGGCTTCCTCTGACTGCTTAACGAACTCTTGTTCCAGGATTATTGGTGAGCATCGGGGTGCAAACAAGCCATTTTTATTCACTCAATCCTCCTTGGGATATGTATATCACCAACAAGACCAACATTTATTGCCATCTTTTAGATGCACCTGAGAAGGTGGTGAAAAGTCTATTTTTTTGAGGCATTATTGTCCATGTGGTGAGGGGGCTCCTGAAGTGCTGCCGGGAAGGTATTCCCATTCACAATGAAGGAACGGCGATTTATTCCCAAGTCAGGACGATGTGTGACTTGGAGAACGGTTTGGTGGAGCTGATGTTCCTACACGTCTGCTGGCTTTGTCCTTCCAGGTCGTGGGGGTCGCGGGATTGGAAGGTGCTGTTGACGGAGCCTTGGCGCGTTGCCACAGTGCAACGTGTGGATGGTACACACTGCTGTTCCTCAGTGCTGGTGGTGGAGGGAGTGAATGTTCAAGGTGGTGGTTGGGGGCGGGGGGGGGGGGGGGGCAATTCTACCCTAACTGGCCCCCAACCCAAAGAGAAGAATATCCTTCACTTTAATCTTAACATCAGGGAAACTCCTCAAAAGGGTTTTTTGCCACTGAGTTACAGCCATTCACATATCAGGGGTTCCCCAAGAAACAGAGTGAAAGTGGATTCAGTGCCGTTCTGAACAGGTGCCCATTGTTGGCATATTGAAGCTGATGCCTACTGCCTCCCTCTGTGGGTGGCAAGGGTTGAAAAGCAGTCATTAAAGAGAGGGGCTCACTCAGCACTGTGCAATGATTATACCCTGTTCAGTGGCTCAAGATTAGTGCCCTATTTTTAGAGTTAAGTCTGGTTAACCCTAGGATTGCATCAATATGTGTATCACATGCTGAAAGAATTCAGCAGTAATTGATACGTGGAGGGACTGGCTCGTGAAGTGGAGACTGAACTGGAGGAAACCACAAATGCAAGCACGACCTGACATCCTGTTTCCAATTTAATGAGACAGACGTAAGATCCATTGGCATCTGCTTCTAGCTCAGAGTGTCTGGTAACATACATGAAGCAATGTGTCTCCGTGACCCAAACTATCGATGTCCATTCTTTTTATGCGGCTTTAAAACAGCTGAGGATTCTAAACCCAACTCAGACGTCACCTCTCGCCCTGTCACATCATTAACACATACAAAAGCCAACAGCTGTGACAGAAAGAGGGAGCGTCATCATCAGGACCTCTTTCAAAGAACTACTGTCACTCTCCGTAGAAAAGAACACAGTGCAGAGGACAAAGAGGAGGAGGAATAGGCGGGTGAAGGTTCTTACTCCGCCCCATGAAGAACAAAGCCATTCCAGACCGTGTTTCATACACTGAGGTCGGGCAAGTGGAACGCATTTCACTGGGGAAGCATTTGGGGAATGAATGACCACAATCTCATTTGGTTTTTGGCAGTTATGGGAAAGGAGGTATTGTGGCACGATAGGTAGAGTCGTTGCTTCTGAGCCAGATGCTGACCCGCTTACCTGCTATCCTATCCCCTCACCCATCTGCCATCCTAGCCCCTCACCCACCTGCCACCCTATCCCCTCACCCACCTGCCATCCAATCCCCTCGCTCATCTGCCACCCTAGCCCCTCACCAACCTGCCACCCTATCCCCTCACCCACCTGCCATCCAATCCCCTCACTCATCTGCCATCCTAGCCCCTCACCCACCTGCCACCCTATCCCCTCACCCACCTGCCACCCTATCCCCTCACCCACCTGCCATCCAATCCCCTCACTCATCTGCCACCCTAGCCCCTCACCCACCTGCCACCCTATTGCCTCACGCGCCCTATCGCCTCGCCCACCCTATCCCCTCACCCAATTACCTGCCTCCCTCTCCCCTCACCCAACTGCCACCCCAACCCCTCTCCTACCTTCCACCCTACAACCACATCCACCTTCCTGACACTCTATCTCCTCACCTATTCACCTGCCACCTACCCTCTCATCCACCTTCCTGCCACCCTATCCCCTCACCCACTTATCCCCTCACCCATTTGCCTGGGACTCTATTCCCTCACCCTTATTCCACCTTACCCCTACTCACTTATCTGCCACCTACCTCCTCACCTATGTACCTACCACCCTACCCTCTTACCCACTTGGCTGCCACTCTACCTCTACCTATTTACTTGCCATCCTAACATTTCACCCACCTGCTCCCCTGCCCCCTGACCCACTAACTTTGCACACTTACCTTCTGTCTATAGTGTCTCAAAGTAGCTCTGGAACATTTAAACCTCCCGGAATACAGCAGCTGGTGCCATAAAAGTGTGGCTTGGCTTTAATTCACGATGCAGCGCAATGAAGGAAGTACACTGAGGAAAGGTGTGCACTGCATTTCTGAGGAGGCTCATGGCAATCTGGGTAAGAAATGCAGAGATCCAGATTAAAGCAATCCAAAAATGATGTCACTCCTCAGAAGATTCAGCCCCTTAACCTATGAAACCTTGAATGTTCATTCATTCTTCCTGGAACCAACTGGAAGGTATGCCACAGCACTCCAGAATTCACTATTATTCTCCATAATGTTCCAGCTATCCACCCAAGCTTTTCTTTTATGTGGTCCTTTTGGCTTGCAACCCTCCAACCTTCCTGTACAGATCTCCCAACTGCTGATACCTCAGCTTCTTGTTCAGGTTGCCGGCAGATACTCAATTGCCTTCCAGAACTCCCAAGCTAGCTGTGCTGACTGCCTTTCTGCCACAAAGCTCAGTGAAGTCCACTTTAGATTTCTTCTACTAGCTGCAAGCTGGAGTAAAGCTTCCAGCTGCAATTCTGTCAAGAAATTCGAATTGAGATAGAGTCCCACCCATATTCTATCCTGCGAACAATTAAAATAGTATTTTCTCTGCTTGAAGTGCAGGTCTAACCGATGATCATCTCTGGTTGGCTTTCTCAATGCAGTGAAATTCAGTAATACTAAAGCAAAGCTGCAACTTCCTCTGTCTGTTCCTCAAACTGAACCGTTTGCTTCTATGAGTAAACACACACAGATAAATGGGAATAAAAAACATCCTGAACAAATCTCCACCCTGAATCACTATCTCTCTGGCAACATGGCATGCTTTGGGATAGTTCAAACAGAAATGCAAATTAATTATGTTACCTTCAACACAACCCTTTGATTCTGTAATGCATGTGAATAATCTATATTGCTAATGGAGCATACAACTCTTTTTCCAGCCCTTCTTGCTCCATTAGAAGCTGAGAAATGGATGATTTATTACCCAGTACTTTTCACTGTCTACCCTGACTTTCTAAGATAAACACAAATTAATTAATCTTAAGCATGTTTGATTTGCCTTTGCATTTGAGTGGTTTATCAATTTCTAAGCCAAGCTTTTTCCACACCTTAAATCTAACACATGAATCTCCAATCTAAAGGTTATGTTCAAAAACATATGCATTATTAACTAGATATTTGCAACAATATACATTAATAATCTGGATTTGGATATAGAGAGCATTGTTTCGAAATCTGCAGGTGGCACAAAACCTGGAACTGGAGTAAAAAGTGATGAGGATAGTGACAGAGGTCAGGAGGATGTAGACAGATTGGTGCAAAGGGCAGGAACATGACAGATGAAATTTAACACAGTAAAGTGTGAAGTGACTCACTGTAGCAGGAAGATTTAGGAAAGACAATATAAACTAAATCTTCAAAGTGGATGCAGGAACAGGGAGATATGGGGGAATAACTACACACGTTTATGGTGGTGGTAGGTCAAGTTGAGACAAGTTGTTCAAAAAGCAGGCAGGATCCGTGACTTCAAAAATAGAGGCATAGTTTTTTTTGTTATTCTTCCATGTGGCATGTGTGTCATTGGTATGACCAAAATGTGTTTCTCATTCATAATTGCCCCTGTGAAAGTGGCGGCCTTCTTGAACTGCTGCAGTCTGTGTGTTGTAGGTACACCCACAGTGCTATTAGGGAGGGAGTGCCAGGAATTTGACCCAGAGACAATGAAGGAAGGGCGATATATTTCCAAGTCAGGATGGTGAGAGACTTTGGAGGGAAACTTCCAGATGGTGGTGTTCTGATGTATCTGCTGCCCTTGTTGTCCTAGGTGGTAGAGGTTGCAGGTTTGGAAGGTGCTGTCGAAGGGGCCTTGGTGAATTACTGCAGGAATTGTGTGTATGGTACACATGGCTGCTACCGTGCATTGGTGGGAGAGGGAGTGAAGGTTTAAGTTGGTGGAAGGAGTGCCAAATAAACAGGATGCTTTGTCCTGGATGATGATGAGCTTCCTGAGTGTTGTTAGAGCTGCACTCATCCAGGCAAATGGAGAGTATTCCATCACACGCCTGGTCTGTGCCTTGTAGATGGTGGACAGGCTTTGGGAAGTCAGAAGGTGAGTTATTCACTGCAGAATTCCCAGTCTCTGATCCACTCTTGTAGCCAGAGTATTTATATGGCTAGTCCAGTTCAGTTTCTGGTCAATGGTAACCGCCTGGATGTTGATAGTGGGAGATTCAGTGATGGTAATGCCATTGAATGTCAAGGGGAATTTCTTAAATTCTCTCTTGTTGTGGGTGGTCATTGCTTGGCATTTGTAAGGTGCCAATGTTTCTTGCCACTTATCAACCCAAGCCTGGACGTTGCCCCAGCCTCACCGCATATGGATGAGAAATGCTTCCGTATCTGAGAAGCGAATGATGCTGAACATTGTTCAGTTATCAGCGAACATCCTCACTTCTCACCTTACGACTGAGCGAAGGCCATTGATGAGGCAGCTGAAGATGGTTGGGTTGAGGATATTTCCCTGAGGAACTCCTGAAATGATGTTCTGAAGCTGAGATGATTGACCTCCAACCACCACAACCATTTTCCTTGTGCCAGATATGACTCGAACCAGCAGAGAGTTTCCCCCGATTGAAAATCGCTTATTGTCACAAGTAGGCTTCAAATGAAAAGCACCTAGTCGCCACATTCCCATTGACTCCAGTTTAGCTCGGGCTCCTTGATGCCACACTCTTTCAAATGTTGCCTTGATGTCAAGGGCAGTCACTCACTTCACCTCTGGCACTCAGCTCTTTTGTTCATGTTTGGACCAACCTGTAATGAGGTCAGGAGCTGAGTGACCCTGAAGAAACGTTTCCAGGGGCAAAGGGGTCAATAGTTGATAAAAGAACCAAGGGCAGCAAGGGTAAAGAAGTGGGGGTGACCCCAGAATGCACTGCCTGATAGGGTGTTGGGTGCAGACTCAGTAATAACTTTAGGAGGGAATTAGCAAATAGTTGAAGTGGAAAAAGTTACAGAGCTGTGGTGAAGAAGCCGTGATGGGATAACTTTGAGTTGGCAGAGATACCATGGCTGAATGGTCTTCAGTGTTGTATCATTTACCGTGGGCAGCACGGTAGCATGGTGGTTAGCATAAATGCTTCACAGCTCCAAGGTCCCAGGTTCGATTCCCGGCTGGGTCACTGTCTGTGCGGAGTCTGCACGTCCTCCCCGTGTGTACGTGGGTTTCCTCCGGGTGCTCCGGTTTCCTCCCACAGTCCAAAGATGTGCGGGTTAGGTGGATTGGCCATGCTAAATTGCCCGTAGTGTCCTAAAAGGTAAGGTTAAAGGGGGGGTTGTTGGGTTACGGGTATAGGGTGGATATGTGGGTTTGAGTAGGGTGATCATTGCTCTGCACAACATCGAGGGCCGAAGGGCCTGTTCTGTGCTGTACTGTTCTATGTTCTATTTCATATTTCTATGACCAGAACCCTATTCAAAGAACAAATGTCTTCATTATAGGAACATTGAACATATTTAGGTACCATTTAGTCCATCGGCCCACTTCACATGCATATCCAAGTATTTTGTAAATGGGATGGCGGTTCTACCTTTCGTCCTCAACTCTCCTCTAATCCTTCTACAAATTTGGGCAGCACGGTAGCATAGTGGGTAGCACAATTGCTTCACAGCTCCAGGGTCCCAGGTTCGATTCCTGGCTTGGTCATTGTCTGTGCGGAGTCTGCACGTTCTCCCCGTGTCTGCGTGGGTTTCCTCCGGGTGCTCCGGTTTCCTCCCACAGTCCAAATGTGCAGGATGGGTGGATTGGCCATGATAAATTGCCCCCAAAATTGTCCAAAATTGCCCTTAGTGTTGGGTGGGGTTACTGGGTTATGGGGATAGGGTGGGGTGTGGGCTTGGGTAGGGTGCTCTTTCCAAGAGCCGGTGCAGACTTGATGGGTCGAATGTCCTCCTTCTGCACTGTAAATTCTATGAAATTGCTTTTAGTCCATGTCCCCTCGCTGTTTCCCTCTCTGCTTCGACTGTATCTGGGCCCCTCATTGAAAAGCAAGCTACCTAGCACTAGTTCTGCTGAAACCCCACTGAAAAGACCCTTTCCAGTCACAAAAATACCTGTCACCCAAGATCAGCCATGGTGATTGTAAGGATCCTCCTGTTTAAACTTGGTTTCCCTTATGTATTTCCTTTATTTTCTATTATCCTTTGCCTTTATGACGTGTGTGCCTGGACAGGTACTCGGACTTGTGCCTTTCAGGTGGAATTCAACCGTTAATTTGAAAACCAAGGAACCCCTCAGTACAAGATGCTGTGTGGCCTGATCCAAGGAGACCCCTGGGGCAATATGTTATTGGTTTGATCCAGTGATGATATATTGTGATGGACTTGGCTGGCAGTTAATTGGCTACTTTAATTTCCCGGACTTGACTGGCTCTCAATCCTGATTGGGACTGCGTCCTGAATATTCCTGAAACACACAGGCAGGCTCCACCTTAGCAGAATTTCAGCTCCACTTCTGATCAAGAGGCTGGGGAACTCTCTCTCTCTGATGACCTCTGATTAATCTCTGCACAGGCTGTGAGTTGTTGGCAAGAAGTCAGTTTAATCTGCAGGAGGATTCGATCCAGCACCACCTGCAGAGCGTGCTGTTTGGAAAGTGTTTTAAATTCTCATGTGGAGAACTCTCAACATATCTCAGGAGGCTAATAATTAATCTATTGGGAGCAAGTTAGAATTGAACAGACCAAAGGGGGGGTCTTGGGTGTGAAAGCCCAGGTCAATAAAGTGAAGGTGACTCCTTGGAGGAAGCCTTATAGCCTGAGAGTTCTAATTGAAGGTTCCAGCCAGAAGTCCCAAACCAACTGGTGGTTTCAGCACTTTGCGCCCTGGGAAGATGGCCAGCGACAAACACTGCGACATCAGTAACAAAGACATTTATCTCTCTTTTCATCCTTCCCGTTCCCTCTGTCTTGTGTGTCTTTGGGTAGAGGGTGGGATGGAAAAGGGGGGGGGGTAATTAGATTTAGCAGGCCATTATTCTGTTACCACTATTACATGTTTATCCCTGTTCTTGTTATAAATAAACAGTTACTGTGTTTTTACTTACAAATCTGGTGCTGGTACGTCATTGGAGCAGTCAAGGGTCAAAGATCTCAGAAACTATATAAAAGTATTAGTTAATTCACTTATGTTGGGACTCTGGGGCCTGTGGGGCTAGAATTGACTGTGTACACGCCCAGGCAGTCATAACATGATACTGAATGCTGCAGCATTGTTCTTTTGTGTTCTTCTAGCCTCTGTTTCCTGCCACTGAGGCAATTTTGGATCCAACTTGGCACTTGGATCCCATAGTCTCTTACTGACCTGACCACGTGAGAACTTGTCAAATCCATATAGACTACATCAAACGCATTACCCACCTGCCCCTCCTTATTATCTCCTCAGAAATTCAATCAAGTTCATTAGATACAATCTTCTCTTGGAAAATCCATTTGAACGATTCTTGATTGACCCGAGCCTTTGTAAATGACAAGGAATACTTTCTCTTAGAACCTCTCTTCGAACTTCTTCCAACAACTTGTCCATCACACAGGTTAATGTGAGGGCATGTAGCTACTCAGTCTAACTTTTCCTTACATTATAAACAATTGCACAACGTTACCAGTCCTCCGCCCCTCTGGCGCCATGCCTGTAGCCCAAGAGGATTGTAAAGTGATGCTCAGAGCCTCCACCTTCTCTTCCCTTACTTCTCTTAGAAGGCTGGGATACATTACATCTGAGTCTGGTGACTTATCCATTTTCAATGATGCTGAATTCTTTAATACTTCCCAGACTAAGTTTATCCCATCCAACATTTCGCATTACTCCTCAAATACATTGTCTTTTATGGAAGCCTCCAGTAAGAACAATACCATATCTTCCACCTCAGCACAAGTTTTGATCCCTATTAGCCCCTACTCTTCTCTCCTGCTCCATGTATTTATGAAGCATCTTTATGTCTTCTTTGATTTTATTTCCCAATATTTTTTCATTCCCCCACGTTGCTTTCCTAATTTGCTTTCATCGCTGAGTCTCCTAAACTCCGCTCGGCTTCCTGACATTTTGAGCTTTCAGAATCGGACATACGCTTCCTTTTTTGTCTTACTGCACTTCTCCGACATCCGGATGTCTAGATTGGAAGTCCTACTTTTTTCTTTTGAACACTTTCTGGGTGAGATTCTCCGAAATTGAGGCCAAGTGTTTGCGCCATCGTGAATGCCGTCGCGTTTCACTACAGCGCAAACAGGGCCCGGGCACAACCTATTCTGGCCCCCACAGGGGGCCAGCAAGTTGCTGGAGCGTTTCACGCCTCTCCAGCCTCCTTACATGGCGCCAAAAGGCGATGCGCCAACCAGCACATGCGCAGTTGAGGCAGCTGATTCCTGCGCATACGCAGTTGGACTACGCCATCCTGCGCATGCACGGGGAACTCCGCACGCTGGCCCCTCACCAACATGGCGCCGGGGTTCTGGGGCCAACCACGGAAGGAAGTAGGCCCGGGGGGGGGGGGGAGAAGCCGGCCCGCCGATCGCGGGCCAGATCCCATCGGAGACCCCCACCGGTGAAGGAGCCCCCCTCCCCCCCCACAGGCCGTCCCCCAAGTGTTCCCGCAGAGTTCCCGCTGGCAGCGTCCAGGTGTGGACGGCGCCGGCAGGACTGTCATTTTTTACGCCGGCCGGAGAATCACCGCTCACCGCTTGCGCCGATTCTCCGAGCGGTCCGGCGCGATTCTCGCGGCACTTGTTTCGGGGGGGTGGGAGAATCGCATACGGGGGTCAGGGCAGCGTGGCGCGACTCGTGCGGCGCCCCGGCGATTCTCCCACGTCGCCTATCTCTCCTGTCTACCACTGTTCTGACACTGATTTACTTGCAAGTGGTTTGGCCAAATCACATTTCACCTCAGTAAAATGGGCTTTTCCCTCATTTAAAGCTTTTACTCTTGGTCTTTCTTTGTCCTTTTCCATAACTACTCTAATTGAATGGTGATCAATACCAACAAAACACTCTCTCACTGATTCCCCTTCTACCTGCCCAGCTTCTAAAACTCCAGAACTGTCCTAAAACAGGGGGCGGAATTCTCTCAGCCCGGGGCCGAGCCGGAGAATCACCGCAACCGGCGCGAATCGCGCCACACCGCCCCAACGCAGAATGGAGAATCAGCACCACTGGCGCCAGGGTGGTCGGCCCGGCGCCGGTCAGGGGCCGCACTATGCGGCCCCCCTGCTGCTTCTCATTCCGGAATGGGCCGAGTGGGCGGAACAAAAATCCCGAGTCCTGCCGGCGCCATTCTAACCTGCACCTAGCCAGCAGGACCTCGGCTTGGAAGGGTCCGGGGGCGGCCTGTTGCGGGGGGGAGGGGGGTCCAACTCCGGGGACGGGGGACGGGCCTCCATTGTGGCCTGGTCGCGGGTGGGGCCAACCGATCAGCAGGCCGGCCTCTCGGGCTGGGGGCCTTCTTTCTTCCGCGCCAGCCCCTGGAGCCCTAGGCCATGTTGCGTCAGGGCCGGCGCGGGGAAGGGAGCCTCTGCGCATGCGCGCGTTGGCGCCGGTGCCACTGTGCATGTGAGGACCCTGCGACGCCCATTTGACACCGGAATCAGAAGCTGGAGTGGCGAGGGTCGCCACTGTAGGGCTGGCCCGCTGTAGGGGCCAGAATTGCTGATCCTGAGGCCATGTTGACGCCGTCGTATTTCCCGACGGCGTTTCCGACGGCGTCAACACTTAGCCTCAGGATCAGAGAAGCCCGCCCAGGATCTTACTGAAAAGGGATTCTCCATCAGGAGGTCATTGAAAAAAAGGAAACGTTTCTACTTAGGGGCCTCACGGTAGCATGGTGGTTAGCATCAATGCTTCACAGCTCCAGGGTCCCAGGTTCGATTCCCGGCTGGGTCACTGTCTGTGTGGAGTCTGCACGTCCTCCCTGTGTGTGTGTGGGTTTCCTCCGGGTGCTCCGGTTTCCTCCCACAGTCCAAAGATGTGCGGGTTAGGTGGATTGGCCATGATAAATTGCCCGTAGTGTATGGTTAATGGGGGGATTGTTGGGTTACGGGTATACGGGTTACGTGGGTTTAAGTAGGGTGATCATTGCTCGGCACAACATCGAGGGCCGAAGGGCCTGTTCTGTGCTGTACTGTTCTATGTTCTATGTACTGGGAACCCTCCCAAAGAGGGATTATCACAGATCAGAATGTCACATAAAGAGGGAGTCTCTGTTCAACACAATCAGCAACCTTTACATGGAGAAGGTTTATTAGTACTCCTTCCAAAAATAAATTTGGAGCAGCCAATTATTTTTCTTTTCCAATTAAGGGGCAATTTAGCGTGGCCAATCCACCTAACCAGCACATACAGCTTTGGGTGTGGGGGTGAAACCCACGCAGACATGGGGAGAATATGCAAACTCCACACGTATGGTGACCCAGGGCTGGGATACGAACCCAGGTCCTCAGCGCCGCAGTGCCAGTGTTAACCACTGTGCCATATGCTGCCTGGAAAAAGGAAGTCTTAACATCAGAAACTGCTCAAAGGAAAAAGGGATTTTCACTCCTTCCCCGCACCAGAAACGGAGCAGTGTCAGATATAACATCAGGACACTTACCACCCTGTTCTCACCAGCTGCCATTTTGGTTGGGGACATTTTCCTGGGAAAGTGGAATCCTCTTGGCAATATGCTAATGTCAGCCAAGTAACATACACAGGACCCCAATGGGATTTTGAGATATCAATATGGGGTGGTTACATCCTCAATGTCCCGTATCCCTGTTGGCTTTAACGCTCATCCAATTGATGGAACTGCCAAGTGGACATCAGAATTTTAGCAAGGTGTGAAGGCTCAGTGCTTGAATATTGTCTGACCCTCACTACTGAGGCTCATACTTAGAGCAGCAGCTACCTGGAAGAGGCTCAACAGTGTCATGGACGCCATGAGGAGTCAACACCAAGAGATACAGAAAGGAGCAAGAATAATAAAACCATCTAAAAAAAAAACGGTTAACACTGTAATTTTAAATATCACTGTTTTTAGGTCTCTATCCACATTCTAATCACTCTCTGAGTTAAAAAGAATTTTCCTGAATTCCTTACATGATTTATGTTAAGTTGCCTTATGTTTAAGGCCTCAAGTTTTGGACTTCCAAACAACTTAATCGACTAGATGTTGCTCAGACTCAGTAACACGCCCGCAGGTTTAAACGTGGTTTATCTTTCAAAGCTCGCCGTAGGGTCTGTTTGACTCGAATGAATCCACATGATTGATGAAGCAAGGACCGGTGTACAATTGGAATTTATTGCTGTGCTGTGTCACTAACTGGGATATTTGCACAGCCTCAATACAGAGGCAGGTTCTTCACTCTGGGGGGTAAATTACCTCCGATGTTGACAATTTGATTTATCGGGGATTGTTTGTTACGGGACTCCTGGTCGACATGTTGGTAGACACAGTCAGTTCCAATTTGACATTTAATGGGCTACCCGCTCTGACGACGAAGAGGCCACCCCCCCCCCCCCACCCCCCCGATCCTGACTTTGAGACAAAAGTCCAATTTACATTTGCTTGGGCTGGCGCAAGGCTCCATACAGGCTTGTCGAATTGGGCAGGATAGGGCGGCACGGTGGCACAGCGGTTAGCATTGCTGCCTCACAGCAAAAAGGATCAGGGTTCAATTCGGGCCTCGGGTGACTGTCTGCGTGGAGTTAGAATGAACATTGTTTTGCTTTAAAAAATACTTTTCCATTTCGGCTGTACAGTACCACACCTGTAGAGTGGGTCATGTGCTCCCCATACCACAATCTATTAAAAGTTGTGGGTCAGGTGAACTCCATGCTACACTTTGGGGTTCTCTAAACCCTGACCCATAATAGATATCAATCAGTGCTTATGTCATAGGAACCCGATTTGCACATTCAAAGAGGCCAGTTTCCTGAATCAGGCGGATATTTTCTCCTCATGGGAGAAGCTAAAACTAGAGGGCAGTTTGAAAATAAGGGGTGGGAATACTCCAGTCCGGCAGCCGTGTTTCTCGGGGCGGTGCACCCCCGTCAGTAGCAGGATTCTCCGTTCCAGAGATGAGGTGGAATTTCTTCAGCCAGAGGGATGGTGAATCTCTGGAACTCTGTGTTGCAGAAGGCTGTGGAGGCCAAATCACTGGGTGTCTTGAAGACAGAGATAGATAGGTTCTTGATCAATAAGGGGATCAGGGGTTATGGGGAGAAGGCAGGAATGGGGATGAGAAAAATATCAGCCATGATTGAATGGCGGAGCAGACTCGATGGGCCGAGTGGCCTAATTCTGCTCCTATGTCTCATGGTTTTATGGTATCACGGCCAATGGGATTCTCCCTGGGTTCGATAGATTTCCCATACACAAGGGAGTCGAGGGTTAAGACGGGCGGGAGTGGTGGTGGGCAGCAAAGTGGAGTTAGGGCCGCAATCGGATCAACCATGATCTTATTGAATGGGCAGCAGACCACTGGGCTGAGTGGCCCACTCAATCCAGTTCCTGAGGATTTTATCAGCATGCCAGAGTAATCTTCCAGCCCATGTGAATGTCTGTGACACATTCCCCCAGGACTCATTCTCCTAAAATGACACAGTGCTGGTGTCATGCTGCCGGCTCCGTCACCTCAGCGTGTGCCATTAACAAACCAGCTAGCGCGCCCCCTCACCCAGCGCAAGGAGCTTCAACTGGAACTGCAGCTCTCTCCATTCTCTGACGTAAGTTGTGATTTCTCTCCCCTTATTTTGGGTTTCCAGGATCTTTCTTATTTAGAAAGAAATGACTCATTTGTTGAGGAAGGAAATCCGACAGTCCAATTGCTGCTCTTAATCTGCATCTCTGCCCAACGTTGAGGAACGTTGAGGAAGGAGTTGCGCTCCGAAAGCTCGTGTTTGAAACAAACCTGTTGGACTTTAACCTGGTGTTGTAAGACTTCTTACTGTGCTCGCCCCAGTCCAACGCCGGCATCTCCACATCGAGAAAGAATTGAGCAGATTGCAGCTTTATCTACGCAATTGCTGTCCTTTTAACTAGAACGCACAGAGGACAGGACAGCCACAAGTAGCAACAATAGGGAGCCTGGGGGGGGTGGGAGGTGGGTGTTGGGGGGGGGGGGAGGGTGGGCACGAGTGTTAGTTCTTACTGCAAGATATCTCACTGGCATCTGATGTCACTTGGCAATTTCCTTCTCATTCCCGATGGCTGTGAAGCAGATCGCACTGAATAATTCAAATACATGTTAGATAGATTCCTTTCAGATGATCACCTTTCAAGATACAGAGTACAATTTATCTGAAACATGACATCTGGACAGGTGAGGAGCAAGTGGCTTTTGAACTTTTGGTTCCCAAAGCTCCATAGCACTGAGTTTTACTGACCTCAAGTTTAGCTGTGTTGTAGACTATTTGCTTGAGATTGATGGCTATACTTGCCTGGCA
The DNA here is from genome assembly GCF_902713615.1 of Scyliorhinus canicula. NCBI lineage: Eukaryota > Metazoa > Chordata > Chondrichthyes > Carcharhiniformes > Scyliorhinidae > Scyliorhinus > Scyliorhinus canicula. The sequence continues at coordinate 22,148,419 of NC_052166.1, read as the reverse complement.
ACTCCATTGTCAATGTATTTTTAAAGTTCATTCCCGGGATGTTGGCGTCGCTGGTGGGGCCAGCATTCATTGTCCATCCCTAATTGTCCTTGAGGAGGTGGTGGTGAGCTGTCTTCTCGAAGCCCTGCAGTCCCTGTGGTGTAGGTACAGCCATGGCGCTGACAGGGAGGGGATTCCAGACCTTACCCAGTGACCACGAAGGAACAGCGACATATTTCTGAGTCAGGATGGTGAGTGGCTTGAGGGGGGGGAACGTGCCAGTGGTGGTGTTCCCATACACCTGCTGCCCTTGTCTTTCTTTATGGTAAAGGTCTCAAAGAAAAGTAAGAAACTCCATCAGTAAAACAGCCCACGCCTGCTTCATTGATCTTCTCCATCAAACCAGACCTGCCGTTTCAGTACCGGCTGAAGAACTGGATTATTCTACGCTAATTTCAACGGATGAGGCATCCATAATAATAATACCAATAACAATATTATAATAATATTAATAATAATCTTTATTAGTGTCACGTCGCTGGTATTTAAACATGACCCAAAGTCAAGTTGGCTCATTTTTAGTTAAATTTAAGTTACATTTCTCACCCACATCTCAAAGGTTAAAATACAAATACTTAAAGAAAAATAGACTCAAACGTTTAAAGATCCTTCCACAGGTTTTAACAAATTTTACAGCCAATGAAGTACTTTTTGAAATGTCGTCACTTAAAATGTGGGTCAATTTTCACAGCAAAGCCCCACGAACAGAAACATAACAGTGACCACAGCATCTCACTAAATGGGGTTGTTTGAAGGATAAATATGGGTCAGCCTACTGGGGCGATCTTCACTGCTCCTCTTCGAAAACGGTGTTCACCAGAGAAGGAAGATTGTGCCTTAGTTTAACGTCTCATTAGAAAGATAGTCCCTCTGATCAAGAAGCAAGGAGTGTAATGGAATTCTCTCCACTTGCCTGGATGAGTACAGCTCCAAGAATGGGGCAGCACGGTAGCATTGTGGACAGCACAATTGCTTCACAGCTCCAGGGTCCCAGGTTCGATTCCGGCTTGGGTCGCAGTCTGTGCGGAGTCTGCACATCCTCCCCGTGTGTGCGTGGGTTTCCTCCGGGTGCTCCGGTTTCCTCCCACAGTCCAAAGATGTGCAGGTTAGGTGGATTGGCCATGATAAATTGCCCTCAGTGACCAAAACCGCCCTTAGTGTTGGTTGGGGTTACTGGGTTATGGGGATAGGGTGGAGATGTTGACCTTGGGTAGGGTGCTCTTTCCAAGAGTTGGTGCAGACTCGATGGGCCGAATGGCCTCCTTCTGCACTGTAAATTCTATGATAATACTCAAGAAGCTTGACACCATCTCGGACAAAGCAGCCCGCTTGATTAGCACCCAATCCACCATCTTCAATATCCACTCCCTCCATAACCGAAACACAGTAGCAGCAATGTGTACCATCTACAAGATGCGCTGCAGGAACTCACCATGGCTCCTTCGACAGCATGTTCCAAACCCACGGCCTCTGCCATCTAGAAGGACAAGGCAGCAAATAGATGGGATCACCACCATCTGGAGATTCTGCTCCAAGTCATTCACCATCCTGACTTGGGAATTTATCACTGTTCCTTCACTGTCGCTGGGTCAAAACCCAGGAACTCCCTCCCTAACAGCACAGTGGGTGTACCTACACCGCATGGACTGCAGCGCTTCAAGAGGCAGCTCACCGTCATCTTCTCGAGGGCAATTAGGGATGGGCAATAAATGCTGGCTTTGCCAGCGAATCTCACATGCCATGAACAAATTATTTTTAAAACTTCAATACGTTTCACACAGTGAATGATTTATGAAGTTCCGTGAGAGTTGTTACAAGAATAACAATGATCAGTTGCTTTGTTCCACGCAATTGACCAGTTTACCCTCTCCTGGGACCAGACAATCTAACTGTTGAATAACACACACTGTCATCAGATCCTTCAGTGTCAGAGTAGAATTGTTTTGTTGGAAGTTTTACCTTTGGTGCTATTGTAAGGGAATTTGTACTGGATATTGTATGAGTTAGGTACCAAGTTTAGAATCATAGGTTTTAGTGAAATGATAAAGTAGATTTAGGTGAGTATTGAGATGAGTGTGTAACCCAGGGTAACTTTGTGTGACCTAATGTAATCAAGTATAGCTAATGTAATCAAGTATAGCTAAGGTAATCAAGTATAGCTAAGGTAATCAAGTATAGTTAATATGATTAAAGCAGAAGACCCAGAAAAAGAGTATAGCTTTACTTAACATTTAAAATACAACAGTCACTTGGGAAAACAATGAACACGGCTCAGGGCTTAACTAAAATGGTTGGCCATAAATAAGGGCCATAAAAAGACAGGAATGAAGGAAGCCTGTTTTTGTATACATTCGGCCTTGGTCAGCAAAAACCACGACACAAGCAGGAAAGTTTACAGAGACGAGATAAGGACTGACTTATGGCTACCATGGTTGACGAAGCAGAGAGAGAAACGACCAGTCTTGACTGAGACAGATAGAGGCTCACTATAAACAGTGGTGGCCAAAGTAAGAAAAGCAAGATAAGAGGGCTGTAAATTAAGATAAGAGTTTGAATCATGGAGTTAAAATGTATATAAAAGGCGGTAAGCCCTGAAGCTTTTTTAGATTGCTCCGGACAATCTCAGCTCTGTTTTTCTCATGCTAAGAAAAATAAAGTTCACTGCTTGGAAGATCGCTCCTCAGACTCTCTGTGTTTTAATATTTGAATAGGTACAAACAAATTGTCGTCCTGGGGAACCACGACAAAATTGGCGCTGCGAAGCAGGGTTGGTGAGAGATCGCCCAGAAAAGCATCTGGAAGGAGTGGCGGAGGCGAAGGTCCGACCGGGGCTGGACATCCCAAAGCCGGCATTCTGACAGCAAGGTAAGCAGATTTGTATTGCACGTAAATCCTTGTTGTCAGAAAAGGGATCTCGAGGCCCGGCGCACTCAGCTCTTTGCTGGTCCTGGATCTCCCCAACCACAAAGATATCCTGCGTGACTAAAACCAAATTGGGTAAAATAGTTTTGAGAGACTGAGTCTGATCTGAAGAGTAGAGTTTTGCATGCAAAGCGCACTGTGAATACTGTATTGTCTGTGAGTGGGTAAAAAGGGAGACGAGAAAAAGGCCGAACGCTAAGGTAATGCAATTAGGTTAAGTCAACCGGTTTGGAGCGGGTTTTTCCAGGATACGACTTGCCCAGAAGAGAGTAAGTGTGGGAAAAATCTGCCAGTCCAAACCTACCCAGGACCTCGGGTAACGGACGTCAGCCGAGAGGGAGAGAGATCAGTGAGAGATCACTCTCTGACCTAATACGGTAGTCAAAAGCATAGGAGGGGAACCTAACCCCGGAGGGGGGGGATTAACAGCTAGGATAGAGAAAGTAAAAGACCAATTTGAACAAACTGGTCTGAGACAGCAGCGTGGAGGACAGAAATAAGAAGGAGAGTCGGAACACAGGTAGGGTAATAACTAACAACGTGGAAAGGTCACACTGACAAAACCGCCTAGCGGAAAGAGGGGTATAATCGATTGGGAAGGAAGATTAGTTAGGGGATTAAGACGGGATAATAATAAAAACGGAAGCAACACTGGATTGGGGAAAAATTACACATATAACTAACTTAAAAGAGGTAGAGAACGAGTGGCCGTATGTAAAGTGGGAAAGAATAGCTGATAGGAATTGGATAGACGAAATAAACTTGGAAACTCTAGGGAAATTAATAAAGGAATCTGATCGATATAGGGTTTCTATAGACATAGACAAGCACGTAAAAACCTACTACCCTCTAGCCCGGGAAAGGAAGATAGAGCCGGGACAGGGGACTACGGGGAAGTGGATATCGAGACCCCGGTTAGAATTACAGATATTGTCAAGGGACACCCAAGAGAAAGGTAAACAGGGGACTGAACACGGAAAAACGACACAGCAAGTAATAATCACTGTGACACCTAACTCTGACGGATTAAGTGATAAAAATTGTGACAGTAATCCGAAAAGACAAGTAATGGCACACCAAGTTAAAACACCAGTGGAAACATTAGGGGATAAATTCCCAGCCCTCAGGGGAGACATAAAACACGTTTCTAAAAAATGGGCCAACAGAACAATTAAAACTAATACACCATGGCCGGAGGAAGGCACTTGGTGCGTAGAGAGATGTGAGGACCAGAAGGGAATGATAAAGAACTATAAAATAAAAGATAAATCTAAGAAAAGAAAGGAGAAGCGAGAAAAAGAACTAGAGATACTGGCATTGTTTGAAAAGGAAGGGAAAGAAAGGAGAAGGGCATGGAGGGAAATATGGATGCAAATGCCAGTGCAACTTCAGGAAAAAGCAAAATTAGAAGATCCAAATGTAGTCCCGCCCCCATACTCAGAGGAACAGGGTTCCACGGGACTGTACCCAGTTATATCAGGCACGATGAATTTTGAGGGAGCATTTGACACAAAACCGATGACGATGGAGGATTGGGAACGAAGGGAGCTAGAAAAGAAAAAAGGTGTAGAGGAAGAGACGAGGAAAACAGAAGAGGAGTTGGATGAGTTAAGCCGAAGGAGAAAGCAGTTGCAGGACGAAGTAAATGTAATAGACCTTTTGGAATGGGCAAAAAAGGGAATGGAAAAGGAAAAGGAACGAGAAGAGGAGGGAGAGAATGATAGAAGAAAAGATGAGGGACAAACAAGTCCTGATTCTTGCGAGGGTGAAAGTGAGGCGTCACAGGGAAAAATAGAAGGAAAGAGGGTCAAAGCCAGCAGAAAGGAAAGAGAAAGAAGAAGAAGCATAGAGGAAACATGTGGGAAAAGGCGCAAAGAGGCAGAAAGACGAGAAAAGGGGGATGTATGGACGTGGAAGCACCCAGTAAGAGTCGAGGAAGAGACGGAAGGAGAGACAGGAGAAAGTAGTGACAGCGAAGGGGGACAATCAGTGTTAGGAGAACAAAGAAAATCGACGCGGGTAAGACACCAAACTGTAAAGTTTCCAGAGGTGGAAAAAAGAAAGAAAAAGGTGTTCCCGGTGATTCTGAAAGGTGGCAGAGCACAGTATATCCCTTGGTCAGGTCAGGATTTGCCTAATCTAATTAATGAATTACCCAATATTTTGGATGGGGCTGGAAGGTGGATTGGACAGTTGGAAGCAGGAATGGTGGGAAAAAGGATGGCACTGGGTGACATCAAAGCTCTCCTGACAAAAGTGCTAGGAATGGACCAAATGGCAGAAGTAATGAGACGTGCCGGCATCCAGACCGCAGCTCATGACCCAAAAACGTAGACGGGACACTAATGGACCCATACCGACAAGACATATGGCAGGCACTAAGGAATATGTACCCCAATCGAATGGATGTAAAAACCCTAAGGGGAGAGCCACTGGGAGAGGAGGAGAATGCAGCTGTGTATGTGGAAAATCAATTAAAAAGGTGGAAAAGGGACACGGAGAGGGACATTCTAACAGACCCGCTGACCAACTCCATGTTCCGGGCTGCAATTCTAGAGGGCCTGCCAGTCTCAGCTAAAACAAAACTGGAGGATGTAGTGGGCTTGGACTCAAAAAGTTACCGGGAGTTTGTGGATTATGTTGCCCATGCAGTAGAAAGACATCGCAAAGATGAAAAGAATGCAGACAAACAGCTGAAGGAGATACAACGTAAACTCCTTCAGGCACAATTGGAGGAGATCAAAAACAAAGATAAGCTAAAGGCAAAAGAAGATCTCACGCCCAGAAAAATAGCACCGATGATGGTGGAACAGAAGCCAGGGGAAATACCTGCACTAACAATAGGGGGAAGCGGAGATGGAGGCCAGCCCATCGTAACCTATAACATTTCTGCCTTCCCACTGCCCATAAACCCAGAAGCCCACAGCCTAAATTATCAAAACCGATACGCCCTACAAAATCAGACTGACTGGAATAAAAATGGGAAAAGACAGGGAAGTGGTAGGCCACCCTTTCAGAATCAGAGAGGACAGGGACAGGTTAATTATCAGACTCCGAGACAGGGACCACTGCCTGGCCCTCCAGGTGTGTGCTGGGGGTGCGGGGAGACAGGTCACATAAAAAGGAATTGCCCGCGGAATTCCACCAGACAGGGAGAAAACCAGCAACAGGCAGGCCAACAGCTGATCCAAGGGTCGCCGAACAGCGTCCCGATGTTTCAAGGGCCGGGGAACCATCAGAGTTTCGCATAGAGAGGCCCAGAGAACCCCGAAATGGTAGGACAGTACGTACAAATAACAGAAACCGCAGAGCAGGAACCTATAGTTAATGCTAGAGTAGGCGGGATCGAGGTCCCCATGATGATAGACACCGGTGCCACCTGTACGTGCATACAAACGAAATATGCGGATCACCTACCATTGTCAAACCGGTTTGTAAAAACTGTGGGGTTCTCGGGGAAAATAACACTAGCTCAAATGACGATGCCGGTGCCTATTACCATTGGAAATAAAACTACCCATGTACCTATTTTAGTATATGATAAAACTCCTTTAAATCTATTGGGAAGGGACGCAATCCTAGGTCTGGGACTGAAATTAGAATGTACCGAACAAGGAATTGATTTGATGGGAATGTATTCACTTGAGGTACCAGGAAAGGAAGGGGTTAATGTATATTGGCTGGGAGATATAGAGGAACAAATTAAAAGACAGATCTGGACAGTCTGGGGAAAACTTATAGACACTTGGGTTCCACAAGCCAAGTGGCCGAGAACAGAATTACACAGTACAATGATATTTGATGAAGGACAGGCACCTGAAATACAAGAGAAATGGGAAAAGGAGGCAGGACGAGAACAGGAAATAAAGTCAGGAAGTATTTTAATTGGACTAGAGGGAGTGGCCCTCGCAATCGTTAGGAATGAATGGATTGACAAATGGTTCTCGGTACCTGGGGCGGAGCCACATGTCACATTGAAAGTTAATCCGGGATATAGATCAAAGGACCTAGGACCCATGGTGTTAAGAGCGCAAGACTTAGAATTTGTACAGACAGATAGTGCAGATATTTGGACGTCCAGCGATGGACAAATGACAAAAATAATTTTGGATGTTAGGATGCTTGGGACACCAAAGCAGATAACAATAGGAGTGCGAAGTGAGAAACAGGAGCGGGAATGGAGAGAGAGCTTAGAGCAGGATTTGAATTCCCTCCCACAGGAGTTGTGGTCCAGACAGGACACGGATGTAGGGAGGGTTAAAAACGCTAATCCAGTTGAAGTCAGACTAAAGACAGGGCGCCAGGGGCCCTATAGACCACAATACCCAATCAAGACAGAAGCAATTGAAGGAATTAGAGAAACGATTAAGGGATTGATAGAAGCAGGGGTATTAAAGGAAACCCGGAGTAGGTGTAATACCCCGCTCCTACCAGTAAAGAAGGCGGACGGAGAAAAATGGAGATTGGTGCATGACCTAAGGGCAATTAATGAGGTAGTGGAAGATATGCCCGTAGAAGTTCCAAACCCTTACACCTTGCTGACAAATATACCACCTGAAAGTAGATGGTTTACGGTAATCGACCTATGTTCAGCATTTTTTAGTGTGCCACTAGCTCCAGAAAGTAAGTATCTCTTTGCATTTACGTACGAGGGGAAACAATACACATACAATAGAATGCCCCAAGGATTTAAACATTCCCCACATGTATTCAATCAGGTGTTGAAAGCAGATTTAGAAGGAATACAGTTGGAAGGAACACTGCTACAATATGTGGATGATTTATTATTATGCACAGAGACACAAGAACAATGCAGGAAGGATAGTTTAAAACTTTTGAAAAGACTAGCAGAGGGGGGTCATAAAGTATCCTGGAAGAAGCTGCAGCTGTGCCAGAGACAGGTAGAATACTTGGGGAGAGAAATATCCGCAGGGCAGAAGGGGATAGCTTCACAGCAAATAGACGCAGTACTAAAAATTCCGAAACCACAGACAGTGGGACAAATGATGACATTTTTGGGAATGACAGGCTTCAGTTCAGAATGGGTGGAAAACTATGCAGAAAAAACGCAGGCCCTACGAAAGATAATGAAGGAAGCAGGGTGTGACGAATTAAAAGCCAAACTAAAATGGGACAAAGATGCGCTAGAAGCATTTGAGAATATAAAGAGTGAAATGGCACAGGCACCAGCATTGGCTTTACCGACCTATGACAAGCCCTTTGATTTATTTGTGAGTAACAGAGAAGCCGGATTTGCTACAGCAGTGTTAACACAGGAAAGTTGCAAGGGAAGGCGAAGGCAGACTGTAGCATATTATAGTACCAAACTAGATGACGTAGCAATGGGATACCCGCCGTGTTATCAAGGCCTGGCGGCAGCTTGGTGGGCGTACGAAAAGGCAGCTACGGTCACAATGGGATATCCGATAAACTTACATGTATACCATAAAATAGCTGAATTGATTGAAAAAGGGAAGTTTGTTCTGACGCCGGCTAGAATTCACCATTTTCAAATGCTGACCACATTCCCGGACATTACGATAGTAAAGTGCAATAGGGCCAACCCAGCTGACTATATGCCATTGCCACATGAGGGAGAGGAGCATGAGTGTGTGAGAGAGACAAGAGCGTTTATGAAACTGAGGAAAGATCTGAAGGCAGATAGGTTAAACACAGAAGAAAAGAGAACGTTGTATGTTGACGGCTCGTGCCATAGGGATCATAGGGGAAATCATGCTGGCTATGCAGTAGTTGAACAGAAAGGGAAAACATTTGAGGTAGTGGAGGCAAAAGAATGTGAGCAGCCATGCTCAGCCCAGTTAGCGGAGCTTGCAGCACTGACCAGAGCATGTGAATTAGCAAACGGGGAAGCAGTGGAAATTTATACTGATTCGGCCTATGCCCACGGGGTTTGTCACCTGTTTGGGGCAATATGGAAGCAAAGGGGATTTATGAAAAGCGGAGGAGGACCAATTCAACACGAAGTTCAAATCAGGGCTTTAATAAGGGCTATGATGGGCCCAAGGGAATTAGCCATAATTAAGTGTCAGGCGCATAAAAAGGGAACAGATAACATCACACAGGGAAATACCAAAGCTGACAAGGCGGCTAAAGAAGCATCAGGATACATTGAGGCTACGATAGCCCCAGTAGAAATAGCAAGGCCGCACCCAGGGCCAGGTGTGGGGAATATCGAACCTCAAATCACATTAGAAGATGTGGCACAATTACAGGAAGAAGCCCCTGTAGCAGAAAAAACAATGTGGAGAGAGAGAGGAGCATTACAGGGACAACATGACAAAATATGGAGAAATGGGGAAGGGTTGATCATAGCACCCACATCGTTACTAACCGTACTAATTAGTGAAGCACACGGGGTGGATCACTGTGCGAGAGGAGAAGTGGCTAGGAAGATTAAGAAAGAAGGATTCTGGTCACCATACCTGCAAAACTCAATTGACTACATACTAGGTCTGTGTGAGGTGTGTGCTCAGAATAATATCAGGAAGGGCATTACTGCCCCAATAGGGCACATACCCATTCCAGAAGGGCCGTTTAAACATCTATGCATGGACTATGTGGATATGGGAAAGGTGGTAAGAGGGAAAAGATACATGCTAGTGATTATTGATAGATTCAGCAGATGGATAGAAGCAACGCCATCCAAAGATCAAGGATCTGGAACGGTAATTAACTTCCTGTCAAAAGAAATTATCCCAAGATTTGGCATACCCATGCAATTAAGTTCAGACAATGGATCTGCTTTTATAGGGAGGGCACTGAGAGAGACACTCTCAGCACTCCGTATAAAGCAGAGGTTTGGATGTGTGTATCATCCTCAATCCCAAGGAATGGTGGAGAGAGCAAACGGAACCCTCAAGGCGAAAATAAGCAAAATTTGTAGTGAGACAGGGAAAAACTGGATAGATGCTCTGCCATTGGCTTTAATGCAGTACAGGAGTCAGGAAAACAGAATCACACATTTAAGCCCGCATGAGATGATGACAGGAAGAGTAATGCCGGTGCCAAAGATCGGGGGAACAGGGGGCCCCACATTGGAGTGTTTAGATCAGGATGCAAGAGAGTATGTACGACAATTAACTTTTATACATAGAACTATTTTTGAACAGGAAAAGGCCAAGGAGGAGGAGAGCCCTGCCACGGAACACCAGATCACACCGGGAGATCAAGTATACATCAGAAAGTTCCGGAGACGTTGGCATGAACCCAGACGAGAAGGGCCGTTTGAAGTCACCAGAGTATCTCCCACGGCGTTGCAAGTAGAAGGCAGTACACTGTGGTATCACTTGAACCATTGTACCAGAACGGTACCCGGGGTAGGGGAGAGAAGGGAGACTGAAGTTAGAGGTAGGGTGGATAGAAGTAGCAGCGAGGAAGAGATAGCACTACACGAGGATAATCGTGAGGGGGAGGAGCAGAGCCAAAGTACAGCAGAAATAATAAATGATGATGAGAGTGGTTCTGTGCATGAGCTGGCTGATGATACAAATGCCCAGCTTCAGCCTGTTAGTCACGGTGCCGAGGGAGGTGAGGACGGGGAAAGGGCCTCGTTCCCCACATGGGACTTGGAAACTGTTTCCCTGGGGGACTTCCTTGACCCGTAACAAGGGAAAGCGGGATGCAGATGATATAGGGGTGCGGAATCAGGAAGGTAGAGTATTAAGACAAACAAGACGTAGGCGATCAGTGAGTATGGATACTATTTGGGAGAAAGGAGGGGTCTGTGTTATGTTTGGAGATCAGTGTTGCACATTTATCCCTAACAACACTGATCCAGAGGGGTCGTTTACACGGGCCATGAATAAGTTGAAGAATCTTAGGGCAGAAGTGAAAGAGAATGCTGGGTTTGGGCATGAAGCATGGAATTGGTTGGATAGGATGTTTGGAAGATGGGGGGCATGGTTTGCCAAAGCTGGAGCTGTAGCAATCATAATCATAACCGTTCTAGGACTCATATTTTGTTGTTTTTTACCCGCCCTGAGATCCTTCCTTACCAGAGTTGCAACACGGCAGATGATGGTGACAAGCAGCTCACGTTCGCGAGGAAAAACGGAGGAAAGGGAAAACCTTGAGCTGCCTCCGATGAGCGGATTCACCATGACCCTGGTCGAGATGGAAACTCGTCACTCTGTGAAAGGACTATAATAATGGACGATTGCTTTGTACCAACAACAGCACCTGACTGAAATTCGCAAGAGACTTGGAGAACTTAGTCTGTACACAGGAATCAGTCTTTTTTCCTTCCCTTGACAAGGGTGGGAAGGTTTTTGGCTGATGACTGTCAGGAGCAAGCAATCTGGGGGAGCGACCCGAGAATTAGAACCTGGATAGATGAATTATGATAAAGAAGAATTAGGGACATTGTTCCCTGACCAAAGTATTCGGCTCCTCCACATTGCCTGCAAAAAGTGTTTAAAATAAATTGTCAATGGGATCCAGTAAGGGGATTATTTGAGCTTGGTAATTTGTGTGAGGCTAGGGAATAGCCTCAAAGGGGGGACATGTAAGGGAATTTGTACTGGATATTGTATGAGTTAGGTACCAAGTTTAGAATCATAGGTTTTAGTGAAATGATAAAGTAGATTTAGGTGAGTATTGAGATGAGTGTGTAACCCAGGGTAACTTTGTGTGACCTAATGTAATCAAGTATAGCTAATGTAATCAAGTATAGCTAAGGTAATCAAGTATAGCTAAGGTAATCAAGTATAGTTAATATGATTAAAGCAGAAGACCCAGAAAAAGAGTATAGCTTTACTTAACATTTAAAATACAACAGTCACTTGGGAAAACAATGAACACGGCTCAGGGCTTAACTAAAATGGTTGGCCATAAATAAGGGCCATAAAAAGACAGGAATGAAGGAAGCCTGTTTTTGTATACATTCGGCCTTGGTCAGCAAAAACCACGACACAAGCAGGAAAGTTTACAGAGACGAGATAAGGACTGACTTATGGCTACCATGGTTGACGAAGCAGAGAGAGAAACGACCAGTCTTGACTGAGACAGATAGAGGCTCACTATAAACAGTGGTGGCCAAAGTAAGAAAAGCAAGATAAGAGGGCTGTAAATTAAGATAAGAGTTTGAATCATGGAGTTAAAATGTATATAAAAGGCGGTAAGCCCTGAAGCTTTTTTAGATTGCTCCGGACAATCTCAGCTCTGTTTTTCTCATGCTAAGAAAAATAAAGTTCACTGCTTGGAAGATCGCTCCTCAGACTCTCTGTGTTTTAATATTTGAATAGGTACAAACAAATTGTCGTCCTGGGGAACCACGACACTATCCAGTTATAACTCTATCCCTACCATCACTCTCCACTGATTATCAATCTCTAACACGCACAGGCCTCACACCCTCACTCTTCCCCACAACATCCCCAACTCACAGCAACACCCCCATCAACTCTCCCAGGTGTCCCCCACACCCTCCCCCTCTGCACAACCCCACCCCCCCAACCTCTTACACTATCTCATTCATGACCTGCCCCATTCCATCTCCCAAACCCTCTTCATGACACACTCTTCACCCACCCCCACCCAACCTCTTACACTATCTCATTCATGACCTGCCCCATTCCATCTCCCAAACCCTCTTCATGACACACTCTTCACCCACCCCCACCCCTAACTTATCCTCCTCCCGAGCTACCCTCTCCCCTATGCACCATTCCCTATCTCAGCTGAAAACGCTCCCAGCCCTCCCTGAGCTGCACACCCCCCTGCTTAGCCCCTCCCCACCGTCCCAGCTCCCTGCACCCTCCCCCCACAAACCTCCTGCCGAATTTGAAATCCAATTTAAGCTCCATTGACAGTGAATATTGATGAGTGAATTATTACTTGACTAAGGGGTGTATTGGATTCCCCATCAGTCTATTTTTAAAGACAAGCTCAGTGCTTGGCCCTGCTAATAATTCTGTGCATTTGGTCCCAAAATCCAGACTGGTCAGTGAAACTCCTGAAGGAAGTTGATCTAAATCGAAGGCACATGGATTATGTTATCGTGCAACAACTGTTTTCACTCCCCGGGCAGTACTAAAAGTCAATATAATCAGATCAGCCAGGAAGGCTGCAAGCTGTCAGCTAAAATAATGCCGTAAAATGCATGGATTGATTGATGCGCACAGTTCTGGTCTCCATTATTCTAAAATGGATATTGAGGCTCTGGAGAAGGTGCAGTAAAATTGGACCAGAACTCAGACGTTTCACATATCAGGAAAGCTTAAATAGGCCGGAGCTCCCTCCGTGGAAAAGTGAAGGCTGAGGGATTACCGAAAGGAAGTCTGTAAGATTATGAAAGGATTTGTATGTTTAAGGCAGAGATTGACAGATTTCTGATTAACAACAGCGTAAAGGGATACGGGGATAGTAGGTAATAATACTAAAAATGATAATAGCTTATTGTCACAAGTAGGCTTCAGTGAAGTTACTGTGCGAAGCCCCTATTCGCCACATTCCGGCACCTGTTCGGGGAGGCCGGTACGGGAATTGAACCCACGCTGCTGGTCTTGTTCTGAATTACAAGCCAGCTGTTTAGCCCACTGTGTTAAACCAGCCCCAAGTGTAAAAGGCATTGAAATGGCCGATCGGCCATGATCGTATTGAATGGCGGAGCAGGCTCGACGGGCTGAATGGCCTCCTCCTGTTCCTATGATAGGTTTGGCATAAAGATGATGGGGGGGGGGGGGCTTTCCGGTTCCCCCAGCCACGTGTTTATCGGCGGCGAGCCGTTTGCTGGCGGTGGGATTACCTCTTTCCGCTGCTTGTCAGCGGGATTTCCCAATGAAGCCGCCCCACACCATCGGGAAAACCATGGGCAGCAGGGTGCACTGCTGGCGGGAACAGAGCATCCCAGCCGGATATTTCCGGCCGATGTTTCCAATTGCAGAGGAGACCAGAATTAACAAGCATAAAAATGTGAGATTCACTAATATATCCAGGAAGAAATTCAGGAGGAACCTCTTTACCCAGAGAGTGGTGCAAATGTGGGATTTGCGTGTTGGCTGCGGGGGCCGTCCTGGTGGAGGGGCCGGGGAATCCGACTCCGGGGGGGAGCCTCCACAGTGGCGAGGCCCACGATCAGTGGGCGCGTCCATTCGGGGGCGGGGGGGGTTATGTTCCTCCGCACCGGGCCCCTGTAGGGCTCAGCCGTGTAGCGGGGGGTGGGGCCAGCGCGAAAATGGGAGGGGTCCATGTTCCTCTGCGCCGGGCCCTGTAGGGCTCAGCCATGTTGCATGGGGGTCAGCGCGAAGAAGGCTGCTGCGCACATGCGCAGACCTGCGGTCAGCCGGCGTGCACATGCACAGCCGCGCGGGCGTAACTGCAGGGCCTCGCAGGCAGCTAGAGCTGAGGGACACACGCCGGGGCCCTGCTAGCTTCCTTGAAGATGGAGAATCACCCCGGACTTTCCAGGAAAAAGTCCGGAGTGATTCCCGCCCGTTTTCCGGCAGGCGTGGGGACTTATTCCCGAGAAGGGAGAATCCCGCCCCATGGCGTGGTCCTGGCATGAAGTCACCTCATTCAGGCAAGTGCTGATAGTTCACCTCCAGGAGATAGGCCGAGATAGGCCCTTCCCGCCCGACAGTATGACAACAACGCAGTGTGACACAAAGTTAAAAGAAAACCACTTTGAGCTTTTCCAAATGTCCTGCTGATAATTGTTCTGATACCAGGAAGGTCAGTCCAGCTCAGGGAGCGCTTGACTAATGTTAAATGTTGTCGTTTTTTGGTGTTTTTAATACAAGGTTGTGAGGGGCGGGAGGGGGGGGGGGGGGGGGTTGGAATTTTGTGGAGTTCCCAAGAGCAGGAATTGTAGCGTACAGTGTGGTTCAATTAGGTGGGATGCAAAATTTTGATTTCCCAGCTGCGGGTTGAGATAGCGATAAAGTTAGTGGCGTGTTTGTGGCATGTAGAAAATTACGTCAGTCCATGGTGGGTTCCTACTTATAATACATTTGCACACCAGGAATACACATCAACACGGTACAGTTTTCAATAAAATCCCCCCTCTTGGCACCTGGTTGATTGTTTGAAGGTGGCATGCGCCAGTCAGCTTGGTCCAGTTGTGACTAAGGTTACCAGGTTGAAGTCTGTGGCACAAGGCAGTGAGGGTTCGAAGGTCGGCTTTTGAGAGCAGATGTGGTGGAGGGGAGAGAGTGTAGTACTCAGGTGAAGGGTGGAGCGGTGGAGGGAAGGGTCTAGCATCCTGGGAGTGGTGGTGCTGGGAGCAATGGGTAGGTCAAGCAGGGTTTGAAAGATGGATGAAGGGCCTAAAGGGAGGAGTCAGTGGTATAAATGTTGAGGTCCTGAGGGGCCGACTGAGCACACTGGGTGGCAGAGGGAACAGTCACAGCCAAAGGAGGAAGCTTTACTCGGTGGGGGGAGCACTTACTGAGTCAGGGTCGGCGATTAGAAGGTCTGATGGGGTGGGTTACAAGAGCAAACAGAAGCATGGAGGAGGACAGTTCAGGATCAGAGTGGGCATTGCGGTGGTCACAGGTGTAGGACCATGGGGAGAGATGGCATGTGCAGGCAAATGGTGAGAGGGTTTAGGATAACGGGGCAGGTTCAGGGGTAACAGAGGGGAGAGGAAAGGTTATGTTGGGTGGGTCAAGAGGGATGGGATGCGTCAGTGTGATGAGGGAGGGTGGTAGGTACAGGATCGGGTTTGGAGCGTAAGGTGCAGCATTTCTGTGGCTCACCGAAAAAGCACGTTCAGTCGCAGAGATTGCCGAGGAGGGCGTTTTTTGGTGCACAATTGGCCAATTAAACGGATTCCCTAACAATTATTTAAAGGTGGGAACTATGGGCGAGCAGTCCAAAGATGTGCAAGTTAGGGGGTTACAACGATAGGGTCGGTGTGGGCCTAGGTAGGGTGCTCTTTCAGAGGGTCGATGGGCTGAATGGCCTCGTTCTGCACTGTAGGAATTCTATGTCTCGGTCTCACATGTACGTCTGCCTCTTTTTCACAGTGACGTGACTGTCATAACCATAGGTCTCATTCACCCGAATTTCCTACAGGGTCAGGAGCAAGAGGAGAGAATGCGAAGGAGAGCTCTCATTGTCCAACAGCAGAGGCCACAAGGCCAACAGCACCAGAGAGGGAGGCTGGACCAGATGTAGCCGTTCAAGAAAGGCATTGGCGCAGACAAACACCAACATATTAACATAGACATAGAACAGTACAGCACAGAACAGGCCCTTCAGCCCTCAATGTTGTGCCGAGCCATGATCACCCTACTCAAACCCACATATCCACCCTATACCCGTAACCCAACAACCCCCCCTTAACCTTACTTTTATTAGGACACTACGGGCAATTTAGCATGGCCAATCCACCTAACCCGCACATCTTTGGACTGTGGGAGGAAACCGGAGCACCCGGAGGAAACCCACGCACACAGGGGGAGGACGTGCAGACTCCACACAGACAGTGACCCAGCCAGGAATCGAACCTGGGACCCTGGAGCTGTGAAGCATTTATGCTAACCACCATGCTACCCTGCAGCCCCTATATCCACAGGAGAACATCCTATCTCCAGATATCAGAGAGGTGATGCCGGAGATGTCTGAGGCTGACCCGGGAAATAGTCACTGAGATATGTTGGATTGTTCAGCAAGAGGTGTGGGCTGGCGGTTATGCCGGAACATGCCAGTGACCCTCAGGATTACAGCGGTGCTCAATTTCTTCCCAGTGTGGCATCCAGGGCGTCACAGCAAACATAGGTGCCAGCGTCGACATATTATCAGGTGTGATCAAGTCGGGTCACATTCCCAACATCGGCACCGGATTCCGGATAATAAGGTAGGTGGGTGGGGACAGAAATAGGGAGCCCGCCCACCTTATACAAATTTAACTAAGGTGATTATTTAAGCTTATTAATCAGACGATGGATTGAATAAAACGTAGAGACTGCAATAAATCACTTGCAGAGAGTGTTTTATGCCAGGTGGGATTCCTTTTTTTTAATTAGGCAGTTTGTTCAGGGGGTTTAAAGAGTTCGGCTACCCCTCCGGGTTTCATAGAACAGGACAGCACAGAACAGGCCCTTCGGCCCTCGATGTTGTGCCGAGCATTGTCCGAAATCAAGATCAAGCTATCCCACTCCCTGTCTTTCTGTGCCTATCCAATAACCGCTTGAAAGTTCCTAAAGTGTCCGACTCCACTATCACAGCAGGCAGTCCATTCCACACCCTAACAGTTCAGTTTAACAGTTTAGAGTTCTCCGACCGCTGGAAGTACTTTATGCGTGAGGCGGAGTTTACATTTACACGTTGGGTGGCTCCTGCTAGAGTCTCTGTTTTTTGGCTCTTTATGCTTTGTTTCAGGGATGAGCTGGTGTGGAAAGGTCCAAGGAATCGGTGGAATGTCGAAGTTACAGAAGAAAGGTCAGGGAAGGAAGGTGCCGAACGAAAGTCCGCGGCGACCGCTGCTGTGAGACAGGAGGAAAGATGGCTGCTGCTGGATCGTCGGGTGGGGCCGCAATCATTACGGTTGAAGCTGTTGACCGAGTTGGTGTCGGGGGAGTTCGAAAGGTTGTTCGCCAAATATTTAGAGGTGCATTGGAGAGAGACGATGACCTCGCTCAAAGGGTGCATGGGCGAGATGCTTGCCTCGAAAAAGGTGTCTTTGATGAAGATGTTAACGGAGGGGCAGGAGCAGGGAGAGAAGATAAAGGGGGTGGAGGAGGCGTTATGACAACATAGCGACCAGTTCACCTCGATGGAGCTGTGGATGTCAATAAAGGGCTGAGGAACAAGCTGGAGGACCTGGAAAACAGGTCGAGGTGACAAAACTTGAGGATCTTGGGTCTGCCCGAGGGGATGAAGGGCCAGAGGTCGACCAAGTATTTTGTGGACATGATCGTCAAGATTTTAAAACAAACTTTTCTTTTTCAAAATCATTCTCTAGCTGCATCTCAGATAATAATGCTATTGCATGCTGGAGATCATCCACCAATTAAAAATAATTGAACAGCCTTGCCCAGCCCATCCACAATTTATACACTATACATTTTTAAAATTTAGATTTAAACATATTTCCCACTATGGAAATAAAAATAAAATTTTAATTTGTGCGGAGTCTGCATGTTCTCCCCCTGTCTGCGTGGGTTTCCTCCGGGTGCTCCCGTTTCCTCTCACAAGTCCCGAAAGATGTTCTGTTAGGTGAATTGGACATTCTGAATTCTCCCTCAGTGTAGACATAGAGGGCAGGATTCTCTAATCCCACGGCAGAGTGTCCACGCCGTCTTAAACGTCATTGCGTTTTACGACGGCGTGAACGGGCCGAGCCGAGGACTAATTCAGGCCCCTGGGAGGAGGAGGGTTTCTGTCAGGGGACATTGTGCTATCGAACAAAGATTGACTCATGAACAGGAGTGTGGTGGGGGGAGGGGCCGCGATCGTTGGAGCCAGTTTCAATGGCCTCGGTGGTGTGAATGGTAGGGGGAGGGGAGCGATACTGGGTGAGGTGTTTGCAAGAGAAAATAGCTGGAGGGATTCTGGAAAGGGGGGAGGAAGTTGGAAAGGATCTGGAGGGCAGTTTTCAACACTATCTCGAGGGGGGTTTGCATGCAGGGTCCCCTGGGGGCCATATTCAGGGTGTCAAACCGGCTGGAGTTGTAGGCGGGTGCGGGGAAGATGTTTTAGCCTTCACCTCGCTGATTGCTCGCAGGAAGGTCCTGTTGGGGTAGAGAGCAGCTTTTCCACCCTGTGCCTTGGTGTGGTGGGGGGACCTAATGGCGTTCTTAGCTTTGGAAACGGTGAAATTTGCCCTGGGGGGGGGGGGGGGGGGGGGGGGGAGACGAGTGATAGACTCCACAAGAGTTGGGGTTTGTTCATTCTGCATTTTGGAGAGTGTCAAGGGAGGAGCTTTTCTTGTGTAGGTGGTTTAATATGTCGAGGGTGTATGTGTTATTGTAAAATGTAGGCCTACTTGTAAATGAATGTGGCAGCTGAATCTCAACACCTGCTTATCATCGCTCACAAAGGCCTATTCGGCTACAGGAGGTTGCCTTTTGGAATAACCAGCACCAGCTGTGTTTCAGCGCTCAATGGACCAGATCCTTTGTGGCTTACAGCGGGTACAATGTTACCGAGATGATATATTGATCACCAGCACAAGTGATCAAGAATACTTCCAACACTTTGAGGCGTTGCAACTGCCCCCTCATGGGGAGTTAGGGATGGGCAATAAATGCTGGCACAGCCAGTGACCCCCATGTCTCAGAACGAATACAAATATGTTTTAAAAAAATGCTTCTCCCACTTGTTGCTGGAGATGTGGATGGAGGGGATGAGGGAGAAAGTGGCAGGGAAGAAGACAATTTGTGGCGAAGATAAGAAGGGTTGTCTTTGCATTCCAGGTTGAGTTGGGGGGGACGGGAGTCAGTATTATAATTACCTTGGCGTTAGTAGTGGTTTTAATCTTTCTAACTTTCTTGGGGAATCATTCAGGTCAGTAAGTCGGAACCATCCAAAATCTCCGGCTCTAACTAAGGGCGAGGGTTTCCGGCACTTCCCAAGGCGGACCCTTCCTGTCCCTTCGAAGTTGACCCCCCTGCAGCAGATTCCTCGGCAGCGGGGGGGTGAAGGCAAGCTATGCAAAGGCCCCCAGACTTTGGTAGGCCTGGAAGATCCTGCTGGTGGCCAATGGTTCGTCACATCTACCGAGGGGAAAGCCGCCTTGGGGAGTGGGGGGAGGCGGGGCAAAGTTGGAGACTTCCTTGGAGAGTCCCAGCTGCTGGAGAATTGCCCATTGGAAAACCAAACTTCCCAGGCAATCCCCGTGTAGTCAATGTGTTGGGATTCCCGTTTGAGGGAAGGGTGTGGGGGGGAGAGGGGGCGCGGAGTAATCTCTGAGGTATGACCATCTGGAAAGACGAAGTTCTAGGCTTGTTCCACCTTGATGAGGGGAAAAATAATGCCAGAATTGGGGCAGAATAAAAAAGCACAAGATATACAAGTGCCATTGAAATAAATCAAAGTGGAGGCAGCTGAGACATTAACAAACTGTTTAATCAGAAGTGAAGTCAGTAATGATTGCATTGAACAAGGGCGACAGAATATTCGTTCCACCATGTCACTGAGACGGAGCATGAAAGGCGATTACAGCAGCAGCATATGTGTGTGTATGTGTGTGTGAGATGGCTGGGCTCCAGATCCATGCTGGTGGTTCAGTGTACCCTCATCGACAGATTAAAGACGTATGGGTGTTGTACGTCATGCAATCGCTCACCGCCCTGCTCCAATTCAGCAGCAGTGATTGGCCACGTTTGCGATTGTAACTATTAAGTGATTCTGCCAATATATAAAGACGGCCTTTCAGATGGTCTTCCGGATTGCATATCGTCAACCATTTATCAGTTGGGATTTGTGCCAATTAGCACAATTTGTTTATTGTAATATATTTCTTTTACCTGGAATAGCTTAGCTTCGAGTGAAGAACTGGAAGTGGACAAATGAACTCATCACATTATGGCTGTCTATTATATTTACTCCGGGGAGAAATATTTAACATAGATATTAACTTGAAGGCAGTTTGTAATTGTGCAGATGAATTAGTAGGAGGACGGACAGAGTGCCAATAGAATGCGTCTTCCACTTGATACATCCCTCATATTGCTTCAGCATTTTCTCCGCGTTTTATTCTGGGAACAAATTGCATTTATATAGCATCTTTAATGTCGTAAAACTCCACTAAAGACACTTCACAAGAGTTTGTACAGACAGTAAAAACAGTCAGTACAGACAGTGTGACAGTAGGATACACATAGAGTTACCTGAGTAGGTGACAAAAGGTTGGTCAAAAAGGTAGCTTTAAAGCAACATTGTAAAGAAGAAACTTCACAGAAGAGATTGTGGGAGTAATGTTTAAAAGGGGGAAAGAGGGATTGGGCAGTGGAAATAGAGAGAGAAGGAGAGAGACAGAGCGAGAGTTGAAGTGATACAGGGAGAACAGCCCTTTCATGGGATATTATTCTCTGTAAAATACTCATCATGTTGAATTCTGAAATACTTTCCCGTCTATTATTAAATCCCAGGATAATACTGCCAGAAAGTCATCAAAAAGCCAGAGGTACTCTGAGGTAGCTTGGACACAAAATGGCTCCTACTAAAACCAAAATGGTGGCCACGTGCAGACTTGAGGACAATGGCTCGCATTAGCTGTGAAGACGATTGGAGTTCATATTCAACAAAATAATCCCAAATGCTGTTTATGATCCTGGACCCATTGCCCACGACTAACCAGGAAAAACCTTGCACAATTCAACAAACCTGCAGTTGATAGTTGAAAATTAATTGACCTTACCTGATAATTAATGTTTCTCATGCTTTCTGGAATCTCTGAGCTCAGCATATTACGAACGTGCGCGTGATTTATCCAACCAGCCCAGCCATAGCACTGTTATTTTGGGATAACTGACACTTTGCTAACACTGCATATTTTGTTGTATATATAGCAGACAATTAAACTTTCTGCCCCTGTATTGTGACAATGTAGCCGTTTTTGCAAATGGCAAATAACGATTAAAAGATGACATTTAGCGCAACATAATATTGTGGAGATATTCACTGGATAAAATAATTTTTTTGTTGATAAATAATACTTGAACTGCATCAGTGTTTGTGACCGAAATACTCTTATCAATCAATCGGTGAACAATAATTGCAAGTTTTATCGAGGACAGACCAGCCTTTCTTTGGTCCAAAATGCCTGCATGGTAAAGACCTAGTTTACTGATTAATAGTAGATCAGAAACTTAATCATAGAATGGAGGGGATGGTTACAGCACAGGAGAGGGCCAAATATGCCTGCACTAGTTATTTGAAGGGTCATCCGATTAATCTCACTCCTCCTGCTCCATATAGCTCTGCACATTACTCCCTTTCAAGTATATTTTCACTTTTTTCTTTATTCTTTCATGGAATGTGGGCGTCACTGGCAAGGGCATTTATTGCCCTTCCCTAATTGCCCTTGAACTGAGTGGCTTGCAAGACCATTTCCGAGGGCAGCTGTTCTAACCAGCACATGTTTCACGGGGTAGGGATGATCCACTACCCTGTGGAACTTGCAAAACACGCGCTTCCCCGATAAGGAGGCGGGGGTCCTGTCATAATATACACATCAGTATATAATGGTGCAGAGACACACACTGACTGACACACTGCAAGACCAATCAACACACACAACACAGCAGCCAATCTCCAGTTAGGGCACGCTCACTATAAAGCCAGAGGGCACTAGTTTTCCCACTCATTCAGGATGCAGCCTCTGAGACGGACAGAGCTCGCAGCTAGTAGCACAAACCTTCACCGTGTGCTAACAGTTTAGACTGGTTAGGATAGGCATAGGTCTTCAGTTAATCTAACATAGTGTTCCTCACCTGAGGAAGGAGCTGCGCTCCGAAAGCTCGTGTTTGAATCATACTTGTTCCAGATAAGCCCACCATAATTTCAAATACCTTCTTTGGATCTCACCTCAGCCTTGCCTGTTCTGGGGAGAACAATCTCAGCTTTTCCACTCTTTCCACACAACACAAAGTAAATTGTCGAGTCACAATTCGCCGCCCAAGTACCCTGACGCTGCAACACTGCGCAAGGAATCAGGTCGGACTGTCTCATTGTCTCGGCCTCCTCCAGGGGGCCATTCTGGGGGAGAAGGATTCACTTTTGTCGCAAGATCCTCGCTATTACACAGGAACAGAGGAATAAGAAACAGAAGTAGGCCATTTATCCCTCCTGGCCTGCTCCGCGATTCAATCAGATCTCCCTGTTCTCAAATCCACCTCCCCATCTGTTCCCCATATCCCTTTAACCCGTTTCTTTTATATCAGAAATATATCTATCTCCCTCTTGAAACCA
Organism: Scyliorhinus canicula; assembly: GCF_902713615.1. NCBI lineage: Eukaryota > Metazoa > Chordata > Chondrichthyes > Carcharhiniformes > Scyliorhinidae > Scyliorhinus > Scyliorhinus canicula. The sequence goes on along the minus strand of NC_052166.1, from coordinate 22,125,580 downwards.
TTTGATGACTCAGATTCCATCGCACTATGGAGCAGCAAGTTCCACAAATTCACCACCCGCTCTGTGAAATAGTTCCTCCTCATCTCAGTTCTAAATCTACCGCCTCTCAACCTATATCAGTGACCTCTCATTCTAGTTAGCCCTGCAAGGGGGAACATTTGGTCTATGTTTACTTTATCAATCCCTTTTAGTATTTTCTATACCTCGATCAGGTCCCCTCTCATCCGCCGAAGCTCCAGCGAGTATCAGCCCAAACTTTTTTTTTTTTTTTTTTTAAATTTAGATTACCCAATTATTTTTTCCAATTAAGGGGCAATTTAGCGTGGCCAATCCACCTACTCTGCACATTTTTGGGTTGTGGGGGCGAAACCCACGCAAACACGGGGAGAATGTGCAAACTCCACACGGACAGTGACCCAGAGCCGGGATCGAACCTGGGACCTCAGCGCCGTGAGGCGGTTATGCTAACCACTTGGCCACCGTGCTGCCCGAGCCCAAACTTTTTAATCTCTCCTCAAACATCAGCCCTTTCACCCCTGGAATCTATCTGGCAAAACTCCTCTGAACTGCCGCCAATGCCACCACATCCTTCCTCAAATAAGGAGACCAAAATTGGACACACACAATACTCCAGATGTGGTCTCACCGGCACCCTATTCAATTGCAACAACACTTCTCTACATACACCAGTCCTTTTGCAATAAACGCTAACTTTCCATTTGCCTTTTTAATGATATGCTGTACCTGCATACCGGTTTGCCTGGTGTTGCTCCTAGCATGTCCTCCTGCACAATTCATTAAACATTGGCAACAAAGCACGGAGAAGTCTTCCAGTGTCCTGGTCAACATTCCAATCTAAACTAATACCGTGTCCTTCTGATAAATGTTAGGGCAGCATGGTCGCACAAGTGGCTAGCGTTGTGACTTTACAGCGCCAGGCTCCCAGGTTCGATTCCCCGCTGGGTCACTGTCTGTGCACGTTCTCCCCATGACTGCATGGGTTTCCTCCCAGTGTTCCGGTTTCCTCCCACAGCCCAAAGACATGTGGGTTAGGTGGAATGGCCATGCTAAATTACTCTTAGTGTCCAAAATGGTTAGGAGAGGTTATTGGGTTACGAGGATCGGGTGGAAGAGAGGGCTTAAGTGGGTCGGTGCAGACTTGATGGGCTGAATGGCCTCCTTCCTTCTGTTCTATAATGCCAAACAATCCGCCAATTGGTCAGATTCTTGCGATAACCATCAGGCCTGCAGGTAAATCCCTCAATAAAGTCACCACATTCTTGCAGCTAATAATGAAAACTAACGGAAAGAAGCAGGAAAGAAAATGGTGGAGAACAGCACAATGAGGAAGGAAGAGGAAGAGAGACTCTGCACGTTTGCCATGGCTGGTCTGGGAACATTCAATAGCAAAGAGTAGAAACAGCTGTAATTTTAAAAATTATTTCATGGGATGCCACTGGCAAGTCCCATCCCTAATTGCCCTTGAGAAGGTGGTGGTGAGCTGCCATCTTGAACCCCTGCAGTCCACGTGGTGCAAATACATCCACAGTCCTGTTAAGGAGGGGAATCCAGGATTTTGGCACAACATAGAACATAGACCAGTACAGCACAGAACAGGCCCTTCGGCCCTCGATGTTGTGCCGAGCAATGATCACCCTACTCAAACCCACGTATCCACCCTATACCCATAACCCAACAACCCCACATCCCCCTTAACCTTACTTTTTAGGACACTACGGGCAATTTAGCATGGCCAATCCACCTAACCCGCACATCTTTGGACTGTGGGAGGAAACCGGAGCACCCGGAGGAAACCCACGCACACACGGGGAGGATGTGCAGACTCCGCACAGACAGTGACCCAAGCCGGGAACCGAACCTGGGACCCTGGAGCTGTGAAGCATTTATGCTAACCACCATGCTACTGTGCTGCCCTCCATGCTACCGTGCTGCCCTTAACAATAGTGAAGGAAGTGCGATATATTTCCAAGTTAGGATGATGTGTGGCTTGGAGGGGTAGTTGTAGGGGGTGCTGATCCCATGCGACCGCTGCCCTTGTCCTTCCAGGTGGTAGAGGTCGCAGATTTTGAAGGTGGTGTCGAATGAGCCTCGGTGAGTTACGGCAGTGCATTCTACAGCTGGTACACACGGCAGCCACTGTGCGTCGGTGGTGCAGGGCGTGACTGCTGAAGGTGGTGGATGAGGTACCAATCAAGCGGGCTGCTTTGTCCTGGATGGCGTTGACCTTCTTGAGGGTTGTTGGAGCTGCACTCATCCACCAAGTGGACAGTATTCCATCACGACTTGTGCCTTGTCGATGACGGACACGATTGGGGGAGTCAGGAGATGATTTAATCGCCACAGAATTCCCAGTCTATGACCTGATCTTGTGTCCACAGTATGTATTTGGATGGTCCAGATAGATTTCAGGGTCAGTGCTAACCCTCAAGATGTTGATGGTGGGGTATTGAGTGATGAATATTAAAAAGAAAGAAAGAATGGCGCTCTATTTATCGAGAGAATTTTCACTTCCCGGGTATTTTGAATCCAGGGATCATTTCTCTTCACGTTGTTATGTAGGCAAACACGACAACTGATTGGTGCTTGACTGCTTGGTTGGGAATCAATAAGGCGGAAAGTGGATTTGTGGATCTGGAATTTCTTGGGATGCAACCCCAGTGTTAATCCCAAGATTGCATCTGCCCTACCAGAGCATCGTGGGGTTGCCAGCAGTACAGCTCATTTAACCTGGCACAGGTTGTGTACCAGTCTGGGTACACATTTAAACACTTACCTGTCCACGAGTGTCGGAAACCGCAGGGGGCACCCAACCTTGGGAGAGGGGCATTATCCAGTCTGCCCCCCGATGTCCCAAAGCCCCAACGCTGGCCTCCTGATTAGTAGGGACAGTGTTTGTTTAATGCAATTGCAGAGGGACTCGTGGGGCCCAGCCCCACTGATGGATTTTCAGCCCTCCTGTATGGATTCGTCATCCAGGAGACAGCCTGCAAGAGGCTTAGAACCCAGAATTTACATCCACAGCCTCCTGCAGCCATGGTTGAGGTGGGAGAATGTGAAGATCAAACTCCATTCCCACCGACAAAATAAAATTCCAGGGCTCCCACTTCCTTTCTAAGTGATCTACCCACGCCCTGACTCGGCCCCAAGCCAGGCTAGACAGGTCCACACCGGAAATAGGAACACAAGGGGCCTTGGACGGGGAACTGAAACTTGTGGACAACCTTCCGGGTCGGTAACTTCAAAATGTCCATCGCCCCTCTGGCCCAGCAAGACCGGCTTCCGATTGGTTTGACAGGAGCGGGTAGAGAGGAGCACCCCTGTCCCAGGAGGGATCACACCTGGAGCACATTCAAGCATTTGAAGGCACCGCAGGAATTTTGCTGCAAAATATTTACCTGTGGGACACTCAGGTGTGAGGACATGGGCATGTCAACATGGGTTGTTTACTTGAACTATTAGTGAACCGTCACGATCAGTCCATTCCATGGCATTATGCTTAACCACAAAGACAACAGAGATGGAGGAAGACCAAAGGAGGTATATTTGCGATGATAAGAACACAATAACTTGGTGCAGGAATAGACCATCAGGCCCATTCAGCCTCCCTTTCTTAATTTAAAAATATTTTTATTCGAAGCATTTTTGATTTTATACAGAAAACAATGAGTGACATAACATAGAGTCATAGAATACTTACCGTGCAGAAGATGGCCATTCGGCCCGTTGAGCCTGCCCCGACCCTTCGGAAAAACCACCCTACCTAGGCCCAATCCCTTGCCCTATTCCTGCAACCCCACCCTAAGGGGCAATTTAGCATGGCCAATCCATCTAAGCTGCACATCGTTGGACTCTGGGAGGAAACCGGAGAACCCGGGGGGAACCCACGCAGACACGGGGAGTAAGTGCAAACTCCACGCAGACAGTAACCCAAGGTCGGAATTGAACCCGGATCCCTGGTGCTGTGAGGCAGCAGTGCTAACCACTGTGCCGCCGTGCCGCCCCCAATTGCAAATCAATCTTCACAAAACCCCCCCCAAACACCCCAACCCCTCTGACCCAACCCCTACCCCATTTTCTAACGATAATAACAAAAGACCCCCCCCCCCCCCCCCCCCCAGGCTTGCCAAAAAATGATTTGCCGGTCGCCTTGCGCACTGCCCCCATGTATCTTCTACTCCTTGTCATCATAATATACACACAAGTATATGATGGTGCACAGACAGACATTGATTGACACACAGAATGACCAATTAACACACAGAACACAGCAGCCAATCACCAGACACGACACGGCCACTATAAAGCCAGAGGGCACTAGTTTTCCCGCTCTCTTGGGATGCAGCCTCTGAGACAGCCAGAGCCTGTGAGCAACAACACGAACATCCACCATGTGGTAGCAAGATAGTCTGGTCAGGTTAGCCTCAGGTCTCCAGTCAACTCAGCATAGTGTCAGCCCACAGTCTAAGTATGTTTAACAGTTGGTAGTTCAATAAAATAGAGTTGGAAGCCTGTCTCTCTCACTCTATGGTAAACACAGTCCTCGCAGACCCAGCATACCCAACACATCACTCCTGAAAAGAACTGATTCATCTTTCACACCGTCGGGTGCACCCTGTGCACAACCTTAAACTGGGTGAGACTCAGTCTCACACATGAGGAGGGGCGTGGTTACCCTCCGTAGAGTCTCACTCTGTAGCACCACTTCTACAACCCCCAACTCCTCTTCCAATTTCCCTTTTAGTTCTTTCATAGATTTCATAGAATTTACAGTGCAGAAGGAGGCCATTCGGCCCATCGAGTCTGCACCGGCTCTTGGAAAGAGCGCCCTACCCAAGCCCATACCTCCACCCTATCCCCATAACCCAGTAACCCCAGCTGACACTAAGGGCAATTTGGACCCTGAGGGCAATTTAGCCTGGCCAATTCACCTAACCTGCACATCTTTGGACTGTGGGAGGAAACCGGAGCACCCGGAGGAAACCCACGCACACAGGGGGAGGACGTGCAGACTCCACACAGACAGTGACCCAAGCCGGGAATCGAACCTGGGACCCTGGAGCTGTGAAGCATTTGTGCTAACCACTATGCTACCGTGCTGCCCGAAGGCCGCCCTCTCTCCATCAGCTCCCCGTATATGTCCGAGGTCCATCCCTCCCCAATCTCATTCTCAAACAAAATCTTATCCCGCAGCGCGGAAGTTTCGGAAATGTAACCAACTCCTTCCTAACAAAGTGACTAACCTGCAAATATCGAAACCCATTCCCCTTGGTACCTGTAATTCATCCTTTGGCTTTCCCAACTCTGCGAACCTACCCCCGCCCACCACAACCAGGTTCCTAAAACATTCCATATATTCACCAGCACCATGAGTGCGTCAACCAACCTCCCGGTTACCATCACAGATCTGGCCCAGGAGCCGCCACATGTAAAAGCCACCCTCTTCCTCACCAGCACCACTACCCTCCTCGTTTTCATATCCAGCCTGAAATGAAACACTTGCCCCACCCACCCTTTTCTCAATCCCATTTGAAGCACAATCGCTTCACAGCGCCAGGGTCCCAGGTTCAATTCCGGCTTGGGTCACTGTCTGTGCGGAGTCTGCACATCCTCCCCGTGTGTGCTCCGGTTTCCTCCGGGTGCTCCGGTTTCCTCCCACAGTCCAAAGATGTGCAGGTTAGGTGGATTGACCATGATAAATTGCCCTTAGTGTCTAAAATTGCCCTGAGTGTTGGGTGGGTTACTGGGTTATGGGGATAGGGTGGAGGTGTTGACCTTGGGTAGGGGGTAGGGTGCTCTTTCCAAGAGCTGGTGCAGACTCGATGGGCCGAATGGCCTCCTTCTGCACTGTAAATTCTATGTAGCACGATGGAGAGAACTCCTCTGTTCATCTTCAAAATAGTGCCACGTGCTCTCTTACACCCACCAGGGAGAGCGGACAAGGCGTCAGTCTAACAATAGCAACAAGGAAGTCTCATCCTCTGAGGGAGTGATTTGGTCATCTCTGTTGGGTGGGTTACTGGGTTATGGGGATAGGGTCGGGTGCTCTTTCCAAGAGCCGGTGCAGACTCGATGGGCTGAATGGCCTCCTTCTGCACTGTAAATTCTATGAAAAAAAATCTCCAACTTTTAAGATGAGTCTCTTGCATGATTACCACGTCTGCCTTCAATCTCTTTAATTGCGCAGAGATACGGGACATCTTGATCGGTCCATTCAGCCCCCTAATGTTCCAGGTGATCAGCCTGGTTGGAGGGCTCCAGGCCATCCCCCACCCCGATCAGCCATATTCACTGTTTAATGAGCTCCCCCAGGCCCACGCCTCGCCCACCTCCTGGGCCTCCTCAAGATGACCACCGCCATCATCCCCCTAACCAATTACGCCACACCAGCACCTTTCACATCAGCAACCCATTCCCCCCCTGCCCTTCCCCGACCCAAACACCAAACGCCCCACCATCTCCCCAACCCTCAACCACAAAATAAATCCCCTCCCAAACCCCACCCGCTCCCCAGCTCCACCCCCCACTTCACTTCCATTACCTACCTGCCAGGAGGGTAATCCCCACCCGAGGCAACAGCTTCTCCCCCCCCCCCCCCCCACCCCAAGACCACCATCTGCCCCCTCTGCCTCACCCAATCTGTGCCAACCCCGGTACCTCTTCACCCCCCACCTCCGCTCCCACCACCTGCCCCAACGTTGCTCACCAGAAACCCCACATGGTAATGTAGATCAAACAAAGCTCCCAATGCTGAGGGGATAAGAAGTTACAACAGTTCTACCTTAACACAAACAATTAATTAACCCCAGTACGTATTTATAAACAACACCAGACATAATACCCTGGCACAAACATAAACAGATTCCCCCCCACCCCCTTACAACATCTTCAATCTGTTTCACAGGTGTATCTGCCCACGCTCCAGCATTCTCATGAGTCCCCCAGTCCATGGTCCCTCAGGAACTTACACTCCTCCTTTGGCATGTCGAAATAATTATCCTGTCACTCATGTGTGACCCACAAACAAGCAGGATACAACATCCCGACCACACTCTGCTCCCAGGTCCTGGTAAACGACAACCGCCTGACCTCCCCAGATGCATTTCCTCTTCTCCTTCAGCCAACGCAGAATCTTCTCCTTGTCCGGGTATCGGTGCAGCTGCACAATGATCGCCCCGGGCAGCTCTCTCGCTTTCAGCCCCCTCCTGTGCACCCGATCCACTTCAGGAGGTCGGTCAAAGGTCCCCTCCCCCACCAGCTCTTCGAACATCCGAGCCACATATTTCGTGGCCTGCTTTCCCTCCATCCCCTCAGGCAGCCCCACCATCCTGAGATTCTGTCTTTTCGAGCGATTCTCCAAGTCATCCACCTTCTCCTCTAGTTTCTTCTGGCCCTCTGCCATCATCTGTGCGGAGTCTGCACGTCCTCCCCGTGTGTGCGTGGGTTTCCTCCGGGTGCTCCGGTTTCCTCCCACAGTCCAAAGATGTGCGGGTTAGGTGGATTGGCCATGCTAAATTGCCCGTAGTGTCCTAAAAAGTAAGGTTAAGGGGGGGGGGGGTTGTTGGGTTACGGGTATAGGGTGGATACGTGGGTTTGAGTAGGGTGATCATTGCTCGGCACAACACCGAGGGCCGAAGGGCCTGTTCTGTGCTGTACTGTTCTATGTTCTATCACCATTTACGTCTCTAACTAGGCCAAACGGCTCTTGTGATTGGTCATCGACTCCTCCACCTTCTGGAGCGACGCAATCTGCGCCCTCCAGCCTCTGCTCCACTGGCTCTGAGGTAGCCCGAATCGGCTCTGCCACCTCAGCCATGTCTTCTGAGGCCTCCTTCCCCTGCTGCTGGAATTTGGCCGTTGACCACCGTGCCGAATGTGCGACCACACACTCCATGGCTGCAGTCGGAAGTCGCCTCCTCTCCCTTTCAATGTAAGCTTAACTGCTCTTCAGCAACAACTCCATGTTCCCAGCTGCTCTCCAAATCCCTTGATTCCCCGAGAGACCAACAATCCATCTCTCTCGGTCGTAAATATATTCAGCGATGCTGCATCCATGACCCTCAGGGATAGAGGATTTTAAAGATTCATCGCCCTTTGACTGAAGGAATTTCTCCTCATCTTATTCCTGAATGATCAATCCCTTAATCCTGAGGCTGTGCCCCCATCTTCTAGATTCTTCAGGCCGGTGTGTGTGTGTGTGTGTGTGTGTGTGTGTGTGGGGGGGGGGGGGGGGGGGGGGGGGAGCCTATCAGTGTTTACTCCATCAACACCCCTCAGAAACTTTGCACGTTTCAAAGTTTTCACCCAACCCGCCCAACACTCGGAAGGTAGGCTGACAGAACCGGGACCAATAGAGAACCTGGACGATTTTCATTTCTATTTCATGCTGACATCTGTGGTTTCAAACTCTTCTGCCATTTTGTGCATGAAAGTGACTCGGGCATACCATCAGCAGGTCGAAGGTGCGTTTCCATTGGCATCACCAATTCTGTAGTGCCCTCCAGTACAGGTCAGCCAAGCCAAGGTGTCTCGTGCTGCGGTCAGTTGCTCAGCGTTGGACAACATGGCTATAGAGGGGCTGTAATCCGGATGAAGAGGAGGGCCTGGAACACCACTCTTCCTCAGAGGAGGAAACTAAGTGGTGCTGAAGAGGATTCTGATGCCCAGACATTGGAGGAAGGCAGCAGAGGCCGTCCCAGAGGCTGTAAGGGCAACGTCAATTTGGCAATGTTTCACTTGAGCTGCTACCAGCCCTTCAGACAGACGACCCTGACAATCATCTTCCATCAGAGTGGGCACTTATTCAGCAAGAACACACCTGAAGAATCCCTTCGCCACCCAGATTGATTGAGATTTTGGTCTCCACTGGCCACGGCATCCTCTCACACACACTGCATGAAACCCACCCTGCCCCTCCTGCCCCCAGTCCTTAACTCCATGTCCATTTTGGCATCAAGCAATGATAACTAATGTCCTTTAGGGAAGGAAATCTGCCGTCCTTACCTGGTCTGGCCTACATGCGACTCCAGATCCACAGCAATGCGGTTGACTCTTAAAATGTCACTCAGTTCAAGGGCAATTAGGGATGGACAACAAAAGCTGGCCTTGTCTGTGTGCGCCCACATCACATGAAAGAATAATGAAAAAATCAATTTAAAAACATATCACACAAGTGTGCTCAGGGTGTGGGTAAATATAACAAAGGAGGATTAATTCAATGAGCAGCCAGAGAAAACATTATGCAGGTGACCTACAAAGTTCTCCTAACAAAATGGTGCCTGGAGTTCCCGTCCGCTTATATAGGATGTTTCCCAACATCGCACCTCCCACCGCCACTCATCCCCGTCACCCTCCAACCCTCAACCATGTCTCAGGATGAGGTGGTGCGGCCTGCGTCTGCCACTCACAGCTGAGATGTCGATAGCTTCTGGTCTCAGCTTAGAGGTGCCCACAGGGACCGCTCTAGGGTCTGTTGTGCCTGTATCATTGCAGGGCCAGCCTCTGGTTCCACAGCCAGAGGGCCCCCCCGTGGGATGCACTTGTCAGTAGCCTCTTTGACTGCCGCAGCCCTTTCATGGCACCAAGTTGGCAATGCTAGATGGCGCCACCGCCCGGGACCCAGTTGCCAACCATTCCTCATATCTGTGCGCCATCAGCGATATTGAACAATTGATACTATTTGGAGTGTCATTCTTTGTGTGCATGCCCACACGTTCCTACGTTCCCAGAGTGGTGTTGCATAAGGCTCTCCAGGACACTATTCTTTTATCTCATGTGCTGAAAAACCTACAGCACCATCATGCAGCCCCCTGCACAAACCCTTCCATTGCCTGTCTTTGGCTTTGCAATGTCGCAGGGGTTGATGTACCATCAATTGTACGCGAGGCGAGTGATTTACCAAAGTCAGGCTTTAATTGACTAGAACACAGCTCTGCGATTGTCTACGATGGAAAGGGCCGATCGTCAGGCGTCTGACCATTTATACCTCGTTAATAGAGGCGTGGTTGACTCAGCCTCTCGGCCAATCGGTCGAGAGGCACATGACCGACCAGGGCCAATGGTAAGCCGACGTTCTGGCCCAATGGCAGACGAGTATGCAGATCATATCACAACAGGGGTCTCCAACAAACAGGAACTAATCAGCCTTGAAGACATATCACTGCAAATTTGGCAGAAGCACTACCCAGGGTGGCAGTCCAAAGGGGCCTGGGTGGCACTGCCAAGAGTCAGGGCCTGAGGGGGGGCATTGCCCATGAAAAGAGAGTGGTGGGGTTGCAGGCCAGGTAAGTAGGAGCCTCTAGGTGGTTGAGGGGGATGATGGGTGGGGGTCCTGGAAGAGGGGGCCTGTACAAGAGTGTGGGGGAGCCTAAATGGGGGGGGGGGGGGCACTTGAGACCCCATAGCGGGGTGTCCTCACTTGGGGTGGAGTGGGGTAATGCCCATGTGTGTGGGGTGTGCCATTGCCCATGGGTGGGGCGTGTGGGGGGCCCTTTGTGATCAGGGCACCCTTTCAAAATGGCGGCCCGGTCGCTGAGTGCAGCTCCCCAGTGCCGAAAAAAATTCGGAGTGTGGGCTACACCGGTGAGGAAATCCCACCCCTCACCCTCAGGGCCCAAAAAAGTGATTAAGTACCGTTAGATAGTGATGGGGAGTTCGCTGACAGAACCGGTGGGGAACTCCCAGCAAAACCCACCACAAATGACACTTAGAAACATTTCTATTAGCTCGCGCCCTTACTCTCCATGTAACTGTGTCCTTTTCCCAAACTACTCTCAATCTAACTGAACCATGATCAGTTTCCAAAATTGTCCATTCACCCAGCTTGAGTTCCTGAAACTACACTCAGAGCTGTTCCCCAGTCGGGTGACCATATTCACACTAAAGAAAGTTCTCCTGAATGCGTTTTTAAGATTCCTGCACCTATATAATTAAAGCTAATTTTACACTAGTTGGAGTCTGCCTATTCTTGCCCTATTCTCAACTATCTGTCCACAAATCTCCTCCTGACTGTTTGGGGGGGGTCTTTAATATACGCCCAGCCGAGTGATTTTCTCGTACTTCCTCCACAGTTCAAGCCACATGGCCTCATTGCATGCACATTCCAGCAAATCATCTCTCCTCAGCTGCCATTGTTTCTTCATATCTCCTCTATCATTTTATCCATCTCTATCGGCGCGATTCTCCGGGAAGATTTCTCAGCGTTGCAGCGAGCGGGAATTGCTGTGAGCTTCCAGCGCTTGGCCCAGCGAGGCCGGCAACGCTATTCATCAAGGAGCCCTGGCTAAAATGGAGTCAACGGGAATCAGTGGGAAAGCTCTCCGCTGGTTGGAGCCATACCTGGCACAAAGGAAGATGGTTGTGGTCAATTATCTCAGCTCCAGGACATCACTGCAGAAGTTCCTCAGGATAGTGCCCTAGGCCCAACCACCTTCAGCTGCTTCATAAATGGTCTCCCTTCCATCATAAGGTCAGAAGTGGGGATGTTTGCGGATGACTGCACAATGTTCAGCACCATTCGCGACTCCTCCATCAGATAATGAATCATAGAATTTACAGTGCAGAAGGAGACCATTCGACCCATCGAGTCTGCACCGGCATGCATGAAGCAGTCCATGTCCAAATGCAGCAAGACCTGGACAATATCCAGGCTTGGGCTGACAAGTGTCAAGTAATATTCATGCCAAACAAGTGTCAGGCAATGACCATCTCCTACAAGAGAGGATCTATTCATCGCACCTTGACATTCAGTGGCATTACCATCGCTGAATCCCCCACAATCAACATCCTGGGGGTTACCATTGATCAGAAACTGAACTGAACTAGCCATATTAATACTGTGGCTACCAGGGCAGGTCAAAGCCTAGGAATCCTACAGTGAATAACTCACCTCCTGACCCCCAAAGCCTGTCCACCAGTTACAAGGCACATGTCAGGAGTGTAATGGAATACTCTTCACTTGCCTGGATGAGTGCCGCTCCAACAACACTCAAGAAGCTGAACACCATCCAGGACAAAACAGCCCGCTTGATTGCTCCTCCTTCCTCAATCATTGAAATCCTCTACCTCTGATGAACAGTGGCAGTCATGTGTACCATCTGTAAGACGCACTGCAGTAACTCACCAAGGTTCCTTAGTCAGCACCTTCTAAACCCACGATCACTATCATCTGGAGCGGCAAGAGCAACAGATACCTGTGGACCCCACCACCTGGAGGGTCCCCTCCAAGTCACTCACCACCCTGACTTGGAAATATACAAACATAGAAACATAGAAGATAGGAGCAGGAGGAGGCCTTTTTGGCCCTTCGAGCCTGCTCCGCCATTTATCACCATCATGGCTGATCATCCAACTCAATAGCCGAATCCTGCTTTCTCCCCATAGCCTTTGATCTAATTCTCGCCAAGTGCTATATACAGCCGCTTCTTGAATATATTCAAAGTTTTAGCATCAACTTCTTCCTGTGGTAATGAATTCCACAGGCTCACCACTCTTTGTGTGAAGAAGTGTCTCCTCATCTCTCTCCGAAATGGTTTACCTTGAATCCTCCGGCTGTGACCCCTGGTTCTGGACACACCCATCATTGGTAACATCTACCCTGTTTAGTCCTGTCTGAACTCCAGCGAGAACAATCCCAATCTAGTAAATCTCTCCTCATATGACAGTGTTGCCATCCCAATAAAGGCCAACATACCATTAGCCTTCTTTACCGCCTGCTGCACCTGCATGCTTACCTTCAGCGAATGGTGCACAAGGACACCCAGGTCCCGCTGTACACTCCCCTCTCCCAAATTACAACCATTCAGGTAGTAATCTGCCTTTCTGTTTTTGCTTCCAAAATGAATAATGAAAACGAAATGAAAAATGAAAATCGCTTATTGTCATGAGTAGGCTTCAATGAAGTTACTGTGAAAAGCCCCTAGTCGCCACATTCCGGCGCCTGTCCGGGGAGGCTGGTACGGGAATTGAACCGTGCTGCTGGCCTGCCTTGATCTGCTTTAAAAGCCAAATTACACTGCATCTGTCATTGGTTTGCCCATTCGCCCAACCTGTCCAGATCTTGCTGTAGGATCCCTGCATCCTTGTCATAATTCACCCACCCACCTAATTTGGTATCATCTGCAAACTTTAAGATGTTACATTTTGTTACCTCATCCAAATCATTAATATACATTGTGAATAGCTGGGGTCCCAGCACCGATCCCGGTGGGACCTCACTGGTTACTGCCTGCCAATTTGAAAAGGACCCAATAATCCCGACTCTTTGTTTCCTCTCTGCCAACCAGTTTTCTATCCACTTCAATACATTTCCACCAATTCCATGCGCTTTAATTTTGCACAAGGATCTCTTATGCGGGACTTTGTCAAACGCCTTCTGAAATTCCAAATATACCACATCGACTGGCTCCCCCTTGTCGACGTACTGGTTATCTCTTCATAGAATTCCAACAGATTTGTCAAGCATGATTTTCCCTTCATAAATCCATGCTGATTCTGACTGATCCTGCCACTGCTTTCTAAATGTTCCGCTATAAAGTCCTTGATAATGGATTCAAGCATTTTCCCCACTACCGAAGTTAGGCTTACTGGGCTATAATTCCCTGCTTTCTCTCGACCTCCCTTTTTGAATATCGGAGCTACCCTCCAATCTGCAGCGACAGTTTCAGAGTCCATATCCAGAGTCTACACCTCAAGGACTGCAGCATTCAAGAAGGCAATGCACCACCATCTTCTGAAGGGCAACTAGGGATGGGCAATAAATGCTGCCCTAACTAGCGACACCCACATCCCGTTAAAAAAAACTAAAATGGCACCTGTAGTAATCTGGAGATTACTATCATTGAGGTTCTATTTTTTAATTCCTTCCCTAGCTCCCTAAAAGATGCCCGCAGGACCCCATTACTTTCTAGCAATGTCATTGGTCCAGATATAGACCACAACTTGTGATATTCACCCTCCCCTGACCAGCCAGCTGCTCAGTGTCACCTTTCAACCTCGAACTGGGGAGGCAACATAATCATCCTGAGTTCACACTCACTACTGCAGAAACACCTGCCAGTTGCCTAACTAACGAATCCTCGATCACTCATGCTTTCCCGCTTTTTTTCTTGAACCCTCTTCCCCCACTTGATGAATACTTGAAGTGGAAAAGTATGCAAGGCTATCGGGAAAGAGTAGTGGTACTAATTGAGTAGCTCTACAAAGGAGCTAGCACAGACATGATGGGTTGAATGGGCTTCTTCACTGCTGTATCACTCTATTCATGAAGAATGATAGGCGTTCTCAACCTTGTCCCTCGCCTGAGGTGTGGTGCTCCTCAGGATAAACCACCACCAGTCAGCTCCCCCCCTTTATCACTCTCTTTATCACTCTATGTTGATTCAGGAATAAATAATGGCCAGCACGGTAGCATTGTGGATAGCACAATCGCTTCACAGCTCCAGGGTCCCAGGTTCGATTCCGGCTTGGGTCACTGTCTGTGCGGAGTCTGCACATCCTGCCCGTGTGTGCGTGGGTTTCCTCCGGGTGCTCCGGTTTCCTCCCACAGTCCAAAGATGTGCAGGTTAGGTGGATTGGCCATGATAAATTGCCCTTAGTGTCCAAAATTGCCCTTAGTGTTGGGTGGGGTTACTGAGTTATGGGGATAGGGTGGAGGTGTTGACCTTGGGTAGGGGGTAGGGTGCTCTTTCCAAGAGCTGGTGCAGACTCGATGGGCCGAATGGCCTCCTTCTGCACTGTAAATTCTATGTAGCACGATGGAGAGAACTCCTCTGTTCATCTTCAAAATAGTGCCACGGGCTCTCTTACACCCACCAGGGAGAGCGGACAAGGCGTCAGTCTAACAATAGCAACAAGGAAGTCTCATCCTCTGAGGGAGTGATTTGGTCATCTCTCTCTCCCCCTCTCCCCAACGGGCAATTCAGAACAAATTCATCAGTGCAACATGTCGGATTTGATGAATCGAGTGCTCACAAGAGAAAAGTCAAAGGCTCAGGAGATGTTCAAATCACAAATAACAGCCAGAGGCAGGCTCTGTGTTGCACAGGGGACAGGCTACAAACTCCTCGTCCTCAAATTGCACAATAAGTAAGCAGGCAATTTAATTCCATTCTGTGGTCTGAAATGTGATACTTGTGACTTCCAAATTGTTGCTTTTTCATACTTTTTCTGAAGCTCTGGGGTGCTTATCCAGATAGGGAATGTCAGTACGGACCTCGATAATGGTCCTCAATTCAGCACTTTGAGTAGAAAGCACCAAAGACACCAAATTAATAAAATCTACCACCAGCAATTTTCAGGACAAGATTAATCTTTCTCTCATAATGGCACCATATGGTGTGGTACAGGGCCACGGTGCAAATTCAAATTCCTTAATCCAGCAACGGGAGGGAGCTGCATTAAAATCAGTGGAGATACACTCAGTAACACAGGGTGCTGGGGGATGAGGGGTTACTGAGTGACAGTGTGAGGGAGCTGCATTAAAATCAGTGGAGATACAGTCAGGAACACAGAGTGCTGGGGTATGAGGGGTTACTGAGTGACAATGTGAGGGAGCTGGATTAACATCAGGAGATATACAGTCAGTATCACAAGGTGCTGAGGGAGAGGGGTTACTGAGTGACAGTATGAGGGAGCTGGATTAAAATCAGTGGAGATACAGTCAGTAACCCAGGGCACTGGGGGAGAGGGGTTGCTGAGTGACAGCGTGAGGGAGTTGGATTAACATCAGTGGCGATACACTCAGTAACACAGGGTGCTGGGGGATGAGGGGTTACTGAGTGACAATGTGAGGGAGCTGAATTAACATCAGTGGCGATACAGTCAGTAACACAGGGCACTGAGGGGAGAGGGGTTATTGAGTGACAGTGTGAGTGAGCTGGGTTAAAACCATAGAGATACAGTCAGTAACACAGGGCGCTGGGGGATGAGGGGTTACTGAGTGACAATGTGAGGGAGCTGAATTAACATCAGGAGATATACATTCAGGAACACAGGGTGCTGGGGGATGAGGGGTTACTGAGTGACAGTGTGAGGGAGCTGGATTAACATCAGTAGAGGTACAATCGATAACAGAATCAATTAATTTTTTTAAAATTTACATTTCAGACTAACATTTTTACTTAGCTTTAGGGTCCATTTATAACATTTCCAAAGGAGCACTCTCCTCTACAGCAACAATGAGAGTCTAAACCATCACTTCCCCCTTTGGCATGATGGTTGAGGAAGAGGGTGACTGTGCCCTTGACACAATGAAGTGCTGAATGGATTCTCTAAAGGAATATGCAAAGACCCCTTTAGCGTCACAGTAACAGAGACGTTGAGTCGGGCTATATTTAATCATATGACATCAGCATCATCTGTTCATTGCTAAAATTAACATTGGGAGAAAGTATTCACAGACAAAAATGAGTTTAAGAAAGTGTGGGCTAAAATTAACTCTGCACGACGCAAGCTTCATCCTGCTGCGCTGAAGGTGTTGGATTTGTAATTCTCCAAGGATTGATTTGAATTTTCTGTTTATATTATCCTCACATCCGGCTGCCACACTGAGTTTCACTTTTTAATGAGTTTCTGCCCAAGTTAAAGTGGGGAATATGCATCTTGGGGATGGGATTAATTGGTTGAGCACCCACTGAGCAACATAAAGCCGTGTGTGCCATAGATTAGAAACAAGCTAAAGGTGAGTCCACCGTTCCATTGAGCACTTTCATTTTCACCGGAATCAGCATGCGCAGGTTAGTTGAGTGGTAAAGTTCCACTCACTGATCAAATTAAGAATTTGGGGATAATTCCTTAGCACACACACACACACACGCACAGTGATGAAGGTGTGGGACACACTGCCATTGGTTGAAGCAGAGAGCATTGCTGAAGGTCAGGGGTGTCCGAATGAGGCATGACCTTTCGCGGGCCAGCGGGCCCTGGTGAGGACTGGGAGTCAGGAGCAGAATGAGAGGAGGGTCATTTGGAGCGTAAGAGTTTGGGCAGAGACCAGTTAGGCTGTAAAGACCTGTTCCTGTGCTGTACGTCCTTTACACTCGGTGTTTCTCCAATTTAGGAATTCCCGAGTCAGCAAGAGTGAGATACAGAGTAAAACCTCTCTTTACAATACCCTGTCCAACACTCTCAGGTAACGTACAAAATCGATAAAATAGAACCAAAATGTACGATAAACTCAGCAAGTCTGGCAGTCTCTGTGGAGAAACAGAGTTAACGTTTCGAGTCCGTGTGACCCTTCTTCAGAGCCAAAGAGAGGGAGAAATGTGATGGAGTTTATGCTGTAAAAGGGGCTGGATCAGGTGGAGCAAAGTAGAAGGTCAGTGATAGGTGGGAACCAGTAGAGATTGCACACAGCTGTTTAGGGCACAAGACAGAGGAAGTGTTAATGGTGTTAAGGAGTAAAGAAGATGCTGATAGTTAGGTAGTGGCAGAAAAGTTAGAGAGCAGAATGTGTTATTAGGCGAGCAAAGTTCAGTGCTCAGTGAAAGCATATACAAAATCAGTTAGATACAGAGTAAATCCCCCTTTACACTGCCCCATTCAGCATGATCAGGTCAGGTTTCCGGTGGGTTAGATACAGAGTAAATCCCCCTTTACACTGCCCCATTCAGCATGATCAGGTCAGGTTTCCAGTGGGTTAGATACAGAGTAAATCCCCCTTTACACTGCCCCATTCAGCATGATCAGGTCAGGTTTCCGGTGGGTTAGATACAGAGTAAATCTCCCTTTACAATGCCCTACTGAACATGTTTAGGTCATTTTACAATGGGTTAGATACAGAGTAAATCCCCCATTACACTGTCCCATTGAACAGGTTCAGGTCAGATTTACAATGGGTTAGATACAGAGTAAATCACCCTTTACAATGCCCCATTCAGCATGATCAGGTCAGGTTTCCAGTGGGTTAGATACAGAGTAAATCCCCCATTACACTGTCCCATTGAACAGGTTCAGGTCAGATTTACAGTGGGTTAGATACAGAGTAAATCCCCCTTTACACTGCCCCATTCAGCATGATCAGGTCAGGTTTCCAGTGGGTTAGATACAGAGTAAATCCCTCTTTACACTGCCCTATTGAACATGTTTAGGTCATTTTACAATGGGTTAGATACATAGTAAATCACCCGTTATACTGCCCCATTGAACAGGTTCAGGTCAGATTTACAGTGGGTTAGATACATAGTAAATCACCTGTTACACTGCTCTATTGAGCATGATCAGCTCAGGTTTACAGTGGGTTAGATACAGAATAAATTCCCCTTTACACTGCCCCATTGAACATGTTCTAGTCAGGTTTGCAATGGGTTGATACACAGTAAATCACCCTTTACACTGCCCCATTGAACATGTTCTAGTCAGGTTTGCAATGGGTTGATACACAGTAAATCACCATTACACTGCCCTATTGAGCATGTTCTAGTCAGGTTTGCAATGGGTTGATACACAGTAAATCACCTTTACACTGCCCTATTGAGCATGTTCGGGTCAGGTCCACAATGGGTTAGATACAGAGTAAATCCCTTTCGGTGATAAGTCATGAGGCAGACCTGGTTAGGGTACATAAGGTAAAGGAACCCTTAGGGAGCAGTGGCCACAATATGATAGAATTTACCCTGCAGTTTGAGAGGGAGAAAATGGAATCAAAAGTAATGTATAATGAATAAAGGTAACTATAAAGACATGAGGGATGAGCTGGGCTGAGTTGATTGGAAGGGGGGCTTAGCAGGGAAGACAGTGGAATAGCAATGGCAGGGTTTTATGGGGGTTATTCGGGAGGCGCAACAGAAATTCATCCCAAGGAGGAGGAAACATGCAAAGGGGAGGACAAGGGATCCAAGGTTAACAAGGAAAGTGAAGGTCAGCATAAAAGGAAAAGAAAAAGCATACAAGGTGGCGAGGATTAGTGGGAAGCCAAAGGATTGGGAAGCCTTTAAAAGCAAGCAGGGGTAGAAGGTGAAATACGAGTGTAAGCTAGCCAGTAATATAAAAAAAGCTAGTAAGAGTTTTTCAATATATTAAAGGTAAGAGAGAGGCAAAATTAGATATTGGGCCACTAGAAAATGCAGCTGGAGAAGTAGTAATAGGAAACTAAGAAACGGCAGAGGAATTGAATCGTTACTTTGCAACAGTCTTCACGGTGGAAGACAACAGTGGGATATTGAACTTTAGGTGCATCAGGGGGCAGAGTTGAGTTTAGTGGCCATCACTAATGAGAAGGTTATATAGGTTGATAAATCACTTGGACTGGATGGACTACACCCCAGTGTTCTGAAGGGGATAGCTGAGGAGATTGTGGAGGCATTGGTGGTGATCTTTCAGGAATCACTGGAGGTATGGAGGGTCTCAGAGGACTGGAAAGTGGCTAATGTAACACTCCTGTTTAAGAAGGGAGGGAGGCAGAAGACAGGAAATTATAGGCCAGTTAGCCTGACCTCGGTCTTGGTAAAATTTTAGAGTCCATTAATAAAGATGAGATTGTGGAGTACTTGGAAGTGCATGATAAAATAGGACTGAGTCATATGGTTTCATCAAGGAGGTCATGTCTGCCAAATCTGTTAGAATTCTTTGAGGAGCGCCTTCACCTCGTGCGCGAGGTTGGGGCTGATACAGCTGAAGGTGGTATATGGAGCACACCTCACAAGGGCGAGGATGAGCCAGCTCTTTGAGGGGATAGAAGATGTGCGTGAACGTGGCAGGGGTGGGGGGGTGCGAATCACGTTCATATGTTTTGGTCCTGTCCAAAGCTGGAGGATTACTGGAAGGAGGTTTTTAGGGTAATCTCTAAAGTGGTGCATGTGAAACTGGAACTGGGCCCGTTGGTCCAGCCAGGGTTGGAAACGTGTATGGAAGCAGATGTTGTAGCTTTCGCCTCGTTGATCGCCCGAAGACGGATCCTGATGGGTTGGAGAGCAGCTTCTCCACCCTGTGCCCTGGCGTGGCCGGGGGACCTGCTGGAATTCTTAATTCTTGAGAAGGTTAAGTTTGAACTGAGGGGAAGGACGGAGGGGTTCTACAATTCATGGGCATTATTCATTATGCACTTTCAAGAACTGGATAACATTGAACATTAGTTGGGGGAGATGGGTGGAAGGGTTGGGGGGGCGGGGGGCTGTGTGTGTTAATGGTGACTATGGGTCATTCCTGATTCATTTTTATTATTTGTTTATGTAAACATGCGGGCTGCTGTTTAGGGATTTGGTGGGAGGATGGGATTCCTGTTGTTGATATGGAGATTGACAATATATTCGTTACTGCTTATTGTTTACTGTTGATGGGTGTAAATTTGGGGGAAAAGGTGAAAAAGGAGGAGAATAAAAATATTTAAAAAAAAAGAATTATTTGAGGCGGTAACAAGGAAGTTAGACAAAGGAGAACTAGTGTACGTGATCTATTTAGATTTCCAGAAGGCCTTTGACAAGGTGCCGTATAGGAGGCTGTTAAATAAGTTAAGAGCCCATGGTGTTAAGGCAGGGGTGGGCAAACTTTTCCGTGCAAGGGCCACATTCAGAAATTCACAATTCACAAAGGGCCGCATAGTATATTAAGTAAAATAATTACTTCACCCGGTTATGATTCTGGGCGCCTCATATAGAACATAGAACAGTACAGCACAGAACAGGCCCTTCGGCCCTCGACGTTGTGCCTAGCAATGATCACCCTACTCAAGTCAACGTATCCACCCTATACCAGTAAGTAACCCAAAAGCCCCCCCCACATTAACCTTAAAAAAAAAAAAAAAAAAATTAAAAAAACATTTTTTTTTTTTTTTTTTTAATGACTTGGTGGGCCGCAGAAATACCTTTGGCGGGCCGCATGCGGCCTGCGGGCCGTAGTTTGCCCACCCCTGTGTTAAGGATACAATACTAGCATGAATAGAGGATTTTCGCTGACTGGCAGAAGGCAGAGAGTGGGGGTAAAGGAGTCTTTTTCAGGATGGCGGCCAGTGACTAGTGATGTACCTCAGGGGTCGGTGCTGGGACCACAACTTTTCACAATATACATTAATGATCTGGAAGAAGGAACTGAGGACACTATTGCTAAGTTTGCAGATGATATAAAGATATTCAGAGGTGCAAGTAGTATTGAGGAAATAGAAAGGCTGCAGAAGGACTTGGACAGGCTAGAAGAGTGGGAAAAGAAGTGGTAGGTGGAATACAATGTGGAAAAGGGTGAGGTTATGCACTTTGATTGGAAATATGGAGGCATAGAATATTTTCTAAATGGGAAAAGGCTTAGGAAATCAGAAGCCCAAAGGGACTTAGGAGTCCTAGTTCAAGATTTTCTTAACGTTACATTCTCCCCGTGTATGCATGAGTCTCACCCCCACAACTCAAAGATGTGCAGGGTAGGTGAACTGACTATGCTACATTGCCCCTTAATTGGAAAAAAATGAATTGGGTACTCTAAATTTATTTAAAAGAAAAGATTCTCTTAATGTTAACTTGCAGGTTCAGTCGGCAGTTGGGAAGGCAAATGCAATGTTAGCATTCATGTTGAGAGGGCTAGAATATAAGAGCAGGAATGTACTTCTGAGGGTGTATAAGGCTCTGGTCAGACCCCAACTGGAATATTGTGAGCAGTTTTGGGCCCCGTATCTAAAGAAGGATGTGTTGGCCTTGGAAAGGGTCCAGAGGAGGTTCACAAGAATGATCCCTGGAATGAAGAGCTTGTCATATGAGGAGCAGTTGAGGACTCTGGGTCTGTACTCTGGAGTTTAGAAGAATGAGGGGGGTCTTATTGAAACTTACAGAATACTGAGAGGCTGAGATAGAGTGGACGTTGAGAGGATGTTTCCACTAGAACCTGAGGAAACAATCTCAGACAGAAGGGGCGATCCTTAAAAACTGAGATGAGGAGGACTTTCTTCAGCCAGGATAGTGAATCTGTGGAACTCTTTGCCGCAAAAGGCTGTGGAGGCCAAATCACTGAATGTCTTTAAGACAGAGATAGATAGGTTTTCGATTAGTAAGGGGATCATGGGTTATGGGGAGAAGGCAGGAGAATGGGGATGGGAAAAATATCAGCCACGATTGACTGGCGGAGCAGCCCCGTTGGGCCGACTGACCTGATTCTGATCCTCTGTCTTATGGTCTTGACACTGCCCTATTGAGCATGTTCAGATCAGATTTTTAAAAATATATATGTCGAGCACCCAATTATTTTTGTCCAATTAAGGGGAATTTTAGCGTGGTCAATCCACCTAACATTTGGATTGTGGGGGTGAAACCCACGCAGAAACAGGGATAATGTGCACACTTCACATGTACAGTGACCCGGGGCCGGGATCGAACCCGGGTCCTCAAGATGTGAGGCAGCAGTGCTAACCACTGTGCCACCGTGCCGCATGTTCAGATCAGATTTAGAATGGGTTAGATACAGAATAAAACACACTTTACACTGTCCTATTGAGCATCATGTTCAGGTGTGGATCAGATACCGAGTAAAGCCCCCTTTACACGGGAAGCAGTGGCGTAGTGGTATTATCACTGGACTGTTTGAGACCCAGAGCCATGCTCTGGGGACCCGGGTTCAAATCCTGCCACGGCAGATGGTGAAATTTGAATTCAATAAAAATCTGGAATTAAATTGTCGATTGTCATAAAAACCCATCTGGTTCACTAATTAGGGAAGGAAATCCTCACCGGGTCTGGCCCACATGTGACTCCAGATCCACAGCAATGTGGCTGACTCTTCAGTTCCCTCAATAAATGCTGGCCCAGCTAGTGGCGCCCACATCCCATGAACGAATTAAAAAAAAACACTACCTCATCAAACAATCTCAGATCGCCAAACCTCTGCTCATGGGGTCACCCTCGTCACATCAATATACTAGTTCCTATTTCCCCTCAGCCAGCTTCTGAAGACATTGAAGCCAATGTTCTGTGTAATGTTCCCAGTCCCACTCATGCCTTTCAAAGGCACAGAAACAGGAGCTTACCATCTCACCGCTCAAGGGTGGCAATTTGTTTCCATAAAATTAGAAACCTCACTCCATATATAGTCCAGAATTGCTAAAAGAAACAGTGTATAAAATAAATTGCTCATCGACAAAATTATGTGTGGAAGAAGATACTCTTCCAATTGCAATTCACCACAACCTGCTCCTCACATTTGAGGCCTTGGCAAAAACATGATCTCACTTATAACCTCCCTGTGATTTTCATGAAGACGTTACATTTGCACATAAATTGCACTTGAACCTTGCTGCAGAAAGTTAAATGCCAGCCCAATTTAACTATTTTAACACAGTGATCGTTGTTAATAGCGGTCAATCAACCCTCTCTGGCCAAGCAAATGAACAATTTAAAGTTCAGTATCTCATCCCTGTATGTAATGAATTGTTGTTGGAGGTTTTAGAAATGTCAAACTTATTGTTGCTTTTCTTTCCTCTTTTTTTCTCTCTCTCCAAATCACATTTTTCTTCCCTTCTCTTTATTTCTTTTATTGGGTGTGACCTACCCGAATGGAAACAGAGTCCCATAATGATGCATTTAGCTGGGTGTTTCCTGGTGCTTAGAGTGCAGAGAAACTGTGGTGAATGTATAACTGCTACCATTCACCATTGTATTACATGACGTTGTATTGTATTATGTTGATGCCCTTGTGAGCTCCACTATGGCTCCGCCCCCTCGGAGGTGGTATATAGATCTGCAGCCTGTAGGCGGCACTCAGTACAGAGCAGTCGCAGGCAGGCACAGATCTAGCTGATTAAAACCACTGTCCACTTCTACTCATCGTCTCGTGTGAATTGATGGTCGCATTAGGAACCTCACGCTATCTTCCGGGACTCTGGTTCTATTCGGAGCCTCAGCGGGGAACTGTATTGAAGAGCTCCTGTACTGAAGAGTTCTGCTTGCAGGATATCTTCAGGAGATTTGGGCGCCATTTTTAAATGGTGTCCTGATCTCTCAATCGCCAACGCGACTCCCGAAACCCTGCAAAGCCTCAACTCACATATCAGGCGGTCCTCAGGTCCTCCCCAAACCCTCTTGCACCCGCACAGGGAACCCCCAGGCCCGATCCCCGTCGCAATATCTGAAATGGCCCATTCCGTGATTGGCACAATGAGAGTAGCTACCATGAGATGGCAAAGAGGGGGTGGCCATGGATATGGAGCTCAAATGGAGGGAGAGATTAAGGGAGGATATAGAGGCCAGGGAACTCTCATTTCAAATCTGTTTTCAGGTTTAACTAAATTACATTTTAAACAACTTTTTATACAAACAGCTCAGCCTCTTTGAGCGAGCGCTGTATTGCAGCCAATGGCAAACCTAACTGGCTGACTAACTGCGATACTGCTGATATTGAGTGTTAGGGGAACCTCTTTAAATTAAAAATCAACCGAACATATAAAACATTTGGCTCAAAATTGCCGCTGGTGACAGGAGCAGATTAAGACTTCACATGTTTGGGTTGCATTCCTCAGAGCACAGTTGTGATGGAAGCAGTAACTTATTTAAGGTAAGCTGCCTGAAGACCGGAGACCTCTATAAATGTCCCCTTTAGCACTGAACCCAGTTGTGCGAGTGTCATGGTGCTGTAGAAAAGGCTGCAAACCATACCTAAAATGGGATTTAAAAAAACAGCGGTAAAAATTACATCCCAGTGGTTGTTATGTGAGGAATCTGGAGACGTAACGAAATATGAAACACATTCTCTCTTATCCCTGTCGTAAGCTGAATGTTGGAGAGGGTCATTTACTCTGGGTGTTCCGCCCTGTTCTCCTCACTCCCCCTGGCTGTTAGAGAGATGGCAATTTATTCAGGTTCCTTCCTGGACTGGCCAGTCCCCATACCCTATTTTTAAAAAGTATTTTTGTACCAATTTTCAACATTTTACAAAAAAGAACACACCCAGCATATTAAGCACTCTCACCCAATAAGAACCGCCCCTCCTAACAGTCAACAGTTGCCAACTCACAGGTAGCCATGAGCCAGAGCCGCCTGGAAATTGTAGCACCGTTCCTGAGCGTGGCCCAGTCACAATGGACCATGACTGAGAACATTGGCGGCATTGCCCAGATGCTGGCCGACGCGGCGCAAACATAGAGGGCAGTGTCCCAGTCTCAGTCCCAGAGGGAGATGGCACAGTCACTGGCTGATGTGACACAGATCCAGAAGATGGTGGCACAGTCAATGGGTGATGTGGTGCAGTCGTAGACGCCGATAGTCCACTCCCGGTGCTCCATGACTGCGAGACATGAGCAGCCTCCAGGACTGGCAGCGCCAGGTGGCTGGGGGTCTCAGGGGATATCTCCGATCGCACCCCATCCCATGGAGTAGCCCGATGGCCATCAGGCACCCCAAAGGAGGAGGAGGTAATGGGGCCCGTGACTCCCGCAGGGGAGGTGCCAGAACTCCCCCCCCCTCCCTCCTGTCCCTGGCGCATCTGGTGGCCAGTGGGCAGAACATGTCGGCACCACACCACCTGGGACACCTGAGTTGCAGCCAGGCCCGGTCGCCCCAGAAGGTGCAGCCAACGGGGATCGAGGTCGCCTGGCGGGGAGCACAGCGGGCCGCCTCCAATCCTGATGTACCGTCCACCGAGACGTAGCGTTAGGGTCTGTAAGGTCAGAAAGTTAGGTACCAGTTAAATTGGCACGCGTGCAGAGCAGAGTTTGGTTATAGGGGCTAGGACATGACTCTTTATATATGTTGTCACATCACACACCTGTTCACACTGTTACAACCTGCCTCGATGTTCTGACAGATGAATGTGAGGGGTGGGCTGGTCTGGGCTGGCCAGTGGGAGGGAGGGGGGTGAATGTGCGGCCACTGTTGGTGCCTGGACTCCCCACCTTACCTCCCCCTGACTGTCCCCAACTCTGCCACTCCAGGGATCCGATGGCACCGTGTGATGGATTGGCCAGCTCGCATGCAGGGATCACCCATGTGGAAAGTACTACTGTGGACGGACAGGAGTCAGACGTTGTCAAACGATGCAGAGCACCAGAGCTCATCGCAGAGCGGGTTGTCATCATCCTCCATCCCATCGACCAGACCCGCTGTTACTGCCAACCCAGGACCCGCACCCTGTAGTGCGTCAGATATGTATCACTGAGGGGTTTGCCGGCGAGGGGGTGTTCGGCGTGGGTGGGGGGGGAGGTGCGTAGGATGGTGGTTGGGATGCAGTGTCCGTGCCCCTGGCCAGCTCCCGCCTCTTCCCCCCCCCCCCTCCCCCGCCCAAGTCAGGGACCCTGGAGGTGATCAGAGCGTCCCATGCGCGTTGACCCTGACGCATGCGGCTCCCCATGCCTGCCTGAGCTCCATGCCCTGCCCATCCTCACCTTCCCCTGCATCTTCCTCATCAGACGAGGCCTGGCGTTCCTCTTCCTCCTCCAGCATGTCGCCCCTCTGCTGCGCGATGTTGTGGAGGACGCAGCTGGTCGACATGATGCAGGCGACACTCTCTGCGTCATACATGGAGGGCCCCTCCAGCGCGGTCCAGGCACCTGAACTGCATCTTCAGGAGGCCGAAGCACCACTCGGTCATGGGTGTCGTCGTAGCGGGTCCCCGTGTCGGTCCGTGGCTCCCGAATAGGCATCGTCAGCCACAACTGCAGTGGATAACCCCAGTCACCCAGGAGCCATTCCCCCAGCCGGTGGGTGGGTGGGGGAGGGGGGGGGGGGGGGGGGGGGGGGGGGCTGCATCTCGAATATGTCAGGAACATGCCAGGATAAAGGCACCGTGCACACTGCCCAGGTATCCAGCGCAGATGTGTATGGTCACATATCAGCTGCACGTTTATCGAGTGGAACCCCTTTCGGTCGGTGTAGAGCGGCCTGTCAACTGCAGGACATGCATTCCATTGTCACCCCCTGGACTTGGGCATCCTGGTGGGCTGGGTCCACATTGAACTGGATGTATTGCTCCGCCTGGGCATATAGGGCCTCCATGATGGTCGCGGATGCACCTGTGCACTGAGCTCTGTGAGATCCGGGACAGGTCCCCACTGCGCCTGGAAGGATCCCGTCGCGTAAAGGTGACCGTCACCTTGGCGACAACCAGGACTGGGTGTCCTCCCCAATACCATTATCTGGTAGATATGTCGCACTGTCTTCCTGCTCAGCCGGAGTCTTCGACAGCGTGCCCGGACTGGCACGCGGCCTCATGGAGCGCCTCCTTGCACCTCCTCGGCCTGTTGGGCGGCCGGCTCTCCATCCTGGACAGTTGCCTCCTGTTCCGCTGGGACAGGTTCCACTGCTGCACACTCCGCTGCCGCAGGGCATTCCCCAGGGCTGCAGCGACCAGCAGGAGGGCCACCATTGCTGGTTGAATTCCAATCTCCATTGTATGCAGGGGCTGAAAGTCAGGTTAGCATGGTGGGTACCGCTATGCCCAACTAGGTCCACCGGGCTACATGGCTCTGCCCCCGCATGCCCCCCCCTCCATCTGCCCACTCCTAGCCCTGTCAGTACATGGCACCATGGGGACTCTGTCCTGGCAGCTATCCCTGATGCCAGGGGTACAGTCGGCTGGCGCTGCCCTTGCCAGAGGTACGCTCGGTGGTCCTCGCCCGGCACCTCCTGGGGGCTACAGTGGGCGTTGCACTTGAGCGGGCCATGTGATGCCCCGCTGGGGCGATAGCGGCCGGGTTGCTGGGGGGTGTATGGCGGAGGGTAGGGTCGAGGGTGGGGTCACCCATATGGCCGGTGTCACTCTGCAGAACCAGGGGCGATAAGAGGGGTGCGCATCAAGATGACATTGCAGACCGCGGCAATGGGCCACATGGCCCATTACCCCATCATCCCCCCACCCCAGCCCTGGTAGGGCCGCCCCACCCCAGCCAGTCCAGCCTGTGTCCGGCCCAGCAGCCCAGTCGGGTCTCTCCATGTTTTACCTTCTCTCTCTCTCTCTCTCATCAGCCATGACTCTGGTTCCGCCATTTTTAAAAGCACAAGTGAACCGCGCCGTCAGGAACTTGGTCCATTGGAGGTGGAGAATCGCGGAGGCCCCGGAGAATACCCGGTCAGGCCCGCTGATAAAATGCTGCCGGTGTTTACTGTACGTGAGTTTCAGAACGCATTGACGCCGCTGTTGCGGTGATGGAGAATTGCAATTTGGTGGCAAATCGGCGTGCGCCGCGATTTTGGCGTCGGAACCGATTCTCCACTCAATGCCGTTTTCCGATTCCGCCGTCAGCCATTGGAGAATCCCGCACCTTAATCCGCTCTAGGGCCACCACTAGAATTCCCGCCCTATCCTGAATTCTGAACTATCTCCCTCGCCGCAGTTTGCCGACGGGGCTGACCTGCCAACAAATGACCTGCTTTCTCCCCGGACTCATGGACAGCCCCCTTCACCCTTCTCAACTGACGCACCGTCTCCCCTATGGACAGCAGGTCATACATCGCCTTCAACTCCTTCCTCTTCACCAGGACCCCCGGGGCCGGGTCCCCCGCGTTCCTCGCGTCCACTTCCAAAATCTCTTCTATCACGCGTTGGCGTTCCTCCCTCCCCTCCCTATCCACCTTAGCCTGAAACAAAATAGTCCCCCTTCCCTTGTTCCCGCATTCCTCCCGGCCAAGCCGCTCGCTGGCCGCCATCATGTCTGTCGAAACAATCGTGTGGCGGAACAGTCAGAATCCGGTGAACGAGAATTGCAGGAATAGGGACTCAAACAAATCGATCAGGAGGTTGCAAAAGGCGAGGGGAAAATAACATCCATTGTGCAACAACAACAAAAACCCTGATCCAAAAAATCTTTTATGCAGCAATTGTGTTGGTACTGCGGGCCAGCGTCTGACACAGGGCAGTCCTGACGCAGCTGTTTGGCTGGTGAAACCCAGCGATGCCCCGTCCAATTGACACGATGGCGGAATACTCACGCTGATTTATCGATCCCATCATACTAATTAGGGGGAGGTTTGGAGGTCAGAGACGGGATAAATACATGAATTGTGACAGGGAGTCAATGCTGTGGCACATTCTCTCCACCATTCCAGCAAGATGATGGATGGGGACGATGGGGAATATCAGCGTCTAATGGCCATTGATTTAACAGCTGAATGCACCTGTGGTAGCCAAACACACAGACTGCAGCAGAGAGTGTGGCTGTAGCTGAGTGTGTTGAATCACAGTGCGAGTGTACATGTATATTTATACACATGCACACACATATATATGTGTATAAATATACATACAGATACATATATTTACAGGTATTATATATATGTATATACACAGATATCTTTCTGTTTATCCACACCTATCCAGGTGTGTGTTTATCTACCTTTGTGTAAGATGTCACCTTGACTCTGTTGCTAGAAATAGCCTTTGAATCTGTTTCAAGTCCTACTCTCATAATCATTTCAGCAGTGCGATGAGGGAACTCTGCCCTGTCGCATGCGCCACCATTCAAATGAAACATTTCTAAATGTTAGATTTCCCACAGTTGCACTCGACTAAAGAGCAGTCCTGGCCAACGTTCCTCCCTTAACTTTCAGGGGCTGGGGCACCTTTCTCCAGACCTCACAGAGGCATTTGGTTGGGTCGATGTAGAGGCGATGTTTCCACTTGTGGGGAATTCAAATTGAGGGGCTGTTAGTACAAGCGAGTCGCTCACAAATTCAATTGAAGAAGCTTCCTTACCCGGAGAATAAGCAGAGGGCTGGATTCTTCAGCCGCACCCCTGCTGCAAGATCGCCACGGGCAGGGCACCGACCATGTAGAGGTCCATTGACGTCAGGCGGGAATTTCAGGTCACCGGGTAGGTGCGGCCGGAGAATCCTGCCCCGAATTTGGAATTTATTACCATTAGCAGCAGCTGAGGCCTATTCGAAGGTGACTTTCAAAAGGATATTCTCCAGTGCAGAAATGATCAGGAGAATGGGGTTAATCACATAGTTCTTTCAAGGACAAGGACGTGAATGGCCTCTTCCAGTGCTGTATTTTTCTGCGATTTTAAGAATGTCTCCAGAATATTAGCCACAACAGTTATTTAAAGACTCTCGGCATGTTTAATGGTGCAGCAATTAAACTCACCAGCGTGCACACCCTTTGTGACATTTTTCTTCTCCCAGTGGATCTTTCTAACACTTAGGGCCAGGGCTTTGTGGAGCACAGGTGCTGGTTAGACCAGCGGTGCTGTTTCTGTGCTGGAGACTCAATGAAATGTGAACAACTGCTTCAAATGAGCCTCCGCGGAGTGACGATACTGTGGAGTAACGCTGCTGAATCCTGCAATGGAGCCACAGCACACCAGTATTAAGTCATGGGTTAAGAGACATTGCAATTACTTGTCTCATTTATGTTAAGTGTTCAATGATTGACACTGATATGTAAAGTGGCTTCAGGTGGCCTCTGGATCAGGGGATGTGCAGAGTTCTGTGCAGAGCCAGCTGGAACAAAGAAAAGTGGTTTGATGAAAAAGGAGCAGAACTTTTGCCTCTTCATGCCACAGCATTGAATACGTCTAACAACCAGCAGACTCAGTGTTGGTCACTGATTAGGCCAGGGTCCCTGGGCGTTCTCTGTTTAGGGGGTCCCTCCCTTCCTGTGCAGGGTTCCCTCTCTCAGAAAGGTTGGGCGTCTGCGTGGGCGTCTCTCTCTCCCAGGCAGTGGTCCTTCCCAGACAGGGTTTCTGTCTCAACATCCACCTGGTGTCAATTGCAGCACCTGGAAGTTTAGGGCCTAACATGTCAGCAGTCTAAGTAATTCCGTCGAGAAGTTAGAATGTTTGAGAATATTGAAGGTAACTTATAGTAGAAAGGGTTTTCATCCTGTCCTGGTTCACCCCATAGGGTTGGAGTTTAATTTGTGAACCCTGGATAATGGGCCAATGACCCTAAATCAATAGATCCGAGGACGTCAGGCCCTGTTAATCCCGCTGTCATGTTATGTACTCTGGGATAACACAAGCTACAATTGGATGCAGCGTTAACCAAAAGATACTCCAGGCCTTGACGTTAGTTCAATTTTAGCACAGTTAAGCACAGTTCTCTATGAGTTCGACTCTCTGCTAACCTAAGTGTGGTTACTCTGTCTGACTGAACCAGACTAGCTCTTAGCCACGTGCTGGAGGTGTGATACTGTACATGCACCCTGATTCACTCTGTTCATCAGTGGAAAGAGGCGGAGTGTGAGTGCCTCGTGCCTTTTATAGTGAGATACCACCCTTGAGTGTCCTGCCTGCTCATTGGTCATGTCCTGTTCTCTGTGTTCATTAGCTACCTGTCTATGCCTGTCTGTATATCATTATCTGCATGTCTGCATATCATGACACCACCATTAATTAATTTAGGTACTGGTGCTGCTCACTCTCTGCAAGGAAACAGCAGCTGTTAAGGTTCCAGCATCACAGCTCACCATTTAACAGCTGTTAAACCCTTCATAGTTTGGCTGAAAAGAAACAGAATTTTTTTTTGTCAAAGTTTCTCATTTTGCGCTCATCAGAGTTTGAAACATACCAAATGTAAAGGGAATGTTACAACCCCTTTGGGGGGGGAGATCAAGGACTGTTCTCCATACATTTCCCCCCTCACGCAGCCGAGTATGCACTCCCCGGTAATTGAGGATGAGGTTTCCCCTTAACAAGGGGGAATTACTCAGTATAAAAACCCTGCCCTGGGTGCAGGTCAGGGAGGGTGGCCATTCGGGTACAGCAGTTATAGTTTTGTTATTTTGCGTAAACCGTAATAAACCAGTTGTTCATTTCTACCCTACCGAGCGTTTCTGTTGAGTCTCCCGGTCCGGTTCTACAGGGAGCAACAATTTATACCATATAAAATGAGAGCACTGATTGGTTGGAAAGTGGACTCTGATTGGTAGAAGTGCTGCCATGGAGAATGCACCAGTTGATGGTGACTGACAGTTAACTGACAAGCATTGTTTGAAATTTTAGCCAGAAAGCTCAACTCTGATGTCCCGGTGAGAGCAAGGTGAAAAGCTTCGATATAAATGTCTTTTTTCAGCAACACTCACCCTCTTCATCGTTTCTCAGTACACATGTTCAATCCACATACTGCTCGACAATATCCCGCATTTAAATTTGGTGAAAGGTGAGAGAATATGTTAGCCCTTAATTTAACCCAATGATCTTCTCAGTTTAAAATAGAGGGAAATGATGAGTGCCAATGCGTTTGCCACCTATTGAAAATTAACCAATCAGAATGGCGATGTGGTATATTAGATGCAGAGGGCGCGATCCAATAGCCACGTTGCACCCGAAAAGCAACGCGGCGTGGCCGATAAAAGCCTGGAGACCCCGCTCCCGGGGTCTAACTGGCTCACAATGCCTCGTGAGATTTAACATGATCACGTGAGATGGTGCGATGTAAATCCCGCCCACAATGGGCGGGATCACTTTTTGGCATATCTGCATATTAGAGCGAGACAGCTAGTCTCACTTTAACGTGCAGATTCCTGAGATATTTGAGGCTTTGGGATTTATCCCCTTTGCCTCTGAGACCTCGTGGTACTGGTCTCCACAAATACTAAGGGGCCAATCCACCTACTCTGCACATCTTTGGACTGTTGGAGGAAACCGGAGCACCCGGAGGAATCCCACGCAGACACGGGGAGAAAATGCAAACTCCACACAGACAGTGATCCGAGGCCGGAATTGAACCTGGGTCCCTGGCGCGGTGAGGCAGCAGTGCTAACCACTGACCTGCCCTGATTTTGCTCTGCCGGGCTCTGATGTCCTTCCATGCAGGCACGGTGCGGAATCTTCCGGCATTTTCCACTGAAATCCAGGGAATTTTGAACGGGTCGCCGCTTTTTACAGCCCCCTCTGGCACCGTGACAGGACCATAAAATTCCAGTCAGGCGAGCTGGAGGCAGTTACAGTATTTCACTCACAACTGCTCAAAACAGGAACACCTGCCCTGCCTTTCCACGGAGTATTCCTTACTTGTCCCTATCAGAATTCCAGCCTTTCTTATCCCCAACCTTTGTAGACTGGCATCAGAGGAGGCCGAATCAGCTCACGGCACCATGGGGGGGGTTTAAGCGTTCCTGATTTGCTGTGGTTTTTCAGAGGCCTCGCTAGGTCTGTCCGTTTGATCCTGACTCTGAACATTTCTCCGCTAGAAGCTCTGCCACGAAGCTATTTAAAATTCTCTTTGGTGAAATCAGCATCCTTTTACAAATAAGGAGCGATAAACAGAGAGAGAGGCGGAGATGGAGAGACAGAGAGAGGGAGAGAGAGAGAGAGAGAGGTAATGAGGAACAGACTGGGAGATGAAGTGAGAGCTGCAGACACAGTTCAGGAGGGCAAGGAAGTGGGAAAGTGAAGTCGTGGAGAAGGAACAAACACGTGGCCCGCATGTTGAGAAGGGAGATCGCAAACGGAAGAGAGAAACCAAAGCAGAAAATAAGAAACACCAGGGAATAAACCCCGAGGAAACGTAAAGAACATGCCAAAGTGGAGGAGACACTGAGCCATTGGGGAAGGCCAACCATAAACGCAGTCACAAACAGTGAGCTCGAAGGAGCGCCTTGAAGCAGGAAGATGAAAAGGAGATGAGAGATAGAAGGTGAAAGGGAAATTGAAATGAACAAAGAACAAAGAACAAAGAAAATTACAGCACAGGAACAGGCCCTTCGGCCCTCCCAGCCTGCGCCGATCCAGATCCTTTATCTAAACCTGTCTCCTATTTTCCAAGGTCTACTTCCCTCTGTTTCCGCCCATTCATATACCTGTCTAGATGCTTCTTAAATGATGCTATCGTGCCCGCCTCTACCACCTCCGCTGGCAAAGCATTCCAGGCACCCACCACCCTCTGCGTAAAAAACTTTCCACGCACATCTCCCTTAAACTTTCCCCCTCTCACTTTGAAATCGTGACCCCTTGTAACTGACACCCCCACTCTTGGGAAAAGCTTGTTGCTATCCACCCTGTCCATACCTCTCATAATTTTGTAGACCTCAATCAGGTCTCCCCTCAACCTCCGTCTTTCCAACGAAAACAATCCTAATCTACTCAACCTTTCTTCATAGCTAGCACCCTCCATACCAGGCAACATCCTGGTGAACCTCCTCTGCACCCTCTCCAAGGCATCCACATCCTTCTGGTAATGTGGCGACCAGAACTGCACGCAGTATTCCGAACCAAAGTCCTATACAACTGTACAAATATTGAGAGTAAAGCTGATAATTGATTGAGGCAAAGTCTAATCCAGAAGGGTTTACCCGTCCTTTAAGCTGGAGGTCCCAGTTAGTGTAGTAGTAGGGGTACATATAAGGTTAGTGGATGGGTTTCTTGCTGATGGGGAATGAGAGGCCACAAGGAGCCTAATTGACCTTTTGAAGGCTGTTAAAAAGGATTGTTTTTTTGCTCCAATAGAATCGGCAAGTGGTGGAAATGGTGAGTGCGTCTGGCAACATCTCTGTCGAGAGACTCAGAGGTCGGTGACCCTTTGCCAGAACTAGTACCGATCATGGTTCCGAAGTGTTGACTCTGTTTCCACTCTCCACAGACACTATCTGGCCTGCTGAGGATGTCTAGCTTTTTCTGTTTATATTTCAGATTTCCAGCATCTGCAATTAAGATAGAATATAGAACATTACAGTGCAGTACAGGCCCCGTGGTTGGTTTCAATTTAAATTAGAAAACATTTATCATTCAATGAAAAGTATATATTTCCTGTTATAAAGCCCACTGGGATATGTTTTTCATTTTTAAACTTAGGAGCCATGCGCCAATAAAACATGTCACTGTTAGTTTAAGAAAACTTCCTTTGTACATAGGATTGTTGTTTGCAGTGCTTGTGAGGTTCAAGTCATTGGGATGTTGCAGTCTGTATATTGTATATGGCCACGTTCAAAGAAGAAGAGCTGGTTGAATAATGTGAGCGACAAGGATGTGTGTAACTGTCGGACAAAACTCTGGTTATAAAATGTACCATACTGAGACCTGTGTTTTCGATGAGCTTGATAAACAGAAGCATAGAGTACAAAAGCCAAGAAGATTTGTTAAAAGTATGTAAAATCAGTTTGATCCCATTGTGACTATGGGATGCAAGTGGGAATCTTAAAGGCGGGGAGGAGGGGGGGGGGGGGGGGGGGGGGGGGACTCAGTTAGCATAAGGGGTCCAGAAACAGGAGAATCAGTTGGGGGGGGGGCAGGGGGATTCCCCATCAGTCTGTCCCCTCACCATCCCCCGCAATCCCCCATTTCCCACCAGCCCCCTATCTCCCAGTGTCCGCCATTCCCTCCATCCCTCTCAGTCTCATTCTTCAGCCCCTTCAGCTTTCAGCAACAAGCAGACTGTCTACGGCATGGCTTCCACTTCAGGTTGTGTTTCAAGGAAGCAGAACATAGAGTGTGGCGAGGAAGGTAATAGAAACATAGAATTTACAGTGCAGAAGGAGGCCATTCGGCCCATCGAGTCTGCACCGGCTCCTGGAAAGAGCACCCTGCCCAAGGTTAACACCTGCACCCTATCCCCATAACCCAGTAACCCCACCCAACACCAAGGGCAACCCTGGACTCTAAGGGCAATTTAGCATGGCCAATCCACCTAACCTGCACATCTTTGGACTGTGGGAGGAAACCGGAGCACCCGGAGGAAACCCACGCACACACGGGGAGGATGTGCAGACTCCGCACAGACAATGACCCAAGCCGGAATCGAACCTGGGACCCTGGAGCTGTGAAGCGATTGTGCTATCCACAATGCTACCGTGCTGCCCCTTATGATCCCCTAATGATCTAGCTCTTGGCACAGGGTCAAAGGTTTCAACAGCAGCGGGGTTGTCAGTCAGCCAAGCCGTTAGTTAATGGCTAGAACAAACTTCCTGAAGTATTCCTCGTGTGAAGAGCCACAGGATAACACCTGATTTCCCTGCTGGAGAGAAGTACAGAATAAAAGGTCACTAATTATCCATCAGTCCTGGTGTGTCCAGTATCATTTGTTGAAGTAAAAAGCAGGGGGTTTAACCCAGTTCATTGCCGCCTGCTGGAAATAATTATTTTCTCCCATTTCTTTTCCTCCTTGCCAGGCAAACCTGTTTGAAAGGTTTGGGTTCGGATAAGCTGGTTGGACCTTCCAGAGCTTTGGCTTAACGGAACTCCAGACCGGATGGGATTCTCCGCTCTCCCAGACACGCGTTCCCCGGCGGAGCAAGTCTCCGGCCGTTCGCTGGTGGAGGGATTCTCTGTTCCCGCCGGCAATGCACCCGTGCCGGTATGTTTCCCGGCGGTGTGGGGTGGCTTCAATGAGAATTCCCAATGGCAGTGGTCGGGACAGAGAATCCCGGCGCCAGCAAACGGCGCACCGTCTCCCGCACCGGGAAACACACGGCTAGGTGGGGGGGGGTGGAGATCCCCGCCTGGGAGTTCCCAATGAAGCTACCCAACACCACCAGGAAACTGTGGACAGTGGTGCTCTACCAACGGGACCAGCTGCCAGAGAACGGCTGGAGAATTCCATCCCAAGGGCAGCCATTATCTGCGCAGATCATCTGGTGATGGGTAACAGACGCCAGGCGTGGCAGTGATCCCCACATGCCCAAAGTATTAAACATTCACCTTATGAAGTGTAATTATAGATTTAAGAGGTTCATGTGTTTGCATGTGCAAGGATTGTGCATTTAATACGCTCTGACCTGTATATTCATTTTAGAGTTCATCTCTAAACTAATGTTGGTCACTTCAGCTTTAAGTCTGTCTGCTGATATCTATCGAGTCTGCACCGACCCTCTGAAAGAGTAACTTAACCTGTACATCCCTGGACACTAAGGGACAATTTAGCATGGCCAATCCACCGAACCTGCACATCTTTGGACTGTGAGAGGAAACCGGAGTACCCAGAGGAAACCCACCAATCACAGGGAGAACATAAATTAGTAGCGAAATGTGAAATAATTAAATAGGCACAGTGTCGCAGTGGTTAGCACTGCTGCCTCATAGCTCCAGGGACCCGGGTTAAATTCCGACCTTGGATGGGTGCCTGTGTGTAGTTTGTTCTCCCTGTGATTGCGTGGGTTTCCTCCGGGTGCTCCGGTTTCCTCCCAGAACATAAGAACTAGGAGCAGGAGTAGGCCATCTGGCCCCTCGAGCCTGCTCCACCATTCAATGAGATCACGGATGATCTTTTGTGGACTCGGTTCCACTTTCTGGCCCGAACACCTTAACCCTTAATCCCTTTATTCTTCAAAAAACTATCTATCTGTATCTTAAAAACATTTAATGAAGGAGCCTCTACTACTTCACTGGGCAAGTAATTCCATGGCACTGTCAGGGTGACAGGCTGGAGGTGCCCATGTGCCAAGGTGGCACCCTGCTCTGTCCCCGACCACTTTGGGCCTCCAGTGGCCATTACGACCTGTCTAGGTTTGTGTGGACGAGTACTAAATTTGGCCCTGCCAAGTCTCCAAGTTGTGGCAGGTAAGTCCCGGGTGCTGGGAGAATAAGGCATCTGGGCTCATTTAAATCTTCAGAGATCAAGCCCAGTAGGGCAGCACAGTAGCACAGTTGCTTCACAGCTCCAGGGTCCCAGGTTCGATTCCCGGCTTGGGTCACTGTCTTCACGTTCTCCCCATGTCTACGTGGGTTTCTTCTAGGGGCTCCGGTTTCCTCCCACAGTCCAAAGATGTGACGGTTAGGTCGACTGGCCATGCTAAATTGCCCTTAGGTTAGTTGGGGTTACTGGTTTACGGGAATAGGGTGGAGGTGAGGACTTAAGTGGGGTGCTCTTTCCAAGAGCTGGTGCAGACTCGATGGGCCAAATGGCCTCCTTCTGCACTGCAAATTCTACGATCACAAGATCCAGATCCCGCCGGGCAGAGCGAGGTTTCGCGCTTGGTGCGGAGCCCGATTAGAGGCTCATGTGTGATTCACCTGTTGCGCCTGGATCCACGCTGAGCGAAACGGTGTCGCTGAATCGCACTCTGAACCTCAAAAGCTGTCATGGGATTTGAACCCCTTGAAGTGTACTGGGCCTGATGGTGGGGCCTGATGGGGTGACAAGGGGGTCGTGTGGGGGAAGCGTTCGTGCCTGGGGTGAGGGGGGGTGTGTGTGGACAGTTATTCCAGTAGTGGGTGGAGGAGGGAGGACGCCCCTACTTGCATTGTGGAGGGGGGGGGGGGGGGGGGGGGGATCCCAGTATCGGGCTGCCTACTCAAAATGGCGGCCCGGTACCGGATTAGCACGGAGAAGGAGAGGGAATCACATCTGGGCGCCACTCCCAGCCGGGACCAGGAGCGAGTCTCCACTGGCGGGAGAATCCAGCCCCTGAAGAATATGTTTATTATCACAAGCATAAAGAGGTCAGGGAGTAAATCACCAACAACGTGCAGCGTTAGCAACCTACGTGGTCATTGTCTGTGGACCCCTAAAGCTTTGCTAGTTTCCCCTTGTTTAATATTAGTGATTGCTGGCGAGTCGGAAGAGCTGGAGGAATTTGACTGAGATACCAACAGGTAACAGGTCTTCCTCAGCTGAAGAGCTGGGCCGATGGCCTTGTGTACAGGAACTGACCCGGGGCAGACTCAATGAAGGATAACTGACCCACTGACTCCAGCCTCACCCAAAGAGTCAGCAACTCAGACACTTTGATTCAGTTCCATTGGAGGATTGCTCATCAATTCAATCATTGCTATAGATTCTGTAACTCTGAGCAAACTGTCACCACACTGCACACTAAACAGAAGCAATTTTCCCCATCTGACAAGATAAGCGGAGTGTTGGTTGCTGCCTGACAGGAAGAGGATTGAAGCAGCAGATGAATTGTTGCCTCGGCCGTGCTCAATGACCCACCACTGCACACAGTCTTTCCTTCGTCAGATACGTCTGAGAGAGTGGAACAAAACCACTTGGAGCAACCCAACATAAACAGTATTCAGTGACCACTAGCCGCTGGCCGCAACAGAATCACAGAGCGGTCACAGGGCGGAAGGAGGCCATTCGGCCCATCGGGTCCGCACCAGCTTTCCAAATGGGCAATTCTCCGTCTCCCCATCACCCTCCACATTCCCCCTTTTCAGAAAACAATCAAATTCCTATTTGGATACTTAGATTGGTCCCAGCTCCACCACACTCTCCAGCAGACCATTCCAGGATATAGTTATCGCTAACCTAAACAAGGCACTTACCACTGACTTACAAACCTAAACAGGGAATGGTTACTACTAACCTGACTAAGTTGCTATCACTGACCACTAAGCTGGGTGGGTACAGTCACCATTAGCTTGAACAGAGAACAGTTGCCAATAAGCACGAGCCTGAACATGGAGTAAGTTTTTTTAATATCAATTTAGAGTACCCAATTATTTTATTTTCCAATTAAGGGTCAATTTAGCGTGGCCAATCCACCTAGCCTGCACATCTTTGGGTTGTGGGGGTGAAACCCACGCACATTCGGGGAGAATGTGCAAACTCCACACGGATAGTGACCCAGTGCCGGGTTTTGAACCCGAGTCCTCAGCGCCGCAGTCCCAGTGCTAACCACTGCGCAACATGCCGCCCCTAAGATGGAGTCGGTCACCATTCACTTAAAAAGACAGTTCCCAACTAAATACTGAACAGTTACCACTCGCCTAACTTTCAAATTACAAAGTCCAGTCTATAATCATATAGAATCATAGAATCCCGACAGTGCAGAAGGAGACCATTTGGCCCATCGCCTCTGCACTTGACCCTCTGAAAGGGCCCACTCCCCCGCCCCCATCCCCGTAACCCCGCGCATTGGTCATGGCCAATCCACCTAACCTGCACATCTTTGGATTATCCGCAGATAGATGTGACTATCCTCACAGCCCTACACTGCTGTGGTAGCTTCACCTGAGGAATGGCACTGCCGTTGGGTGTCAAGAATGGGCCATTCGTCCCATCAGGCCTGTGCCTGTACTTTGTAAGAGACGTCCAAGTAGTTCTCACTCCCTTGCCCTTTGCTGCATTACAACACTTTAAAGAAAGCATTTCAGTGTGGACGGAGCCTTTAGCAATGCGTCTACACCCGAAGCCTTAACGCCTCTTCTCTTTATCAGATATATATTTCCAGCAGTTCTTTTGTCTTTACGAAATTGTGGATTTGAAATTAGGAGCATATAATAATAATTATAATCGTTATTGTCACAAATAGGCTTACATGAACACTGCATGCAGTTACTGTGAAAATCCCCTAGTCGCCACATTCCGGCGCCTGTTCAGATATGTGGAGGGAGAATTCAGAATGTCCAATTCACCTAACAGTACGTCTTCCGGGGCTTGTGGGAGGAAACCGGAGCACCCGGAATAAACCCACGCAGACACGAGGAGAATGTGCAGACTCCGCACAGACAGTAACCCAAGCCAGGAATCGAACCTGGGACCCTGGAGCTGTGAAGCAACCGCACTGCTAAAATTACACAGCAGGAGAGAAGGCCATTCGTCCCATCAGGCCTGTGCCTGTACTTTGTAAGAGACGTCCAAGTAGTTCTCACTCCCTTGCCCTTTGCTGCATTACAACACTTTAAAGAAAGCATTTCATTGGCTGTAAAGTGCTTTAAGGCATCCACTGGTCAGGGAAACACTGGACAAATGGAAGGTTTTCTTTTTTTCCTCTGGTGACCTGAAGACATTTTCCTTTGAAATATTTACCTGAACTCCACAGGAATATAAGAAATAGGAGCAGGAATAGGCCATATAGCCCGTTGAGCCTGCCCACTACGATCAGGCGTGATCTTGGGCCTCACTCCATTTTCCCGCCCATATCCCCATATCCCACTATTTCTCCGAGAGAGAGCAAATCTCTGTCTATCCCAGTCTGGAATATATTCAACCGCGGAGCCTACATAACCCTCTGGGGTTGAGAATTCCAACGACTCACAACCCTGTGAGTGAAGAGATTTCTCCTCATCTCAGTCCTAAATAATCGGCCCCCTTATCCTGCCCCCCTTCCCTTTTAAATTTGCTTCTACCACTCCTTTTGGACAGTTTCAAATCACAATAACCCAGAATTGCATAAAATCATTCACATTTCACCTGTCCCTCCCCCCACCCTTCCCCCCATTACCTTATATCTGTGATGCACGATCAATAACTCCCGAAGCGAGATTGGATGACAATTGAAGCCTTTATTGAACTAGATGTTTCCCCCAGCAGCGCAAGTACAGAATGCAGCAGATAGGGAAACACAGACTCTTATACTCCGCCTTACTGGGCGGAACCAGCAGGCAGGCTTCACCAATGATCTTACAGTATCAGGTACCTCCAACACCAATGATCTTACAGCATCAGGTACCTCCAACCTAGGTACAGTAATACCCCTAATACTGACCACCACATTCACCCCCTGTTAAAAAAATGAGTCCGGCGGGGGTGGTGGTCTTGCGTTGCACGATCAATAACTCCCGAAGCGAGATTGTAGGACAATTGAAGGCTTTATTGCCGAGTGTGTGTGTGGCTGAAGTTCAATGTATCACACTGAAACACAGTGAGCCCTATTCTCAGAGGCCCGTGGTCAGAGCGAGGTTGAGGACCTAACGCATACCTCAGTTATCTCAATCATTCAATCTCTTGCATCTTCTGACCAATAACAATGCTGTGCCGCACCCCCGCCCTGTTCGAGATACAACGGGAGCCCTGAAGGCATTGCTTATTGTTATCATGGGAGATTTATTCAGAGGACTGAGAAATAGCCCATTTTTTATACCCTGGATGTTGGACTGGATGCTGTATATTTACCGTTGTTTTTAAATGTCTCCATCAATGTCTGAATCTGCAAACTCCATGGATCAGCAACTGAACAGGCAGTGATTGTAGATTCAAACAAGTGTTGTTGTCACTCGAAGCCTGGGAGGGTGGAGATTCAAATGCTTTGGCCGATAAGGGCAGGCCCAATGCGCCAATATTGAGCCTCGAGTCTCATTGCCATCGAGGAATAGACAGCTCAGCAGAAAAATGAGATGGGAAATCGAGACATTGTGACTGGTATATTATGTGCCCGCGTGCCATTGCAATGAAAAGGTGCTCAGCACATCAAGGGTTAACATGGGACTGGAGAATAGCACCACCCACGGTATGATGTATAGTCACAGGGTAAGGAACTGAGAGAACAGCCCTATGCATGACGTTAACTGGGATCTGTAAATAGTTAATGATTAACAATAAATGCTTCATGTTTAAACACACAAGATCTCATCACTGAGATGCCAATCAAACCTATAACAGCAACCACCTCCGTGAGGTAAAGGGGATGTTGTATTATGCTGCTTCGCGTAGCACAAGCTGCTTCCTTGATGTATGCTTTGACAAAGGAAGCTCCAGACTACGAAATGAGTTCAACGTGTTTATTGAACCATTAACACAGTTCTTAAATGAGTTCGACTCTCTGCTAATCTAACTGTAGTAATTCAGTCTATCTTTAACCGACTGCTCTAAGCCATGTGCTGGGTGTGCTGATCAACCCTGATGTACTCTCTAGATGTCTGTCTGTGGAAAGAGGCAGAGCATGTGTGCCCTGTCCTTTTATATGGGTTGTGAAGTGCCCCCTTGTGGTAATGCCACCTCTGGGTGTCCTGATTATCCATTGGTTGTGTCCTGTTGTAATGACCCATTGGCTGTATGTCTGCATGCCATGACATCCCTGGTGCTCCCTCTAGTGGTTACTTAGTTGTAGTGTATTTACATTAACCCCTTGGGTGTATATAGAGTGATACATATCACCACAGGGGACTTGGAGTGTGGGAGAGGGGGTGTGTGTATCAGAATATGGGTGAGAGGTGACCACAGGGATTGAGGTAGTGATTTCTGACAGCAGGGGTGGGGCAGTGACCCATATTCTTTAAAAGTGAGTCAGGAGGATCACTCTTGCTCCTCCCAGTTGGACGTTCAGATATATATATTAAATTAACCTGCTGATTGCAGCCCTCAATTTTCCTTTAAGCGTAGCCTCTTCGGCTGCATGTGAACTGGATTGTCCTGAGTGTGCTGGCTGCCTAACCAATCCTGTAGGCCTCAGGCATCAAGTGCCGTCATTGCAACATGAAAAGGATCTAACACCTGTCTCAACGTGGGCACTGCCCACTTTTGCCAATATACCAGGTACCAAATGCCCAGCTCCTTCCTTTTTCCCCCCAAAATATACTTTATCCTTAAAATTCATAAAAGTACATTTAGTAACAGTTCAAAGTTTGAGTAGTTTCTTTTAATGCAGGATGTAGCAATCTACACTTCCAATTGCAGCTTGTATTTACTGGATTCATGTCACAAATACAGCCTGGTGGGGATTTCACAGGGTTACCACGGAGGAGGGGCCTTGCACAATGACCTTTCCCATTGAGCCTCTGGTGGCTGCCCCAGGCTTTATGTGTCCCTCAGCACATAGTGCTGGATCTTGGAACGTGCCGGTCTGACAGCTCTTTGCACTGAAGGTTTTGAGCAGACCAAAGTGAGCTGGTGATTCCCCAGCAGCAGTTGATGTTAATGTCGGGGTTCGTCCTTGGGAACAACCCTTAACCTAACCCTGCTTTGGATTAACGTCAACAGGGATCAATGCGTCTCTTTCCAGATCTGCTTGAAAGCACATTCCGAAATGAGATGGGCGAAGATCTCTTCCCCACCACAAGGGCAATGTGCGGAGGAGGTGAGACTCCAGGTGTGCATGAAGGACCTTATCACCGGCCAAGCTCCGCCTCGTTTGAAAGTTCTGGATACGAGAGGCTTTCTGCCAAAGGACTTTGACAGTCCACTGAGGGAACCATCCTGTGGTGATATTCATCACTGTATATACACAAGGGGTTAAGGTAAATACGCTACAACTAAGTAAACACTATAGGGAGCACCAGACATGTCATGATATGCAAACATGCAGCTAATGAACACTTAGAATAGGACACAACCAATGAGCAGTCAAGACACCTGTCATAATATACACATCAGTATATGATGGTGCAGAGACACACACTGACTGACACACTGCAAGACCAATCAACACACACAACACAGCAGCCAATCACCAGTTAGGGCACGGTCACTATAAAGCCAGAGGGCACTAGTTTTCCCGCTCAATCGGGATGCAGCCTCTGAGACAGACAGAGCCCGCAGTCAGTAGCACAAACATCCACCATGTGCTAGCAGTATAGGCTGGTCAGGTTAGGCATAGGTCTTCAGTCAACCTAACATAGTGTCGACCCACAGTGCAAGTATGTTTAACAGCTCTTAGTTAAATAAAAGTGTTGTACTATTACAAGTGTTGGTAGCCTGTCTATGTTACTGCTGAGGCAAACGCAGTTCCACAGATCCAGAGTACCCAACACATCAACACCCAGAGGTGGCATTACCACAAGGGGGCATTGCACAACCCATATAAAAGGACAGGGCACACATGCTCTGCCTCTTTCCACAGATAGGCATCTAGAGAGTAGGACAGGGTTGATCAGAAGCATCACACCCAGCACATGGCTTAGAGCAGGCTGGTTTAGTTAGACTGAGTTATTACAGTTCAATTAGCAGGAGAGTCAAACTCATTTAAGGATTGTGTTAATAGTTCAATAGACATATTGAACTCATTACAAAGTCTGGACTTTCCTTTGTCAAAGCATACATCAAGGAAGCAGCTTATGCTACACGAAGAAGCATAACACAACACATCCAACAGGATCCAGCTATTTACTGCCCATCACATCAGAGGACTAGCAGCACCTCCTGGTGCCTGGGGCATCACCCATCTGGAGTTCTGTGTCTAGGACTTTATAGTGACTGTGCCTGAGTTCCCTGTGGTGCTGGAGTTACTGACACAGACCCGTGCTTCTTCCCAGACACACCTGTCAGAATAAGGAGGCTTGGAGGCCGTTCAGGGTGGATATCAATGAGCAGTTCTTCACTGAAAGGGTGGGGGAAATCTGGAAATCTATCCCCCCTCCCCCAACCAAGAATACAGATCTATAAAACCCCAGGGAGGGAAGACAGATTTGTACTTAGTGAACCTTGCAAATCAGCACTCTGATCGTGAAAAACCAGAGTCGGTTTGCCAAACATTCTGAATCCTGAGTAATAAAGAGGAACTCGATTTATTTACGTCATTGGCCTTTGACAATGTTTAAATCTCACGACAGT
Source organism: Scyliorhinus canicula (assembly GCF_902713615.1). NCBI lineage: Eukaryota > Metazoa > Chordata > Chondrichthyes > Carcharhiniformes > Scyliorhinidae > Scyliorhinus > Scyliorhinus canicula. The sequence continues at coordinate 22,080,581 of NC_052166.1, read as the reverse complement.
TCCGCATTTGGGGTGTTTCGCGATGGATATGATCTGGAAACATTTCTTCAGTCCCGTTCTCCTGCAAAATGTTTCAATTCTCCGTTTGCATTGCGAATGACGCAATCACTTTCCTAACCCAAATAAGTCTCGACCTTCTCCTGAAATGAGTTTGGGGAAATATAATCAACACTTCAGTCAAGGCAATGTGAGTCAATGATGTTGCAGTGTTTCTTCAATTGAAATCTGCTTATACTACAAGTTAAATGGAGGAGCAGGGCCGCGGCCGTGTGCAGATTACATTTGAATTGTTTTCCAGGAGATATGATCAATATAACATATGGAACAGGATGAATGTTACCCGAGGCTGCACTTACTGGGTCCAGCATTGGGTGAGATGAGTTTATTTAATACTTAATACCACAAGCACATTGAGTGTGGTCTGAATACAGTGCAACACAAAGATGTTCAGTGAAGCTCCTAGTGGAGGGAGCCTCTTTCCATGGTGTCACTTGTGGAGCAGACAGTAGCTTGTCTCTAAGTCAGAAGAGAACAGGCAGGATCTTCCGGTTGCATCCTCCCCGCCGACGGAAATTCCCGCCCGACCTCAATGGACCTTAAAACGGTCCTGTCAGCATTGGTAACGGCACCTCTGCCATTCTCACCGGCCCGATACTCCACAAGTCCGGTGGTAGTGGCGGCTCTGAGGATCTGGGGGCAGTGGAGGGGATATAAGAGAGCGGAGGGAGCATCGATTTGGACCCCGATTTATAACAACCACAGGTTTGTACCGAGTAGGCTAGATGGCGGGTTCTGGAGTTGGCAGAGGGCAGGGATTAGAAGGATGGGGTAACAATTTATAGACGGGAGCTTTACCAGCTTGAAAGCTTTGAAGGATAAATTTAAATTGCCAGCAGGGAATGGTTTTAGATATTTGCAGGTGCGAGACTTCCTGAGAAAACAGGTGCCGGCCTTTCCGCTGCTGCCGCCACGGGGGATACAGGATAGAATAGTTTCCAGTACCTGGGTGGGAGAGGGGAAGGAATCGGATATTTACCAGGAGCTTTCGGAGGTGGAGGAAACCCCGGTGGAGGAGCTCCAGGGCAAGTGGGAGGACGAGGTAGGAGGAGAGAGAGGCGGGGCTATGGGCAGATGCCCTAAGCAGGGTTCATACCTCCTTATCATGTGCCAGGCTTAGCCTGATACAATTTAAGGTAGTCCACCGGACACACATGACGATGGCTAGGATGAGCAAGTTTTTCGGGGTAGAGGATAGTTGTGCGAGGTGTGCGGGAAGCCCAGCAAATCATGTCCACAGGTTTTGGGCATGCCCGAAGCTTAGAGGGTGTTGGCAGGGTTTTGCTAAGGTAATGTCCACAGTGCTAAAAACACGGGTGGGGCTGAGGCCGGAGGTAGCGGTCTTCGGAGTGTCAGAAGATCCGTGAGTTCAGGGGGCGAAAGGGACCGATGCCCTGGCCTTTGCCTCCCTGGTATCCCAGAGACGGAACTTGTTAATGTGGAGGGACTCGAAGCCCCCGAGTGTAGAGACCTGGGTTAGTGACATGGCTGGGTTGCTCAGCCTTGAGAAAATTAAATTTGCCTTAAGAGGGTCAATGTTAGGGTTCTCCCGGAGGTGGCAGCCGTTTTGTCGACTTTCTTGGGGAAAATTAAAAATGTCAGCAGATGTGGTATTCCAAGGGGGGGGGGGGGGGGGGGGGGGGGTTGGTGGGGGAGAGATTGTTGTTGTATGGTTGAGGTGTGTGAAGATTGGGCTGGGGGGGGGGGGGGGGGGAATGTTTATTTTACCATGTTGATGTTTGTTACTTTTCAAAAAATTTTCAAATACCTTCATAAAATATTTTTTTTAAACGGTCCCGTCGAATTGTCCGTCCTGCCCGCGAGGATTCCCGCGGGCAGGTGGGACCGGAAGGCTGACCACCCACCTCCCCCCCCCCCAGTGGCTTTGAATTCCATTCCAGGGACTTGAGTACAAAATCCCAATGCAGTACTGCCAAAGGTGGCAGCTTTTGATCGAGATGGAAAACCAACACCCTGACCAGCATCTCGGGTAAATGTAAACTGAACTCACGGCAAGATTTACCCCATCAGCCGACCTCACTAAAACAGATCATCTGGTCATTAATCTCACTGGTGTTTGTCTGGCCTTGCAATGTGTCGTTTCGCTGATACATTTTTATTTGTTTGACGGCTTTGCTGACCTAGGCGAGCATCCCTAATTACTCTCGAGATGGTGGTGATGAGTTGCCATCTTGGACAGCTGCAGTCCACGTGGTGTATGTACAGGTGCTGTTAGGGAGGGAATTTCCAGGATTTTGACCCAGCGACAGTGACTATACTTCAAACGTATTGACTGTAGAATGCTTTAAGACATTGTGAGGTTATGAAAGGTCTACATAAAGGTTTATTTTCCACTTCCCTACAGTTAATTAGAGCCTCGATGCCACAATGGTTATAAATCCACAAGTTTAATGTCAGTCAGCTTTCTCAGCTGAGTGGACTTTGTCACTTTCTGAACACATTCGCAGGCACAGACGAATGCTCTCTGCGCTGAATATTGCGCTTATTTCTCTTGCTATATTCCTACATTACCAGGAACACATTATTGGTTCTCAGAATCCGGCTCAACATAAATGGTGAACCACTGTTAGGTTCTGAAGAGGGAGGAGGACAGTTACATTTTGCACAGAAGCTGGTAGATGTATGGAATGGACATCCCAGCGAGTGAAGACAGTGTTGGCTAATTCAAAAGCACAGGGATTTGGCAGAGAAAACAACCAGAAGATGCGAGAGACAGGTTGGCAGGTGGTCTTATTTGAACAGAGGTTTGCTCAACTCCCACACCTGTATGGAGTATTGGGCGGGACGGTAGCGCGGTGGTTAGCACTGTTGCTTCACAGAGCCAGGGTCCCAGGTTCGATTCCCAGCTTGGGTCATTGTCTGTGTGGGAGTCTGCACATTCTCCCTGTGTCCATTTGGGTTTCCTCCCACAAGTCCTGAAAGACGTGCTGTTCGGTGAACTGGACATTCTGAGTTCTCCCCCCGTATATCCGAGCAGGTGCCGGAGTGTGGCGACTAGGGGCTTTTCACAGTAACTTCATTGCAGTGTTAATGTAAGCCTACTTGTGACAATAAAGATTATTCAAAAAAGTATGTTCCAGCACATCGAATTACCGATCACATCCCAAGAGTCATTAATCACCATGGAAAAGACATACAATACCAACAACATTCCAGTAGGAACTTTATCAGCTGAAGACAACATTTCTAGGGTATCTTGTTATATGGCAGCAAAGCTCTCAAGTACCTCAGTGAAACCAAACATGGATCCTTCAAGTCTCACATAGAATTTTTTGGTGCAGTTAGCATTTTTTCCCCTCCCTTTTCAACTGAAGAATTAATGTGGATAGTTGAGGAACTCTGTGTAGGTTTGCAATAGATGTGCATGAAAAGCAAGGGTCACAGGCATGCGGTCCAGAAACAGGAATGAAGAATCAATTTGGCTATCATGTCAAATTCAGGAGCACGTTGTAAAGGGAAAGAATAACTGAATTCCTGAATTGAAGCAAAATGACTTCCATGTGTGCACTTCATATTTTTGGAGTTTGATTGAAGTGCTGCTGTGACAAAGTAAAGCATTTTTATCTTGGACTCTTTGTTTGGGCAGCACAGTAGCACAGTGGTTAGCACTGTTGCTTCACAGCACCAGGGTTCCAGGTTGGATTACTGCTTGGGTCACTGTCTGTGCGGAGTCTGCATGTTCTCCCTGTGTCTGTGTGGGTTTCCTCCGGGTGCTCCGGTTTCCTCCTAGTCCTGAAAGACATGTTGTTAGGTGAATTGGACATTCTGAATTCTCCCTCTGAGTACCCGAACTGGTGCTGGAATGTGGCGACTAGGGGCTTTTCACAGTAACCTCATTGCAGTGTTAATGTAAGCCTACTTGTGACAATAATAAAGATTATTATTATGGAGTCATTATTTCTGGCCACAATACGTATACCGTTTTGGGACTATTGGCTGTTTCTGGAAGTTCTACTGGTGCCACTACATGGTTGGAACTATATTTGCACCTCTGGAACTAACTGCCTGAAAGGTCGATAAGAGGGAGAAACCCTCATGGTATTTAACGACTGATTAGATATGCATTTAAGATCCACATCCTGTGGTGTCCTGGGCCAGGAGCTGTAGAGTTAGGCTTTGAGCAGTCAGCACAGGCCATAACAGGTTGAATGCCCTCCTTCTGTGCCATAGATTTCCCATGTTTCTAAGGTGAAGGCAGACACATACACCATCTCCAAGGTACTTGATATGCATAGTTTCATCACATTACACCTCATTTGACAATGCGTCTAGCAAGGCCATTGAAAATGTTGGCCACCCAACAGTGACTGAACAACCTGGTTAGTGATAATATTAATTAAGTTGCATTTGGGATGAAGCTACATTAGTCTGCAGACAGTGTTAGGAGCAGTGGTTCTGTGTAGTCTCTGATCCTCTACTCTGCAACCAGGGACTTACTGGAGGAGCTCACCTTAGTCTGAAGGCAGCTCAGGAGAGTGAGTTTGATCAGTTGCTCCTATTGCGCTCCATCCTCTGGTCCATGGGTTTAAATCCCATGGCAGCAGCCAGCAGAATTCAAATTCAATTATCATAGAATTTACAGTGCAGAAGGAGGCCATTCGGCCCATCGAGTCTGCACTGGCTCTTGCAGAGAGCACCCTACCCAAGGTCAACAACTCCACCCTATCCCCATAACCCAGTAACCCCACCCAACACTAAGGGCAGTTTTGGACACTAAGGGCAATTTATCATGGCCAATCCACCTAACCTGCACATCTTTGTGACTGTGGGAGGAAACCGGAGCACCCGGAGGAAACCCACGCACACACGGGGAGGATGTGCAGACTCCGCACAGACAGTGACCCAAGCCGGAATCAAACCTGGGACCCTGGATCTGTGAAGCGATTGTGCTAACCACAATGCTACCATGCTGCCCTAAATTAATTTTTTTTAAAAATCTGGATTTGCGTGTTAGTCCATGGTGACCCTGAAACTATCATCAATTGTTGTAAAAGCCCATGTGGTTCACTAATGTCCTTTAGGGAAGGAAATCTGCCATCCTTTCCTGGTTTGGTCTACATGTGACGCCAGATCCACAGCAAGATGGCTAACTCTTAACTGCCTAGCATGCCACTCAATTAAGGGGAATAATTAGTGATGGGTTTCTTGGAAGAGCAGGGTCGGATTAGAACAAGTCAACATGGATTTAGTAAGGGGAGGTCGTGCCTGACGAACCTGTTAGAATTCTTTGAGGAGGTGACAAGTAGGTTAGACCAGGGAAACCCAGTGGATGTGGTCTATCTGGATTTCCAAAAGGCCTTTGATAAGGTGCCACACAGGAGGCTGCTGAGTAAGGTGAGGGCCCATGGTGTTCGAGGTGAGCTACTGGCATGGGTTGAGGATTGGCTGTCTGACAGAAGGCAGAGAGTTGGGATAAAAGGTTCTTTTTCAGAATGGCAGCCGGTGACCAGCGGTGTCCCACAGGGTTCAGTGTTGGGGCCGCAGCTGTTCACCATATATATTAATGATCTGGATGAAGGGACTGGGGGCATTCTAGCGAAGTTTGCTGATGATACGAAGTTAGGTGGTCAGGCAGGTAGTGCTGAGGAAGTGGGGAGGCTGCAGAAGGATCTAGACAGTTTGGGAGAGTGGTGCAGGAAATGGCTGATGCATTTCAACGTGAGAAAATGTGAGGTCTTGCACTTTGGAAAAAGAATCCAAGCATAGACTACTTTCTAAACGGTGAGAAAATTCATAATGCCAAAGTACAAAGGGATCTGGGAGTGCTAGTCGAGGATTCCCTAAAGGTAAACATGCAGGTTGAATCCGTGATTAAGAAAGCGAATGCTATGTTGTCATTTATCTCAAGAGGGTTGGAATATAAAAGCAGCGATGTGCTACTGAGCCTTTATAAGGCTCTGGTTAGGCCCCATTTGGAGTACTGTGTCCAGTTTTGGGCCCCACATCTCAGGAAGGACATACTGGCACTGGAGCGTGTCCAGCGGAGATTCACACGGATGATCCCTGGAATGGCGGGTCTAGCATATGAGGAACGGCTGGCGTTCCTGGGATTGTATTCATTGGAGTTCAGAAGGTTAAGGGGAGATCTAATAGAAACTTACAAGATAATACATGGCTTAGAAAGGATGGACGCAAAGAAACTGTTTCCGTTAGGCGAGGAGTCGAGGACCCGTGGGCACAGCCTTAGAATTAGAGGGGGTAAATTCAAAACAGAAATGCGGAGACATTTCTTCAGCCAGAGAGTGGTGGGCCTGTGGAATTCATTGCCGCAGAGTGCAGTGGAGGCCGGGACGCTAAATGGCTTCAAGGCAGAGATAGATAAATTCTTGATGTCGCGAGGAATTAAGGGCTATGGGGAGAATGCTGGGAGGTGGAGTTGAAATGCCCATCAGCCATGATTGAATGGCGGAGTGGACTCGATGGGCCGAATGGCCTTACTTCCACTCCTATGTCTTATGGGTAATAAATGCTGGCCGTGCCAGCGATGCCCACATTCCACGAAAAGATACATTTTTTAAAAATCCACAGTTTGAGAATAGCAGAGGCTTATTTAATGTTTGAAAAAAAGTTTTGAATTCTGTTCATTGTTTAATGTTTTTTCTGATGTTGTCTCTTTTCTCAAGTCCAACGTTTCTTTCTCTTTCTGTAAGTAAACAGAAAATGCTGGACAATCTCCGCAGGCCTGACAGCATCTGTTTTGAGTCTGGATGACTCTTTACCAAAACTGTTTTTCTGTACCTGAATTGATCCTAATTCCTCCCTCACTCCTCGTTCCTTTCTCTATTCTCCAGTCTCGCTGGTTAAGGAGATAGAGACTGTTGAACCCACTGTTTGCCAAGCTCCTGGACGCCCTGTCAATGTGCCACCTATGACCAGCTCATCACACTTCCAGAAACTGGTTGCCTTAATTTGATTTTCTCTATGAGCAGATAGTAAAACCCAAGGATGGGCTTTGGACACTTTATCCAAATGTCACACACACACACAGGATACAGAATGTGATGAATCACTGTCAGCTGTATAAGCTGTGAGGGCCTCTCACAGGGAGCACTGAGGATTCACAGGTATATAGGCTGCTGCTCTATTGATGCCATCAGTCTGAAACCTACTCACCCTGTATTTCATGTGTCATTGGCTGGAGATAACTGGCAAACCTAATGATGAAGAATTAATTTTTCCCCCAATGTCCTTCCTGAGATGATGCAGAGCTGTGAGAGACAATTTGTTCATTGGGAAAGCTGGAGCTGAATGGGATTAATGTTTAAAGTCACTGACCAGAGCAAAACGCATTTCATGTGGAGGCTCGGGCTGGGTATGACATGACTGTGGGTTATCGGAGGTATTTGGAATTGCAGGAGTGTACCGGCAGGCAGGAAGGTGGTTTGAAGTGTGTCTACTTCAACGCCAGGAGCATCCGGAATAAGGTGGGTGAACATGCAGCATGGGTTGGTACCTGGGACTTCGATGTTGTGGCCATTTCGGAGACATGGCTAGAGCAGGGACAGGAATGGTTCTTGCAGGTTCCGGGGTTTAGATGTTTCAGTAAGCTCAGGGAAGGTGGTAAAAGAGGGGGAGGTGTGGCATTGTTAGTCAAGGACAGTATTACAGTGGCAGAAAGGATGTTTGATGAGGACTCGTCTACTGAGGTAGTATGTGCTGAGGTTAAAAACAGGAAAGGAGAGGTCACCCTGTTGGCAGTTTGCTATAGGCCTCCAAAAAGTTCCAGAGATGTAGAGGAAAGGATTGCAAAGATGATTCTGGATAGGAGCGAAAGTAACAGGGTAGTTGTTATGGCCGACTTTAACTTTCCAAATATTGACTGGAAACGCTATAGTTCGAGTACTTTAGATGGGTCAGTTTCTGTCCAATGTGTGGAGGGTTTCCTAACACAGTATATAGATAGGCTAACAAGAGGCGAGGCCACATTGGATTTGGTACTGGGTAATGAACCAGGCCAGGTGTTAGATTTGGAGGTAGGTGAGCACTTTGGTGATAATGACCACAATTCGGTTACATTTACTTTAGCGATGGAAAGGGATAAGTATATACCACAGGGCAAGAGTTATATCTGGGAGAAAGGCAATTATGATGCAATGAGGCAAGACTTAGGATGCATAGGATGGGAAAGGAAACTGCAAGGGATGGGCACAATTGAAATGTGGAGCTTGTTCAAGGAACAGCTACTGCGTGTCCTTGATAAGTATGTACCTGCCAGGCAGGGAGGAAGTGGTCGAACAAGAGAACCGTGGTTTACTAAAGTAGTTGAATCACTTGTCAAGAGGAAGGAGGCTTATGTAAAGATGAGACGTGAAGGTTCAGTTAGGGCGCTTGAGAGTTACAAGTTAGCCAGGAAGGACCTAGAGAGAGCTAAGAAGAGCCAGGAGGGGACATGAGAAGTCCTTGGCAGGTAGGATCAAGGATAAACCTAAAGCTTTCTACAGGGATGTCTGGAATAAAAGAATGACTAGGATAAGAGTAGGGCCAGTCAAGGACAGTAGTGGGAAGTTGTGCGTGGAGTCTGAGGAGATAGGAGTGGCGCTAAATGAATATTTTTCGTCAGTATTCACACAGGAAAATGACAATGTTGTCGAAGAGAATACTGAGATACAGGCTACTAGATTAGACGGGATTGAGGTTCATAAGGAGGAAGTGTTAGCAATTCTGGAAAATGCGAAAATAGATAAGTCCCCTGGGCTGGATGGGATTTATCCTAGGATTCTCTGGGAAGCTAGAGAGGAGATTGCAGAGCCTTTGGCTTTGATCTTTGTCATCATTGTCTACAGGAATAGTGCCAGAAGACTGGAGGATAGCAAATGTCCCCTTGTTCAAGAAGGGGAGTAGACACAACCCCGGTAACTATAGACCAGTGAGCCTTACTTCTGTTGTGGGCAAAGTCTTGGAAAGGATTATAAGAGATAGGATTTATAATCATTTAGAAAGGAATAATTTGATTACGGATAGTCAACACGGTTTTGTGAAGGGGAGGTCGTGCCTCACAAACCTTGAGTTCTTTGAGAAGGTGACCAAACAGGTGGACGAGGGTAAAGCAGTTGATGTGGTGTATATGGATTTCAGTAAAGCGTTTGATAAGGTTCCCCATGGTAGGTTATTGCAGAAAATATGGAGGCATCGGATTGAGGGTGATTTAGCGGTTTGGATCAGAAATTGGCTAGCTGTAAGAGAGGGTGGTAGTTGGTGGGAAATGTTCAGCCTGGAGTTCAGTTATAGTGGAGTATAATGTGCAGTTCTGGTCGCCGGATTATAGGAAGGATGTGGAAGCATTGGAAAGGGTGCAGAGGAGATTTAACAGGATGTTGCCTGGTATGGAGGGAAGATCTTATGAGGAAAGGCTGAGGGACTTGAGACTGTTTTCGTTAGAGAGAAGAAGGTTAAGAGGTGACTTAATTGAGGCATACAAGATGATCAGAGGATTAGATAGGGTGGACAGTGAGAGCCTTTTTCCTCGGATGGTGATGTCTAGCACGAGGAGACATAGCTTTAAATTGAGGGGAGATAGATATAGGACAGATGTCAGAGGTAGGTTCTTTACTCAGAATAGTAAGGGTGTGGAATGCCCTCCCTGCAACAGTAGTGGACTCGCCAACATTAAGGGCATTTAAATGGTCATCGGATCAAAATATGGATGATAATGGAATAGTGTAGATGGGCTTCAGATTGGTTTCACAGGTCGGCACAACATCGAGGGCCGAAGGGCCTGTACTGCACTGTAATGTTCTGTTTTGGAGATGTGCATTAACCCCCTCTATCCTTTACAAGCACTTAGTTATGTTAATGAATGAAGGTCTTCCATTCCCCTGGAATTGTACCAGGATTAAACAGTTACCATGGTTATCATGAATCATAGGATCTTCCAGCACAGAGGAAGCTCATTCAGTCCATTGTGCCTGTTGCAGCAGTAACATGGCTTCCCACCAATGAATCACTCGGAGTAGTGCAAGGTCAGGGGTAATAGCGTTCTCACTCCTTGTCTCCTTAGTTGTGTCACTGGTAGAGAGAGTGTTGTAGTGGGTGCTGATGGGCAACTCTGCTCTTCCACACATTCCTCAGTCATTTAAAATGCCATGTTCATCCACTCAGCTGGGAATAATGGGTGGGGATGAAGGGTGTTATTGAGGGGGTAAACTCCCGTCAATGTAACCATCTTCTCCATTCCTGATAGAGAGTTCACAGTCCATAAATGTACATCAGGTGTTTCATGCAGTGTTTGGATGCATTCGGAGAGCATGCTGGTTTCACTGTGAAAGAGTGCCTGAGGGAGGACGGGTGTTAATGTGAGACCCACTACTTCGGTTTGGTGTCACAGTCCTGCTCACATCCAGGTAGCTATAGCAAGGTCCCATGAGTGAACCGAGAATGTAATTCAACTAACTGCCGTTGGATGATTCTCCTCCTCTTTAACGGGGATTGTGGCAAAAGAAGATTTTTATTTTTACATTTAGTTCATAGGATGTGGGTGTGGCTGGCTAGGCCAACATGTATTGCCTATTCCAAATTTCCCCCTTGACATGGCGGTAGGTGAGGCTCCTTGAACCGCGGCAGTCCATGTGGTGTAGGGAGGGAGTCCCAGGATTGTGTCTCCATGAACATGAGGGAACGGTGATGTTTCCAAGTCAGTGAGTGGCTTGGAGGGGAACTTCCAGGTGGTGGCGTTCCCATGTGTGTGCTAATAATAATAATCTTTATTATTGTGACAAGTAGGCTTACGTTAACACTGCAATGAAGTTACTGTGAAACCCCCTAACGGGTACAGAGGGAGGATTCAACGTCAAATTCACCTAACAAGCAGGTCTTTCGGGACTTGTGGGAGGAAACCGGAGCACCCGGAGGAGACCCACACAGATGGGGAGAACATGCAAACTCCACACAGTGACACAAGCCAGGAATCGAACCCGGGTCCCTGGTGCTGTGAAACAATAGTGCTAACCACTATGCTACCGTGCCACCCTTAGTCCTTCTAGGTGGCAGAGGTTGCAGGTGTAGAAGGTGCTGCTGAAGGAGTCTTAGTGAGATCTTGCAGTGCCTCTTGTAGATGGTCCATACTACTGCTCCGGTGTGTCAGTGGTAGATAATGTTTAGGGTGGTGGATGGAGTGCCAATCAAATGCCATACTTTTCCCTGGATGGTGTTGATCTCGAATGTTATCGGAACTGCAAGTGAATGATGAATAAAACCTCCCCTATACACAACAGGTAGATTTAAATGGTAGCTCCTGCAAAGCATCCATCAATGGCAAGTGCTGAGTAGAAATTCCACTAGATTTATCCAATTCATTTCCCACGTGGAGAACTGACAAATCCCATCATTCTGCCAGTTTCAAACCAGTTTCCCTAATTTATCTAAAAAAAAGCCAAGTCCCATTTCATGGTTGATGATTATTCAAATGAATTTGTGCATTTGTGAAGTAGCACCCTTCACCGACAGAAAGATAAAATAATATAGACAATGCCAGAAGTCACAACAGATCAACCAGCACCTGAAAGAAGTTTCAAATCAAGTACAGAGACAGGGAAAATGAGGCAGAAAAACCTTTGTCCTTCAGATTATTGCCTCCAACAACAGTGCCCCCACTCACCCTCATTAGCTCTGTCCTTACATAAAAACTTATCTCAACCATCTTCTAGTTTTGATGAAAAGGCCACCAACCTAAATATTAACTCAGTTTCTGTCTCCAGAGGTTTCCTGGCTTGTTGTGAATTTTCTAGTTTTATTTCGGAATTCCAGCATATAGCATGTGTAGCTTTGCTTTATAATGTCCATGTGAAGCATCTTGCAATATTTCATTACATCAATGAGCTTTGTAAGTTGTTATTGTTGAGCATTTTCCTTTTCTTTGGGTCGAACTGAGAGCGTCGGGGTGGAAAATTCCCTGTCGAGCTTAGACTGCCAATTCTCATGAAGCATTACCAAAGCTATTACTAACCATTTCCTAGTCTTTAACAACCACTACTCCTGTCTGAACCACATTCTCTTATCTCACTATCTATCCTGTCATAAAAAAAACTAACTTTGTAAAATTCCAAGTTCATCTTCATCCATTGACTGCTGCCACTGACCAGCTCAACTACACCCTTGCTTCTGTTTACGATGGCCTCGTTCTCACCAAATTAAGTGTTGTTTCAATCTTCTTGTTTTCTCTGGAACAGTCCTCACCTTCACTTGTTTGAGTCAAATCTCAAGCTCACCAGACACACAATTATTCACAGATCATAGAATCCCGATAGTGCAGGAGGCCATTCAGCCCATCGGGTCTGCACAGGTCCTTGCTACCTAGGCCCAAGTCCTCCATCTCTATCCCAGTAACACCACCTAACCTTTGTGCAATTTTAGCATGGCCAATTCACCAAACCTGCACATCTTTGGACTGTGGGAGTAAACCGGAGCACCGGGAGGAAACCCACGCAGACACGGAGAGGACATGCAAACTCCACACAGTTACCCGAGGTCAGAATCAAACCCGGGTCTCTGATGTTGTGAGGCAGCAGTGCGAACCACTATGCCCCCCTCCTTTCAATATGGTAAGAACTATCACATCTCCTCAGCCAAATCATCCTAAACAGGCAAATTATCCTAATTCTCTAGGATTCTTCAGGTGGACCATCTCCTCAAAACCCTTCTCTCGCTCCTGTTTTACTCTTAGTACAGCTTTTACCTCCCCGAGCAGGGAGCACATTTCGGAGCCATTCGCTGCAGCTGCAGTACATTATTCCTTGAACCTCTCTGTGGTTTTTGACATGGCCATTCACCGTAAACACTCCTCCATCACCTCCTCCAGTGTAGTTCCATTAGCCAGCTTATTGCTGGCAATGGCTTCCCTTCCCTCTCCCTCCTCCACAATTCCTCATTGAGTCCTTTCACTTAACAATCCATTTAGTGTCCCTCAATGATGCTTTCGACATGTTGATACGATCCAGCTCTCCCATTCTTCAGGCAAGAGAGAAGGGTAGAGCGAGAAGGCAGCAGGAAAAGCTGAAAGGAGGAGGCTGTGAAATGGAAAAGGACAATGATGATGGGACGAAAGTAACAGAGAAGGGGCAGTCAGGAGGACAAAGGCAAGATAATTAACTTCACCAGGGTGGGGTGCAGCTAATGCTTTCCCCCCCCCACCCCATCTAGAAATTCTTCTCCGTGGGGGTGAACCTTCGCCCCCTTCACCTCGAGGCCCTCACAATGCTATAAGTTGGAATCCACTTTCTTCTGAATTGGGTGCAAGATGGGACGGTTTCCAACTTCCCATAAAACCAGGATGCCACATCTTTATTCAGCTGATGGGGCTCCATGAGCTATCCATCAATGCCAGTGCAAAACATAACACAATACTGTCCAGGTGCTTGCTGCTGGCTGGTATGTCCCCCACGGGGGCGATGACATTACTGCTAAAGTTACTTAGTTTACTAACTGGTTGCTGAACGATACCAATTCCATAACTTCTACCAGAGCAGATGGATCTGTAATGCAAAACTGTGACACCCTTGACATTAAAAATGCCCATCAGTGTCAGCATTAGGGATTACTGATCCAATAGCACTGGCCAAAGAAGCAGGTTGGTCATACGTTTCCAGTGAAATGCACATTCCCACCGCACTGAATGTAAATATATAACTGGCAGTGCAATTCAGAATCTTTGATATTAGTCATGTTGCAAAACTACTGGGATTTATCGCCTGCCTTGTCCCTTCCAAACTGAGATAACAGAATCTGTGTAAAAACAAAGCAGCCTCAAAATCAGCAGATACCAGAGATCCACGGACATGAAACTGGAGCGTGGAATGCTGTCGGATTGGCTTCTCCCAGGTGCTGAATGACGGGCTGCGTAACTCCTGCTCTTATCTCTGATTTTCTATTTATTTTAAAAATAATTTTCAGACAACGAACAATGAAGAGATGATCTTTAATGGATATATAAGGCACATGGGCACAATATAAAATGGACACTGTAAATATTCACACGTTAGTGACATAGAGATTTCATACAAGAAATAGCCTTAATGTAAACGCTCTCTGCATAAAGGTTGTCCATTCACTGTGCCAATGACTGAGGGCTTGTGCTAACGTCTTTGTCCTACACAAGCCCCTAAATGTACTTCTGTTCAGCTCTGCCAAGCTGCTGTCACAAGCTGTGCAGTCTCCCAGCTGCTAATGGTCAGGCACTGCTCAAATTCTCTTTTATCTCTACTGTTCTTCCCTTTTCTTTTCTCCCTTCTTCTCCGGGATGTGCAGTCACTGCTGTTGGTCAGGCAGGCACAGCAAAACCCTGGTGAAATCAATCACCAGTTATTGTGATGTTAGCGGGCGGGGGGACGTGAAGGAATGCTGACCATCAACCCCAGGGGAACGCTCCTGACTCTTCGTTAAATGCCACAAGATCTTTCCAGTCCAAATCGCACAGACAGCTGGAACTCAGCACCTTCGATAATGCTGCACTCCCTCCTTGCTGCTTTGAGCTGTCAGATTAGAGTGTGGCTTGAATTCCTGGTCACATGCCTCAGAGATGAGGGCATGACTAAGCTGGAAACTGAAGGCACTGACTATACAAGGTACAGTTCCTGAAAGCTCGGTGAGCTTTCTGATACCTCTCTCATGTGGCAGTTCTTTGTGCGCGAGCTTTGACTGCGGGTAATGATTTTTTATCCCCCCCCTCATCAACCTCCACTCTCCTAGGTTCCACCCTCTGCTTCTCTATATAGAACGTTTACTTCCAGGGACTTTCCCATCGCTCCTTTTCGGGTCAGGGGGCACCGTCAACAATGGTAGCTCCTCCCACTTTCCACCGCCACCAATGGTAGCTCCTCCCACCTTCCCCACACTGTGTTCCAACCAATGATACACAGCCCGAGATGGGACTTACAACTTCCCTGATCTGTACTGTCTATTATATCACATTGCGTATTTAGATAGTGTCCTGTCTTCAATATATTGGTCGATATAACAGGGCCCTCACGGGAGATCCTGGTCTTGTCACTTGTAGGTATTGTTGGTGCTTCTCCATGGCTGACCCACTGGGAGATGTTGAGAATGGGTTTGAACAACAAGCAGATCAAGGCTTCAACACCAACAGACTGCTCATCCACTAATAATGCAGGGTTTGTTAACAAAACATTAACTAAAATGCAAGAAATGCTTGTTCTTAAGACAGTACACATTCTCTGCGCTTCACGAGTTACAGAGAGTTAAACACAACATTCACCTTTTTCCATTCAAACTCAGGCAGTGATCAGAAGTAAGACAGTCCTCCCATTTCAACATATTGAGGTGGGGATGCAGAGCTTATACAATTTATCGTTAATTCATTGTTAATTACATTGAAAGAGATGAGACAGGCTGGGTATTAACTGGAATATTTATTCCCATTTTTCCACCTTTCCCCAACTCCCAATAACTGGAGCAGATGGTGCCTGTCCACCTGGCAGTTTCCCCACAGTACTGCTATGGTGCGCTTTCGAGCAAAGGGCCTGGACATTCAAAACTCAGTTTGCAGTCTCATTCCAGGAAAGTGTTAACAAATCGAGACATACCCTTCCTCAACAAGAGAACAGGACTGAACTTGTGCAGTCACTGGTGCCTCAGGAGTTTTGCTGTTAGTAGGAGTCATGCCACAGAGCTCCAGAACAGCTCAGTAAAGACGCTACAACGTTAAAACTGTCAGTCTACAAACAATGTTACATTTTAGACAGGATGCGGGCAGATTGCTTGTTCTGACTGTAAAGGATCAGGACATCTCTACCTGCAAACCCCCCTTCAAGCGGAGTTCTGCTCCAGTTTTCAATGACAAGGAGCTCTGTAAATGTACTCCCTCACACCGAACTTGGATTTGATATTGAAACTCTCCCATAGCAAACGTACTTCATCAAAGGTAGGGCAAAACATTTCAGAGATATTAATTAAAATGGTGCTCCGAACAGTTTAAACGCCTTTTTGCTTCACCACCTCTGGTGGAGTCTGCTCTGATCGGAGCTGTGGACATCCTCAAATGGCAGCTGGGGTGGGTTGGTGGGGAGAGGGAATAATTCATCCATTGTCAAGGCACTAGGCACCAGTTAATGATCACCGTGACTCTCTCAACTCTGAATAATCTAAGTTTCAGTAACATTAAATATTGCATTGATTATTGCAACAAGTAAAAAGGTTCCTTCACACCCAGCTCACAGCCAGGCTGGCTACAGGAACGGACACAGGTCCTCTGCAACCACATCAAGTCTTTTTGGCTATTAGTATTTTTTGTGTGTGTCAGTCACTTATATTCGGCTTTCAATTTGCTTCAGGACTCTGATTAGATGACAAAGAGACATGATTTATGGAGCATGACTTCCACCTTTCATTCTCCTTTGATGGAGCTGGCAGGAGATGCTATTAAAGGCTCACGTATTCCTTTTGTGGTTTAAGCTCCAACATTTTAAGAAACCAACCAGAAAAAACACAGTGGCGGTATCATTGTTAATACTCCCTAAGTTTTCATCATGTTCAGGCTCCTGTGACAGAGGCTGAACTGTTTTTTCCCGTGGAATATCTGCACTCACTCCCATCGCACAATATATCTCAGCTGCTTGAAAGCAAACGCATTCTTCATACACCGAGCTGGCCCGTCCTACAGGCAGCAAAGCTACAGATAGGTGGCCAACTTTTAAAGGGGGGGTGGGGCTCCTGGGAATGCTGCAATGAGATGCCTGCTACAATAGAGTTTGAGCACTGGCGGGTATCTCCCGGGCAGCAATGTGGTGACAGGAGCACCCCCCCCCTCAACCACACCACACTCTGATCCTTATCTTTTACTGTATCATTGATTGGGGGTTCCAAAGGGAGTGGGAGAAAATGCACAGGAGTCATGAGCTATTGGTATGGGCACCCAGTAAATAAGGGGAGCCTTGGCCCAGGCCTGGGAACAGGAAATCTGTCTGTGCTGTTGCAAGTGTGACATTGACTGAGTCAGAAATTGTTAGTTCATGACTTTTCTAAATGAATGCGGTGTGCTGGAGTGTGGTATGGCGGGGGGGGGGGGGGGGGGGGGGGGGAATGTGTGTCAGGCAAAAAGGGGAGGTGAATGTGCAGAAGCAGACAGATGCGTGGCATACCAGTGAATTAAAATACCAAGAGGTCGAGGGGCAAATTCGTATTCGTGTTCCCGACATTTTTATATGCGGAAATTCTGAAGAATGATTGATTATTTTGCAATAATCACTTGCTGAATAATAATAATCACAGCTGTTGATCCTACTTTGGGACAATGGCAGATTAAGGAGAGGACCCAGAGGCCACAATGCCTTGGGGCACAGTTGATGCTGCCATGTAGCTACATTTCTGTCTCCTGTCCTTGGCACATTTTGCCCGCGTTATGCAGTCAACCAATCAGAATTCAGGACCGGCTTGAAGAGCACCAAGCAAACATGAGAGGGGAAGCCAAATGGTCTGAAATGGAACGTGAACCCTGAGGCGATTGGTACAGTTCAAATGCCAGGGAGGTGCATCCAACATATATCAGTCGTGCAAGTATTACACTTGGGGAAAAACAGCCATCACCCTGCTGTGTCCATCTTTTCCTAACAGCCCACATCTCCATAAGCTGCTAGACCACTTTCCACCCAGGAAATCTGCAGAGAATGGAAATATTCCATCAAACCACAAGGCCCAAAGGCAATGTGCCAAATTCAGCTATCTGTTCCCTTTATTTTGAAGGGGAGAGAAAAGAGGCGAAGGTAAGTATTTCTTAGCACCATCTTAATTTATTTAATATAAGGATTGAGTGGGGGGGGGGGGGGGGGGGGAGGTGTCAGGGCAGGAATGGCCTCTGAACGTGGCAGGATTTGGGCTGCTAAAGGTGCCACCCGGTAACCATTGGCCCATTTCACTAGTGATTAAATCGTGGTCACGTGGTACAGAGGGTGGAGGGAGCTGCTGATTTGGCTCTGCTCCCTTCTCAAACAGGCGTATGGTGTGGCAGGCATTGGGTGGAGAAGCGAAGAAAGTCACAGAAAATCATGTTTTCGCCCTCGACCACAGGAGCAACGTATCCCGAAGTGACACCGTCAGCCAGTGTGAATGTGGATAATTGTCTGCCAATGTACAATAGCATCAGAGAGATGCAAGCAGAGTTTTGGGACGGTGATTTGGGGGCTTCTGCAATGTGTCAGTTTACCCGGTAACAATGAACCAATCACAATGCTACAACAACAAACTGGGGGCTGGAGAGCACGGGTGGTTTGAAAAGCCAACATTTATCAAGATATATTCTCATCTTTCGCTATCTCACAGGAAGTAACGAAACTACTGTCAATGAACCAGGAGGGAAGAGAGCACAGGTTTGGCTTTTTGCACAATGCTGGGGGAAAAGCACTTACAAAGTGTAAAAGTCCAGGCGGGTTTTAAGTGGACACTCTGGATTCCGGGGGGGGGGGGGGGGGGGGGGGGGGGGGGGGCTGTGGCTCAGTCATTTGAAATGAAACTAGACCAAATTTTTTTTTTTAAAGTACTAATTTTCCAAAGACGTGTTTTCTGAAAGGTTGCGTGAAGTGGAATGTACACATGGCATTTCTTTTGAGGCAGAACATGGGTGACCCACTCCATGTGAGGGAGGAGAGGCCAGCGGGGAAGTGTGCAAGGGCTGCTGTCTTGTGCCTACTCCTGGTGATCTGAAGAGCAGTGTTTTGGCAGAGGCCGGGTGACACGTTTCCAGCCCCTCCTGCAGCTGCAGCAGTGCAGTGTAAGGCAAATGCAAAACTGCTGAAGCCTGTGTTTAAAAACACACTCACTTTGGCAGAAACAAGATGAAATGCTATATCATGAGATTCAAAGCAGAACCATGTGTGCATTAAAGTGCTAAATGAGTCTGGGAGACTCTCTTCTGGAAACTTCTAGCAGATCTACTGATTGGGGGGGGGGAAACAAATGAGTGTTTTTATAAAGTCCTGAAATAATCCAAATATTCATTGACACACCATCTGACTCTTAAGTTCACAGTCTAAAAAACTATTGTACAATTTGGTTTACGAAACTGGATCTAAGGCCTCAATTTCACACACTCATCAATCGCTAATAGTATGGATGTGATAAGCAATGCCGATATGACAACCTTGCCACAAACACTCTTGTCCTCCCCAAAAAGTTGCGATATGAAATGGAGGAGGCTATTTGATTAGTGTAAAGAAAAACGTGGCAAGCAATAATAGGATTCAAAACAAATAAACCCAGGGCCATGCCAGGATGCAGCCTACCGAAGGCTGATACTCCATTCCACTAGGCCGCAGTGCTCTGAGCCCCAGATGTAGAGTTGCTCTCCCTGAATTCACACTCTTCATCCTGTAACACATTAAAAAAAAAGACTGAAACGCATTATGCTGAGAAGCCCATCTGCTGAACCTTCAGCACATCTTTGAGCAGTTGGCCTCATCATCAGTTTGGCCCAATTGCCATAGCAACAATATCAAGGCTCTTACTCAGCAAAGAACTTCAAGGCTAACCAGACACTCTGGAATGGAATTGTCAATGTTTCTATTCATTGGAGTGCAACCCGGGGCAATAATTCAGTTGGTCCCTCGCCAAGAAACTAAATAGCCTCGCAAAGTCCTTCTATCACAGGCAGGATTGGATTGGATTGGATTTGTTTATTGTCACGGGTACCGAGGTACAGTGAAAAGTATTTTTCTGCGAGCAGCTCAACAGATCATTAAGTACTTGGGAAGAAAAGGGAATAAAAGAAAATACATAACAGGGCAACACAAGATATACAATGTAACTACATAAGCATTGGCATTGGATGAAGCATACAGGGGTGTAGTGTTAATGAGGTCAGTCCATAAGAGGGTCATTTAGGAGTCTGGTGACAGTGGGGAAGAAGCTGTTTTTGAGTCTGTTTGTGCGTGTTCTCAGACTTCTGTATCTCCTGCCCGATGGAAGAAGTTGGAAGAGTGAGTAAGCCGGGTGGGAGGGATCTTTGATTACGCTGCCCGCTTTCCCCAGGCAGCGGGAGGTGTAGATGGAGTCAATGGATGGAAGGCAGGTTTGTGTGATGGACTGGGGGGTGTACACAACTCTCTGAAGTTTCTTGCGGTCCTGGGTGCAAGTTGCCATACCAGGCTGTGATGCAGCCCGATAGGATGCTTTCTATAGTGCATCTGTAAAGGTTGGTAAGGGTTAATGTGGACATGCTGAATTTCCTTTGTTTCCTGAGGAAGCATAGGCGCTGTTGTGCTTTCTTGGTGGTAGCGTCGACGTGGGTGGACCAGGACAGATTTTTGGAGATGTGCACCCTGAGGAATTTGAAACTGCTAACCATCTCCACCTTGGCCCAGTTGATGCTGACAGGGGTGTGTACAGTACTTGGCTTCCTGAAGTCGATGACCAGCTCTTTAGTTTTGCTGGCATTGAGGGAGAGATTGTTGTCGCTACACCACTCCACTAGGTTCTCTATCTCCTTCCTGTATTCTGACTCGTCATTATTTGAGATCCGGCCCACTATGGTCGTATCGTCAGCAAACTTGTAGATGGAGTTGGAACCAAGTTTTGCCACGCAGTCATGTGTGTACAGGGAGTAGAGTAGGGGGCTAAATACGCAGCCTTGCGGTGCCCTGGCATTGAGGACTATTGTGGAGGAGGTGTTGTTGTTTATTCTTACTGACTGTGGTCAGGAAGTGCCTCAACGAGTGAGAAGTGCACACCACGCCATATTGAAGAAGTTCCATTGGTGTGTAGTGCCTGAAACAGGCATTGTGTCCCTTATGTCCATGCGCAAAGGGCCACATTTATGCATGAGCTTGAGAGGATGTCGGTGGTCCTGGTAAATGTTTATGCTCCAAACTGGGGTGATGTAGATTTCATGAGGTGGGTGCTGGGGAAGATCCCTGAGCTCGACTGTGTGTGTGTGTGTGTGTGTGTGTGTGTGTGTGGGGGGGGGGGGTTTGTTGTACAAAGCACCGGTCGCAAGTGTGCGGACAAACTGAGTGAGTTTGGCATACTTTGGGCTGCATCGGAAGACGTGGCAGGGGTGCCGCTCTCCCCATTGCACTTTGCCTTGGCAATAGAGCCAGTGGCACTTAGGACATCGAGGGATTGGACAGAGGAGAGAGGGCAGCGAGCATAGTGTCTCGCTGAACATGGACAACCTACTGTTATACATTTCGGATCCATTGGGTGGTATTGGGGGCATTTAGGGGATTTTGGCCGGTTCTCTGGGTACAAGTTCAACATGGGAAAGAGCAAGGCTAGAGGTTTGGAGAGAAGATTAGAGGAGCTGCCGTTTAAGGTAGTGGTGGCGAGCTTTAAATACCTGGGCGACCAGATGACGCGGGATTGGGCGCAGTTGCACAAGTTAAATTTGAGCCGGCTGGTGGAGCAGATGAAGGGGGACTTTAAGAGGTGGGATGCTGAATATAATGAACTACTACTGGGAGGGGAACATCGGCATGGTTAGGAAATGGGTAGTGGGGGTGGGGTCAGCTTCTTGTAGGGGAACGAGCTTAAGGGCACTGTTAACAGTACCTCTGCCATTATCGCTGGCCAGACACTCCGTTAGGCCAATGGTGATGTTGGTCTTGAGGGCGTGGGGCAGTGGAGGCAGCATTTGGGACTGGAGGGTGCCTCGGTGTGGGCACCGATTTGTGACAACCATAGTTTTGCACTGGGGCAGCTGGATGCAAACTTTTGGGGGAGGCGAGAGGCAGGGTTCAAGCGATTCGGTGACCTATTTATATGGGCAGATTCGCAAAGTTGGAGGACCAGGTGGAGGCTGGGACGTGGGCTGAGGCCCTGCAGAGGGTGAATGCACCCTTGTCGTGTGCAAAGCTAAACCTCATTCAGTTTAATCTAATTCATAGGGCACATATGACGGTAGCCTGGATGAATAGCATTTTTGAGGGGGTCGAGGATAGGTGTGGGCGGTGCGTGGGGAGACCCGCAAATCACGTCCACTTGTTTTGGGCCCGAACAAAGCTAAAAGGGTTCTGGCAGGGGCTTGGGGGCGTAATGTCCGCTGGGGATGAAGGTAGTCCCTAGTCCAGAGGTTACAATGTATGGGGTGTTGGAAGACCCGGGAGTGAGGGAGGCTCTGTCTTGGCTTTTGCCTCCGATAGCCCGGAGACAGAGCTTGCTAGGATGGAGGGACTCGGAGCCACCGAAAGGGGTGTGGGTGAGTGACCTGGCAGAATTTGGGAGGCAGGAGAAGGTCAAGTTCATCCGGAAGGGGTTGGTGGAAGAGTTCGCTTGGAGGTGGAAGCCGCTGATATGGGCCAGGGTTTAGAGAACCCCAAAGTGTATCATTGAGTTCACCTGACCCACACCCTTTAATAGAGTATGGTATGGGGAGCACACGCCCCACTCGACAGGTGTGGTACAGCAGAAATGGAAAAGTATTTTTTAAAAAGCAAAACAATTCATTCTATGAACTCAAGTTAACCTCTTTTAAAACATAGTGAACATCTTAGCAACCATTAATTCAAATACAACCCCCAAAGAATACAACACTAAATAATGCTTAAGCTGTCTTTTTAACATCCATAAGACTTAAAAAACCTTTAAAACAGAAAGGCATCAGGCTTAACTTCACTACGGAGAACAGTTACCACGTTGAAATCAGCAAATGGACATTGATAAGCTTGCAGAGATTCACACACATCCTGCTGTGATTGCAGCTTCTCTAAAACTAAAATGAAACCAAACCCACCCTGCGTCAAAAAGCCTAAAGCGAAAGTAAAAAGCTGACAGACAGCCCAGCTCCACCCACTCTCTGACATCACTGCAGTAATAAACACCCATTTCTTAAAGGTACTCTCACTACAGATATTTATATACACACCCATTTCTTAAAGGTACTCTCACATGACACCGTTCATTGACTTCTTTAAGGGAGGATTGAGGGGTCAGCAAGGGAATGAGGGAGGTGGCGGGAGGGAAGGTGGTTAAAATGGGGAAGCAGGCTGGGAAAAGGAGGCGATCATGGGGAGCAGTGGTGAGTATTGGTTATTGATAATGTTGTACGATTTTTCTTCTGCTTTGGTTTGTTTTTATGAAAATGCCCAAATAAAATGTTTGAAAAAGAATGATGATACTGAATGGCTGAGCAGGCTTGACGGGCCGAATGGCCTACTCCTGTTCCTATTGACCTGGTTAGGATGTTGGGTGAAGTTTGGAGACGGGGAATATGGATAATTGGCAGGTATTCTAATTGTCAGAATGTGACTAGTGGTATTTATTCCTCAAGGATCTATGTTGGGGCCTCAAATATTTATCGAATGACTCGGACAGTGGGATAGAAAGCCACAAAGCCTAATTTGTCAATGACACAAAAATAGGCAACATTGTGAGCAACATAGACATAATCATAGAATTCCTAGAGTGCAGAAAGAGGCCATTTGACCCATCAAGTGTACCGACCCTCTGAAAGAGAACCCTACCCAGGCCCATTCCCCTATCCAAACCTAATCTGCACATCATTGTGGAGACTTAGGGGCAATCGATCATGGTCAATCCACCTAAACTGCACATCTTTGGACTGTGGGAGGAAACCGGAGCACCCGGAGGAAACCCACGGGGACAGTCACCCAAGGCCTGAATCGAAATTCGGGTCCCAGACGCTCTGAGGCTGCAGTGCTAACCACTTTGCCACCTCTATGGCAGTGTAAAATTTACAAAGAAATATTGATAGATTATGTAAATTGCCAAAACTGTGGCAAATGGATTTGAATATGAGCCATGCACCTTGGATCAAAAAAGGATCAAAAAAGGATTGAACAGGGCATTCCCTAAATGGTGAAAAGCCAGAAGTGGAGGTCCAAAGTAACTCAGGAGTCCACAGTAACCACACTTCTAAGCACTTTCAGATGTCTGCTGGTTGTGAAAGGTGCTATATAAATGCAAATGTTTCTTCAATTTACAAGGTGAGATTACATAAATTAATTGGCAGCACAGTGGTTAGCACTGTTGCCTCACAACTCCAGGGTCCGGGGTTCAATTCTAGCCTCGGGTCACTGTCTGTTTGGAGTTTGTACTTTCTCCCGGTATCTGCGTGGGTTTCCTCTGGGTGCTCCGGTTTTCTCGCACATCCAAAGATGTGCAGGTTAGGTGGATTGGCCATGATGATTTGCCCCTTAGTGTCCAAAAGGTTAGGTGGGGTTACTGGGTTACAGGGACAGGGTGGAGGCATGGGCTCCAGTAGGGTGTTCTTTCCAAGGGCCGGTGCAGTCTCGATGGGTCGAATGGCCTTCTTCTGCACTGCAAATTCTATGATTCTATGAAAACGGCATCCTATGGAATTTGGACAGTTAGAGTGATGTGATCAAACTTTTTACGATATCAAGGGGAAGACAAAACTATTTCTACTGGGTGGGGAGTCTGGGGGACAGGTTCTGTTAATAACAGCAAGCTCTTTCAGAAGTGAAATTAGGAAAGGCTTTCACAGAAAGGGCTGTAGAAGTTAAGAAACGTCTTCCACAAATGGTAGTCAATGCTAGATTCATTATTAACTTTAAAATGTCCGTATCTGGTCTGTCCTGCATGTGATTCCAGACCCATAGCAATGTGGTTAACTCTGGCCTAGCAGTTCAAGGGCAATTAGGGATGGGCAATAAATGCAGGCTACACACCTGAACAAATAAAATGTGCCAGATTTTTGAATGGTCCACCCCAGTGTCCTTCAAATGTATCTCCTTTCAAGTATATATTCAATTTCCTTTGAAAGTTACTATTAAATCTCCTTTTAGGCAATGCATTCCAGCTCGCTACAACTCGTTGTGTAATCGGCTTGACATCTTTGCTATCGGATGCTGCGGAGAAATTGGAACAATACTCCAGCTGAAGCCAAGAGTAAAAGTATTTATAAAAGTGATTTGGAAAGATTTAGCATAATCCCCCTGGCTTTAGTACTGCATACCTCTATTTCTGGAGCCAATAATCCTGCTGGCTGTAACAGCATTCTCAACATTTCCTGCCACTTGCAAAGGTTTGCTCACTATTTCCCCAGGTCTTTCTGTTCCTGCACCCCCTTTAAAACTTCATTCATTTCCACATTTCACATTTCTCCTACCAAAATGAATCACTTCACACTTCTCGGTGTCAAATTTTAATTTGCTCATTTCACCATTGTCTACTTCCTCCTGAAATCTGTTGCTCTCCTCCTCGCAGCTGCCTACATTTCCGCTTTGTGTCACCTGCAATCGTGCCCCTGCATATGCAAGAAGCCCGGGTCATAAATATACGACAAAAAGAGCAGCGGTCGCAATGCTGACCCACTGTGTACTTCCTTGTAAATTATAAAACAACTGTGCACCGATACTCGTCGATTCCTGTCTCTTGGCTAATTTGCATGCGGGCAGCCACTGCTGCTTTAGTCCCAATGACTTTAATATCTTGACACCCTCAACCAACAACAATCTCTCAACGTCAGCCGTGAAAGATCCAACCGTCTGAGGATCCAAAGCCCCTCTGATATGCTTGTATTTGGGAGGTTGGATAACTCAGTTGGCTGGCTTGTGATGTGGAGCGATCCCAACAACGCGGTTTCAATTCTCGTACCGGCTGAGGTGACCATGATCTTGTCCCTCTCGCCTGAGGCATGGTGACCCCCTCAGGTGCAATCATCGCCAGTCAGCTCTCTCTTTCTCTCACTCTCTCGCAAAAGGGTGAGCAGCCGATGGTCCTCTGGTGACTTGCATTTTCATTCATTTACCCTTTCATTGCCCTGTGAGTCTATGTCCTACACTGGGTTTCCACCTCCTCTTTATTTCGTTTAGCCCTTTCTTTGATCATCTGGGTGAAATATCCATACTCAGCAACAACCTGCATTAATGCTTCACCTTTAACATTGCGGACCGATAGAAGTCAGAGAGTGGTGGTGGATGGCAAATATTCAGCCTGGAGCCCAGTTACCAGTGGCGTACCGCAGGGATCAGTTCTGGGTCCTCTGCTGTTTGTGATTTTCATTAATGACTTGGATGAGGGAGTTGAAGGGTGGGTCAGTAAATTTGCAGACGATACGAAGATTGGTGGAGTTGTGGATAGCGAGGAGGGCTGTTGTCGGCTGCAAAGAGACATAGATAGGATGCAGAGCTGGGCTGAGAAGTGGCAGATGGAGTTTAACCCTGAAAAGTGTGAGGCTGTCCATTTTGGAAGGACAAATATGAAGGCGGAATACAGGGTTAACGGTAGGGTTCTTGGCAATGTGGAGGAGCAGAGAGATCTCGGGGTCTATGTTCATAGATCTTGGAAAGTTGCCACTCAAGTGGATAGAGCTGTGAAGAAGGCCTATGGTGTGCTAGCGTTCATTAGCAGAGGGACTGAATTTAAGAGCCGTGAGGTGATGATGCAGCTGTACAAAACCTTGGTACGGCCACATTTAGAACGTAGAACGTTACAGCGCGGTACAGGCCCTTCGGCCCTCGATGTTGCGCCGTCCTGTGAAACCCCTCTAAAGTCCCTCTACACTATTCCCTTATCGTCCATATGTCTATCCAATGACCATTTGAATGCGTTTAGTGTTGGCGAGTCCACTACTGTTGCAGACAGGGCACTCCATGCCCTTACTACTCTCTGAGTAAAGAACCTACCTCTGACATCTGTCCTATCTTTATCTCCCCTCAATTTACAGCTATGTCCCCTTGTGCTGGACATCACTATCCGAGGAAAAAGGATCTCAATGTCCACCCTATCTAATCCTCTGATCATCTTGTATGCCTCAATTAAGTCACCTCTTAACCTTCTTCTCTCTAACAAAAACAGCCTCAAGTCCTTTATCCTTTCCTCATAAGATCTTCCCTCCATACCAGGCAACATTCTTGTAAATCTCCTCTGAACCCTTTCCAATGCTTCCACATCCTTCCTATAATGTGGCGACCAGAACTGCACGCAATACTCCAAATGCGGCCGCACCAGAGTTTTGTACAACTGCAACATGACCTCATGGCTCCAAAACGCAATTCCTCTACCAATAAAAGCTAACACACCATACGCCTTCTTAACAACCCTCTCAACCTGGGTGGCAACTTTCAGGGATCTATGTACATGGACACCGAGATCTCTCTGCTCGTCCACACTACCAAGAATCTTATCATTAGCCCAGTACTCTGTCTTCCTGTTATTCCTTCCAAAATGAATCACCTCACACTTTCCTGCATTAAACTCCATTTGCCACCTGTCAGCCCAGCTCTGCAGCTCATCTATATCGCTCTGTAACTTGTAACATCCTTCTGCACTTGGGTGTACTGTGTGCAGTTCTGGTCGCCTCAAAGCGGACACAAGGCGTTTCACAGGAGCACTATTAAGCAAAATCCAACAGTGAGTCATGCAAGGATTTATTGGAGCAGGTGATCAAAGGTTTAGACAAAGAGGTTGGTTTTAAGGAGCACCGTGAAGTAGGAGTGGTAGAGAGACGGAGAGGTTTGGAGGGGGAATTCCAGAGCTCAGGGTTTGGTGGCTGAAGCAAGACCATCAATGATGGAATTCTTAAAACCAGGGATGCGCTAGAGGCTAGAGAATGAGGAGGAGCTCAGAGATCTCCCACAGTTTTAGAATTGGAGGATCCCAGTATCCCTTTCGCTTGCTTCCTCTTCCCCAACTGCTCCGATTTGGATTTTTTTTTTTTTAAAAGTCACTTGAATCACTGGAACAATGGGAGGGGTTTAACATCTTTTCTCTGGAAAACAGCACTCCTTCAATTCCTCATTGAAGCATCAGTCGAGATTACCTGCCAAAATGTTGTTGTTGGGTTTGAACGCATAACTTTCTGACTCAGCGGCAGAAGTGCTACCAACTGATTCAATAGAGAGCCCAATTCTTTCATCCCCAATTAAGGGGCAATTTAGCATGGCCAATTCACCTACCCTTTTGGGTTATTGGAGGGGAGAAAGTGCAAACTCCAGACTGACAGTGAACCAGGGCTGGGATTGAACCCGGGTCCTCAGCGCCATGAGGCAGCAGTGCTTGCTGCCGTGCCGCTCAAAAGTAAAGATTGTTGAGAGTTTGGCTGACTTGCTTTTACGCATCGGAGATTCTTAAACTTTATTGTGCCTCCGTCAAGCTCAACAGGCCACTGAGAACTTGGATGATTAATTACCGGTCATGCTCCGTTTTCTTTCTTTCATATTTCAAGAGACTGTTTTAGTTCAGACAACCTACTCTTAACAAAAATATTGATTTAGGTATTTTCTTCTTAAACGGATCTCTCCGACCATTAAGTGACGGATCATTTTGGCAGATCGCTAGGCTTGCAGCAGTATTGTATTGTATTGTGTTTACGATGTTGGGTAGATTCAGAGCAACTATTTCCCCTTGTGACAGAAATGAACAGGGGATTGGGCGGGGGTGAAATCAAGAATTACTTTTTCACACAAAATGCAGTATTGAAATCTAGAACTTTCCCACCTAAGAGGTGAGAGACAATGGAATTTTCAAGACTAAGATAGAGAGGTTCTGGCTAGAAAATGGTATCAATGGACACTAAGAATAAGCTGTCAGTCTGTAATCTGAGTGTATTATTTACTGCAGTTGTTTTGAAGCCAGGGAGTGAGTGCTGTTTGTGCAGCCACTGTAAACAGTAAGAATGGCAACAACAGAACCAGAGATGAATACATTCAAGATACACGGTTAGTTTCATCAGTGTCTTTGGGAGAGGAGTAGACAGAGAACATACAGTGCAGAAGGGGGCCATTCGGCCCATCGAGTCTGCACCGACCCACTTAAGCCCTCACTTCCATCCTATCCCTGTAACCCAATAACCCCTTCTAACCTTTTTGGTCACTAAGGACAATTTATCATGGCCAATCCACCGGACCTGCACATCTTTGGACTGTGGGACGAAACCGGAGCACCCGGAGGAAACCCAAGCAGACACGGGGAGAACGTGCAGGCTCTGCACAGACAGTAAACCAGTGTGGAATCAAATGGAACCCTGCGCTGAGAACTTCCGG
Organism: Scyliorhinus canicula; assembly: GCF_902713615.1. NCBI lineage: Eukaryota > Metazoa > Chordata > Chondrichthyes > Carcharhiniformes > Scyliorhinidae > Scyliorhinus > Scyliorhinus canicula. The sequence goes on along the minus strand of NC_052166.1, from coordinate 22,051,602 downwards.
TGGCGGCGATGACGTAGGAAGCTGCACATTTGGGGGCTCCCGATTCAAACTGACTTTTCGGCTCTTTTTAGAGCCCAAAACGGAATTTTTTTGACGTCTCCTGGTGGGAGAAGGTGTGATGATCGACTTTCTCCACATTTCATGACTCGAACTCGGAGTGGAAAGGGGGGAAAAACGGCAGCAGCTCCCCAGAAAAAACGGGGGAAGGAATCCAAGGTGGCGGCCGGCGGAGCACCAGAGGAGTGGAAGCAGTGGGCCCAGGAGCAGCAAGCTGCTCTCCTGCGCTGTTTTGCAGATTTTAAGGCTGAGGTGCTGAGCTCTCTGCAGGAAACGAATAAAAAGCTTTCGGAGATTTAGACGACCCAGGGTGCTGCCATCCAGGCGTTGCAGGCGCAGGCCGCTGAACGAGAGGAGGAGGCCGTGGTCCTCGTGAGTAAGGTGGAGGGGCACGAGGCACTCCATAAGAAGTGGCAAGACCGCTTCGAGGAGCTTGATCACCGCATGAGGTGGAAGAATCTGAGGATCTTGGGCCTTGCAGAGGGGCTGGAGGGGTCGGATCTGACAACCTACGTGGCCACGATGCTGAACTCGCTAGTGGGGGCAGGATCTTTCCATCTGCCCCTGGAGCTGGAGGGAGCCCACAGAGTACTGGCCAGGAGGCCTAAGGAGAACGAACCCCCGCATGCGGTGCTGGTGAGGTTCCACCGGTTCAGTGATCGGGAGTGTGTGCTGCGCTGGGCCAAGAGGGTGAAGAGCAGCAATTGGGAGAATGGGGTAGTACGGATCTACCAGGATTTTAGTGCGGAGGTGGCTAAGCGACGGTCCGGGTTTAATCGGACGAAGGAGGTGCTCTATAAGAAGAAAATAAAGTTTGGAATGTTGCAGCCTGCGCGCTTGTGGGTAACTTATTTGGAGCGGCATTATTATTTTGATTCCCCGGAGGACGCGTGGGCCTTCGTGCGGACGGAGAAGCTGGACTCGAACTAGGGGTTGGGGCCTTAACTGGTTCCTCCCCGCACTGGAACGGTGCCTTGAGGAGTGACAGGATGGAGGATGATCCCACTCTGGGAGGGGTCGGGATTTTGGCGGGAGTTTCCGGGGTCAGCAGAAGTTAGCTGGCCCACGGAAGTACAATGGAGTACGGTTCGCGGCTGGGAGGGTTCCTAGCCTGGGGGGGGAGGGGAGGGGGGAAAGGGGAATACCGAGTTGCTGCTGGCAGGGTCAGGAAGGAGCTGGTGTGGGCCGGGGGGACAGAGGTGAGGTGTTGTCGCTGTGGGGACTGGGTGGGGCGGGGGGTGCTGGCCTGGGGCGGGCAGTCGACGGGCTATGGCTAGCCGACGGGGGAGGGGGGCGGGATGCCCTCTGATCCGGTTGGTCACCTGGAATGCGAGAGGGTTGAATGGGCCGGTGAAGCGGTCTAGGGTACTTGCTCATCTGAGGGGGCTAAAGGCAGATGTGGCAATGTTTCAGGAGACCCACCTGAAGGTGGCGGACCAGGTCCGTCTGAGGAAGGGGTGGGTGGGGTAGGTTTTCCACTCCGGGTTCGATGTGAAGAACCGGGGAGTGGCGATTCTAGTGGGGAAAAATGTGTCGTTTGAGGCATCTGAAGTGGTGGCGGATAAGGGGGGTAGGTATGTTATGGTAAGGGGCAGGCGACAGGGAGAGAAGACGGTACTTGCTAGTGTGTATGCCCCAAATTGGGATGATGCGGGCTTTATGAGGCGTATGCTGGGACGTGTCCCGGATCTAGAGGCGGGAGGTCTGATTATGGGGGGGCCTTCAATACGGTGTTGGATCCTTCACTGGATCGGTCCAGTTCAAGGACGGGTAGGAGGCCGGCGGCGGCCAAGGTGCTGAGGGGGTTTATGGACCAGATGGGAGGGGTGGACCCATGGAGGTTTTTGAGGCCGAGGGCACGGGAGTACTCTTTCTTCTCCCATGTACATAGAGTTAATTCTTGGATAGACTTCTTCATAGTGAGTAGGGGACTGATTCCGAGAGTGGAGGAGGCCGAATATTCGGCCATTGCAATCTCCGACCAGGCTCCGCATTGGATGGAGTTGGAGATGGGGGAGGTGCGGGACCAGCGCCCGTTGTGGCGGTTGGATGTGGGGTTGTTGGCGGAGGAGGAGGTGTGCAGGAGGGTCCGGGCAAGTATTGAGGGGTACCTCGAGGTGAATGATACGGGGGAGGTCCGGGTGGGGATGGTCTGGGGAGCCCTGAAGGCAGTGATTCGTGGGGAGCTGATATCCATCCGGGCACACAGGGAGAGGAGCGAGAGGGATAGACTGGTGGGGAAGATGCTGGAGGTACGCGGAGGCACCAGAGGAGGGATTGTTGGGGGAGAGGCGCAGCCTACAGGCTAAATTTGATTTGTTGACCACTAGAAAGGCGGAGGCACAGTGGAGGAAGGCACAAGGGGCAGTGTATGAACATGGTGAAAAGGCGAGTAGGATGCTGGCTCATCAGCTCCGCAAGCGGGATGTAGCTAGGGAAATTGCTGGAGTGAGAGATAAGAGTGGGAATGTGGTGCGGAAGGGGGTAGAGGTGAATGAGGTCTTCAAGGACTTTTACGGGGAACTGTACCGGTCGGAGCCAACGGTGGAGAGGAGGGGAATGGAGAGTTTTCTCGCCGGGCTACCTTTCCCGAAGGTGCAGGAAGAGCAGGTGGAGGGGCTGGGGGCGCCGATTGAGCTGGAGGAGCTGGTTAAGGGGATCGGGCAGATGCAGTCAGGGAAGGCGCCGGGGCCGGATGGGTTCCCGGTGGAGTTTTATAAAAGTTTGTGGACCTAGTGGGCCCCTTGCTGGTGCGGATACTTAATGAGGCGTGGGAAGGGGGGACTTTGCCGCCGGCGATGTCGCGGGTGCTGATTTCTTTAATCTTAAAGAGGGACAAGGACCCCCAGCAGTGTGGTTCATACAGGCCCATATCTCTCCTTAATGTGGATGCCAAGGGGCTGGCAAAGATCCTGGCCACCAGGATAGAGGACTGTGTGCAGGGGTTGTACACGAGGACCAGACAGGTTTTGTTAAGGGAAGGCAGCTGAACACGAATGTGCGGAGATTGTTGAATGTCATCATGATGCCGGCGATTGAGGGGGAGGCAGAGATAGTGGTGGCGCTGGATGCGGAGAAGGCCTTCGTTAGAGTGGAGTGGGGGTACTTATGGGAGGTGTTGGGGAGGTTTGGATTTGGTGAAGGGTTTATTAGATGGGTGAGGCTGCTATATGAGGCCCCGATGGCGTGTGTGGCCACGAATGGGAGGAGGTCGGAGTACTTCCGGCTTTATCGAGGGACCAGGCAGGGTTGCCCCCGTCCCCCTTGTTGTTTGCATTGGCAATCGAACCTTTGGCGATGGCGTTGAGGGAGTCAGGGAGGTGGAGGGGTTTTGTGCGGGGTGGGGAGGAACATAGGGTGTCGTTGTATGCCGATGACCTGCTACTGTATGTGGCGGACCCGGTGGGAGGGATGCCGGGGGTGATGGAGCTGCTAGCTGAGTTTGGGACCTTTTCAGGCTATAAACTATATCTAGGCAAGAGTGAGGTGTTTGTGGTGCACCCTGGAGACCAGGAGGAAGGAATTGGTAGGCTCCCGCTTAGGAGGGCAGGGGAGAGTTTTAGGTACCTGGGGGTGCAAGTGGCCAGGGACTGGGGGACTCTTCACAAGCATAACTTCACCAGGCTTGTGGATCAGATGGAGGAGGAGTTCAAGAGGTGGGACATGCTGCCACTGTCGTTGGCGGGGAGGGTGCAGTCCGTCAAAATGACGGTGCTTCCGAGGTTCTTGTTCCTCTTTCAGTGCCTGCCCATCTTTATCCCCAGGGCCTTCTTTAGGAGGGTGACTAGCAGTATTTTGAGCTTTGTGTGGGCACATGGGACTCCGAGAGTGAAGAGGGTTTTCCTGGAGCGAGGGAGGAGGGATAGAGGCGGGCTGGCGCTGCCCAACCTTTTGGGGTACTATTGGGCGGCCAATGTGTCAATGGTGCGTAAATGGGTGATTGGGGGGGGGGCGTGAAAAAGAATGGAGATGGCGTCTTGTAGAGGTACGAGCCTGGGTGCCCTGGTAACGGCGCCATTGCCGCTCTCTCCTAAGAGGTATACCACGAGCCCGGTGGTGGCGGCGACCCTAAGAATCTGGGGACAGTGGAGACGGCATAGGGGGGAAACAGGGGGCTCGATGGAGGCTCCACTGGGTGGCAATCATCGGTTCATCCCGGGGAGCACTCATGGGGAATTTAGGGGGTGGCAAAGGGTGGGCATCAGTAAATTGAGGGACCTGTTTATTGGTGGGAGGTTTGTGGGCCTGGAGGAACTGGAAGATAAATTTGGGCTCCCCAAGGAAACATGTTCAGATACGTGCAGGTAAAAGCGTTTGCTAGGCGACAGGTGGAGGAATTTCCTTTGCTGCCCTCACGGGGGGCGATGGACAGAGTGCTTTCGGAGGTGTGGATCGGAGAGGGGAAGGTGTCTGACATCTATAAGGTAATGCAGGAGGTGGAGGAGTCGTCAGTGGAGGAGCTGAAGGCTAAATGGGAGGGGGAACTAGGGGAGCAGATAGAGGCTGGGACTTGGGCGGATGCCTTGGAGAGGGTCAACTCTTCCTCTTCATGTGCGAGGCTTAGTCTCATCCAATTTAAGGTGCTGCATCGGGCCCATATGTCTGTGACTCGGATGAGTAGGTTCTTTGGGGGTGAGGACAGGTGCACCAGGTGTTCGGGGAGTCCAGCGAATCATGCCCATATGTTCTGGGCATGCCCGGCACTGGAAGAATTCTGGAAGGGGGTGGCGGGGACGGTGTCGGGGGTGGTTGGATCCAGGGTCAAACCAGGTTGGGGACTCGCGATTCCGGAGTTGCGGCGGAGCCGGGAGTGCAGGAGGCGAAAGAGGCCGGTGTCCTGGCCTTTGTGTCCCTAGTAGCCCGGCGGAGGATCTTGATGCAGTGGAAAGATGCGAGGCCCCCAAGTGTGGAGACCTGGATCAGTAACATGGCGGGATTTATAAAATTGGAGAGGGTCAAATTTGCCCTGAGAGGATCAGTACAAGGGTTCTATAAACGATGGCAGCCTTTTCTGGAACTTCTGGCTCAAAGATAGGTATCTTGGTCAATGGCAGCAGCAGCAACCCGGGGGGTGGGGGTGTTCTTTATTAGTGTTTCTATTTTTTCTATGGTTATTTAACTTAATATTGTGTTACTTTAAGTTGTTGTTAATATGTTTTGTTGTTCATTGAGGATGGGCGAATGTTTATGACTGTTATCATTATTGTTGGTATTTTATTGCGGTTCGTTGTTATATAAATACAAAATTTTTCAATAAAAATTATTATTTTTTTAAAAATGGAACCCTGGTGCTGTGAAGCCACTTGTGCTACTGTGCTGCCATATAGGTAGCTCTTAATGGGCTAGGCTCTCCCACCTTCCTCGTTCAGACACCAATGGGATCAACTGTGTGTTTCCAGCACTCCCAGTCCCTCTCACCAATACTCTAAAGCCCTCTTACACTGTTAGAGATTTCATCTTCATTCTGCTCACTGGCGACACCATCGTAGTCATCCCTCTCATTGTCGAAAGCATCTTCCTCATAGTCAGTCTGGTAGTCGGATTCATCTGTGGAAGACAGTACAAAGATGCTACATTATAGACAGAGCACTGGCAACCTGCAGTCAGACTAGTATCTGCAGTGTGCTGCTTTTTCACACACTGGCTGTAAATCCCAAAGCCAATTCATAGTGGTGAAAATGTAGCACTCACGAGTTTCATGTCATTGCCAAAAGATATGACTCACAATACTGTGCAATTCACAGATTGGCCTTGACAGCAGGTGTGAGAATTTGCAGGCTAGCTTTAAAAGAAATATAAAACATTCTTTAATTGACAGAAGAACCCCCCCCTTTTTTTTGTGTCAATTTCCTCGCCTCTGCAACCAAAGGTACCGACTCTTGCTAGCTTCGGTTTCCATGGATACCTACAGCCTTGATGTGCCTGTAATAAGTTGTCATTCTTCATGAGGGAGCCTTGGCACCAAGCATGCCAAGCTATTTGGCAATGGGAGTCATCACAGCTGAGTCTTGCTGGTCAAACATGCTTTTCCTCAGCACTTCAAATGCCATCACTTCTCCCCCCTGTACCACCGCTTTCAAAGCCTCCCAAAACATGGAGGGTGAGACCTCCACGTTCTGATTGAACTCCATGTCCTCCTTGATGACCAAAATGATCTTTCCGCAAAATACTTCACCTGCCAGTCACGGCGAAGCCATTCTCCACCAGAGTCCCTGAGACTGACCGACTCTCAAACTAATATCCATCAAATGTGACATGTGGTCTCATACCACAATCACACCATACCCGCTGTGGTTAGACTCGGACAGTTTCTGCCAAAGCCACACATGAGGAGCAGCGGTGACAGCGAGATAGCCAGGAGCTGTTTAGGTCTGGAACTGGGCCGCCCACTGTCAGCCACAGCTCCTGGGGAGGAGGAGCGGAAAAACAAAATGGCAACACATAATGTTTCTGTAATCTGTTCCACCACTTATCAAACTGGCAACAGCAATTCACAAGAACTTTCAGAACAAAAGGGCCAAGGACAAAGGGAAAAGGGACAGGGCCAGCGTTAGACAGAGATAGAGGAAAAAATGTGCTGGAAAATCTGAGTGACAGGGAGAAAGTAGGAACTCTCAATCAACCTTTCTCCTTCTGTGGTCACCCACTCCCACGATATAGAAATTCCATAAACCCCCCACCCCACCCTCCAAGTAAAACAACACAAATATTTTTTTCTGTGTAAAAATTAGTTATACAGTTAAATATATGTTTGTTATTTTTATTTTATTTCAGCAACTAAATGGGACCGCATTTTGTGTTTGAAAATACAGTGCCACTGTCCACAAAGCTGCTGGATTAGACAGCACACTGGGAAACAGTCTCCTTTGCCCAGGACAGTGTGCAAAGCGTCGATTGTCTTTTGGGCAAAGCCTTCACCGCCCAAGGCATTGCTGCCTCTGTCCTTGACACAGAATGTGGAGGGTCTGTGGGGACTCTATTATAGACAATGTTTAATATATTCCAGATGCCCCGTGACTACAGCACCTGCCCGCTGCTCAACAGGCCCCTGCACGCCTCTGCGTCATGTCACATAATGATGGATGTTAACTATTGTCGTCCAAAACGCCCCCTCCCTCCCCCTTCCCTTTATTTCTATTTAAGCTTGGGTGTTTTTTCCCCCCCACAGAATATCAGATTTCTTGCAATGCAGAGCATCTCAAAATGAACATTTCACCAAGTGCCATTCTTTTGTCTTCTCCCCATAATCCTGTATTTTTAAATAATCATCTCATTCCTTCCTGAATGCCTCGATTGAACCTGCCTCCACCACAATTCTCAGGCAGTGCATTCCAAACCCTACCCACACGCTGTGAGAAAATGTTTTTTCTCATGTCACTTTTGCTTCTTTGGACAATTATTTTAAATCCGGTCCCTTCACGACTGGGAACAGTTTCCCCCTATCTCCTCTTTCCAGATCCCTCATTAATTTGAAAACTTCTATCAAATCTCCTCTCAGACTTCACTTCAAGGAAAAGAGTCCAAACTTCTCCAATACCTCTTCGTAACTGAAGTTTTTCACCCCCCGGAACCATTCGCGTAAACCTTTTCTGCACTCTCTCTAGATCGATTCATAGTTAAAACTGCTTTGTGACATTTTAATTCAAGATGTGGAGCTGCCGGCGTTGGACTGGGGTGAGCACAGTAAGAAGTCTACAACACCAGGTTAAAGTCCAACATGTTTGTTTCAAACACTAGCTTTCGGAGCACTGCTCCTTCCTCAGGTGAATGGAAGGAGCTTCTTCACCTGAGGAAGGAGCAGTGCTCCGAAAGCTAGTGTCTGAAACAAACATGTTGGACTTTAACCTGGTGTTGTAAGACTTCTTACGGTTTTAATTCAAGCCCATTGTCACCATTTCATTTTAATCCTCTCCACAGCCAGTGAGATGTTGTTGGTGATGTGACTTTCCTGTGACACCATTTCCCCCTCTCTACACCTGACACAAGAACCAGGAGGCCACAGGCAGCCAACCAGGAGGCCACAGGCAGCCAACCAGGAGGCCACAGGCAGCCAACCAGGAGGCCACAGGCAGCCAACACGGAGGCCACAGGCAGCCAACACGGAGGCCACAGGCAGCCAACACGGAGGCCACAGGCAGCCAACACGGAGGCCACAGACAGCGAACACGGAGGAGGGGGCGGGGATCGAGGTGGTCGTCCTCCCCGTGTGTGCGTGGGTTTCCTCCGGGTGCTCCGGTTTCCTCCCACAGTCCAAAGATGTGCGGGTTAGGTGGATTGGCCATGCTAAATTGCCCGTAGTGTCCTAATAAATGTAAGGTTAAGGGGGGGTTGTTGGGTTACGGGTATAGGGTGGATACGTGGGTTTGAGTAGGGTGATCATGGCTCGGCACAGCATCGAGGGCCGAAGGGCCTGTTCTGTGCTGTACTGTTCTATGTTCTATGGTCGCACACAGTCGGCTGGATCCCACCTTGTAGCTCAGCTTCAGTGGCACATTGTGGATTTAAGCCCAGTCTGAAGAGGCAGTGCTAGCGCCGGGGCGAGGCAAATGGATCCTGAGAGTGGAGCTTTTGCAAGCGGTGTGGGGGTGGTGACCGCTCCCTCTAACTCGCCTTTACCCCCACCCCCATTGCAAGCTTTCTCAAAACCTGTTCACGGTCCCCAAGTGGCGGTGGGTGCCGGCTTGAGAACACATCTGACAGATGCACAGAGGGGGACACGGACAGGCAGAGTGGGCAAGAAAGAGAATTGAAGAGCAGAGACAGAACAGAGAACTTGACTGTGGACGGATGATCAAAACTGGGAAACAATTCATCCACTGAAACACTTGTCAGGAAAAGGAATGTTCCTTTTTAAATTAAAATTCTCCTCACTTCAGTGAATTGTGTTCCGCCTATTGGAAGCACAGAGAAGGGGGGAGCTGGGCGAACAATGGGGTGGGGTGGGGGGGGGGTTGGGGGATAACATTGCCGGGAGCGGTGTTAACAAGGAAAGGAAATGAAGGTACATGAAACGAGATGGCGTAAGGGAAAGATTGCACTGCATCACATTAAGCTTTCAAGCGCTGATGCACTGCGCGAAGCACCCATTACTCACCATCCACAGCTAACATTTTTGCAGGCTCGATTCTGGACACGATTTCAGCCAAGTCAGTGAAGGAGGTGTTTGGACATGTAACCTATGGAAAGGGAACACTGACATTATACAAGGCAGGTGGGAAAGAGTAAGGTTTTTTTTTTGCACAGTGTTGATAAAATGGCAGTAAAATAAATAGAACTTTCTGTGGAAACGCAGAAAGCCGGTTATGGTCTAAGAGAAACTTCACGGGAGCAGTCACAGCCTAATCGTTAACCCCTCCCTTTGACTGACTTGAGCTGTGTATCGTCAGTGTTTTAGTGAATTCCCAACCATGTTTTTCTTTTTCCTCTCATGTCACAAGAGTCTCACAAATCAACAACAACTTGCATTTATACAAAACCACTAACCGAGCATTACTATCCAGGGATGGCACCATGGTGGCGCACTGGTTAATACGGCTGTCTTACGGTGCTGAGGACTTGGGTTCAATCCGAGCCCCGGGCCACTGTCCGTGTGGAGTTTGCATATTCTCCCCGTGTCTGCGTGGGTCTCACCCCACAACTCATAGATGTGCAGGATAGGTGGATTGGCCAAGTTCAATTGTCCCTTAGTGTCCGAAGGTGTGATGGCTAGGTGGGATTCCGGAGAGGAGCTAGGTCGGGGTGTTCTTTCAAAGGATCGGTGCAGATTCAATGGGCCAAATGACCTCATCTACACTGTAGGAACTCTATGGATCACCAACGGGTCCTGTTCCTCAAGAGATCAATCACAAAGCTGCTGACCAGGGCTGCTGGAATTGACCCTAACGTAAGAAATGGGGGAGCAGAAATGCTGCTCTCGATTGGTATTCCAAACGATCCAGCATGGAGAGTATCACAAACACAAAGTAAGGAGGTCATGTCCAAGAGCCCCATCGAATGGGAGTATTCCAAACTGAGTGACTGGCGACTCTCCAGTACCCAAAGGAACTACATACGAATATATGAATTAGGAGTGGGAGTAGGCCACTCGGCCCCTTGAGCTGCTCTACCATTCAATACGACTACGGCAGACCCGAGTATAACCTCCTGCCTACCCCCAATAACCTTGTAACCCCTTGTTAACCAAGAATCAATCTACTGCTGCCTTAGAAAAATTCAAAACTCTGCTTCCATCACCTTTTGTGAAAGAGTCCCGAAGACCCACTACCCTCAGGGAAATAAATTCTCCTCATCTCTGTCCTAAATGAGTGGCGCCTCATTTTTACTCAGCAATGCCTGAAAAACTGGCCCATGCACGGTGCCACGCTGGCTGTAACCATAACCTAAAGAGACTGCAACCAAACCTGGCCACCAAGAGGTTCAGAACCTGCTGGCACTGCTGCGCTTGGAAGAGAGCGAGTCAGCCATGATGTGGACACAGGTAAACACACAGTTCCTACACACCGAGGGACACACTCACCGCTCTCAAGCACTTTGCAAACACCCTGGGAACTGCACAGCGTTGCTAACCCTCCTGGATTTCCCTGGAGTCTCCAGCAAACGGAGATTAATCTCCTGGACATTGCAGTGAGAAACCTGGCAGAGATAACATAGGGGCATTTGAAGACTTTTATTTATCAGTTAAGGAACACTGGGAATGGGATGGGGAAAAAAATGCTGCTTCACCTGTGATAAACTCAGTGGGATTGGCTCATCGTCTCCCCACGAAAAGCCAGCTATATTAGGAATCGCACAATGCCAGAATCAAACTGCAGCTCTGTGAAATTCGGCCACTTAAAGAAAGCTAAACTGTTGACTGAAGGGATTTATCTGCTCAGGAGCCAAAATGACTGGATTCAACTGACAAATCATGATGGATAATTTTATTGTTGATTCCTCCCTCTGATTTGAGCTGCTGCTGACTTTAAGGCGCAGAATGATTCTCCAGGCTCTCACAGGGAGCGTAAGCCTTAGATAGAGAGCAGCTGCGATGTGCGAATATTATTTCGCCCCCTTGCAGACTTGTTAAACTGCAGTAGCCTGTAGTTCAGCTGCTCCCCCCACCTCGCCCCCGCTCTCCACTCATTGCCCCATTAGCTTCACCCTCTGAGAACTCAAAGGGAATGATAGGGTTGGCATCACAGAACTTTTTTACTAATACTTTGGAAATTAAAAGGGTGATTCAAAAGAACACAATCTTTTAAAATAATTGCGAAAAGAGAGAAGGGCACTTGAGAGGATTTTGTTTCACACAGTGAGTTGGAAGGCGCTGCCTGTAAGCAGGGAATTGGATATATACTTGTAAAGGTAACATTTGAAGGGCTATAGGGAAAGAGGAAGGGAGTGGGACTAACTGGATGTCCCTTTCAGAGAGCTGACACAGGCATGATGGGTTGAATGGCCTCTGTCTGTGCTGCAAGAGTCTCCGATAACTCTCACTTTGGACCTCTCTCCATGCTGTACACTGTTTTTAGTAGGTGCTTTGGTGAGGTTACAACCTGCGTCCCGGAGCATTAGTTCTGGTCTCTGGAGTACTCGTCTGCTGACATGTCCTGACATGTCCATTAAGCCAATATCCCCCAACTTTGCAGCGCTCCCCTCCAATCTGAAGCAAGTCAGGTGGTGCTCGACACGTGAAGAGTCTTTCTGCACCTCTGCTAATTCACTCCATGTAGGGCGAGAGACTGAAGATCAGGGTCCTGGCCAATATTAATCCCTCAATCCACACTGCTAAAACAGATTATCCGGTCATTGTTACATTGCTGTGAGAAAGTCTGCGGTTCACAAATGGTCAGATACGTTCCCTACAGTACAATAGTGACTGCATTTCACAAAGTACCTCATTGGCTGTGAAGCACTTTGAGACATCGTGCAGTCATGAAAAGTGCATTATGGCAAATTCCTTCCTCATTTTATCAAATGTAAATAATGAACTATTCATTATTAGCAGTGGCTGGTTTAGCTCACTGAGCTAAATCGCTGGCTTTGAAAGCGGACCAAGGCAGGCCAGCAGCACGGTTCGATTCCCGTACCAGCCTCCCCGGACAGGCGCCGGAATGTGGCGACTAGGGGCTTTTCACAGTAACTTCATTGAAGCCTACTCGTGACAATAAGCAATTTTCATTTCATCTCCTGTTCTCCATCTGAGCACTTTACAGCTCATTCTATCTCTTTTCCTGAGAGAGCTGGTGTGCAGGCACATGTACATGCGTAGGTGTGCCTGCGTGTCTTTCCCCGGTTTCGATTTCTTTTTTAAGTGTTGTTCATTTGCTCTCTTCCAGTTCTCAGGAAGGATCTCCCAGGAAGCAGAAACAACTTTCCACACACATGCTGCCTTAGCTGCTCCGTGTCTGCAGGACTTTGCATTTCGATTTCAAAAAGAATTTCCTCTGCTGGAGACGCAAGATTTAAACTTAGAGCTGGCCGCTCAATTTGCATTTATTCAGGGACAAAAATGAAAAAGTCCCCACTCACACAAAGTGTCAGGGAAATCTGTCTCTTTCCCCCTAAAGGTTGTGGGTGCTTAGAGAACTGGAACTTCAAAGATTGATATAATTGCCTTTGTATTGGATGAATTCATCCAGGACTATGGAACTAAGGGACGAGAATGGAGTTGAAGCACAGATCAGCCACGCTTTAATTGAATGAGGGAACAGACTCGAGGGTCTGAATGGCCTACTCTGGTTTCAAATGTTCTTTGTACTGTTGCTAATTACCCATGAGGTAGGGAGTAGGAAGAAAGATTGATATAAATTAGGCACATTTACATTAATTAGTGTCTCTGACCCAGGGCTGGCTAGGTTTTTGTTTTCTTCATCTTCTGTTATATGGGAATTATGTTGAGACAAAACAAATTTCAAACATGATGCACTGTGCTACTGACACCTGGTGATTCATTAGAGGGGGCACAGGAATGTGCGGTGCACAGTAAGAAATTCTATTTCACTACATCTGATTGGTTGTCAATGGCTGTGTTGCGTGGCAGAACCAGACAGCTTGCACATGATCCCAGAGTCAGGCAGGTACTGACCAGATCACCCATGGCATTGCTTATGGGAGGACCGCAGCCACCGTCTGTGCTTTGCCTCCTGCGTCAGACATTTTGGGGCAGTAGTTTCTGACTGTGCTCCGTTCTTGTCCACGTCTTCTGTTACCTTGCAGCACTGTGGTCTATCGGTAATGTTCTATTTGTCTCTCTTATTCTTAACTTTGGGTTATAAAATGTGGGGAGGGGTTTGGGGGGAGTGGCATGGTGGAGAAGGGAGCATCGTGCCATAACTTTTTGTGTTGGTGAGAGAAGTAACTGCAAAGGGATGTAGGATAGAATGTTAGATGGCAGCCAGTTGATGCCACTGAAGTAACAAAGGGGCTACGAGATTGGCTCAGAGTGCTGAAAAACCGTGTGGCTATACCCACAATTCAAAGCACTGGCACCTGCTTGACAACATCAGCGTCTGAGCGGATAATCACAAGAACCTCCGACTTTCTGGTTTTTTTTTTGTCAGTGACCTTAACTTGGTGTCCTCTGGTTATCACCCTGCGGCTAGCTGCAATCGTTTCTCCCTGATTGATCTAGTGATCAATGGGGAGAAAGGGCCCGATTTACCCCGATTACATGATTCCCATCTAAATCTACCACCTCAGTGAAAAGACATCAAACGGTACACATTGTCTGACACCATGGTTTGAAACTAAAGAGCTTAGGCGGCGGCACAGTGGTGCACTGCTTAGCACTGCTGCATCATGGCGCTGAGGACTCGGGTTCAATTCCGGCCTCGGGTCACTGACCGTGTCAAGTTTATAATAATAATTTTTTTTGTCACGAGTAGGCTTACATCAACACTGCAATGAAGTTACTGTGAAAAGCCCCCTAGTTTGCGCATTCGCCCCAAGTCTGCGTGGGTCTCATTCACCCCAACACAAAGATGTGCAGGGTAGAAAAAAGAACAATACAGCACAGGAATAGGCCCTTCGGCCCTCCAAGCCTGTACCGGTCATGATACCAACCTTTGCCAAAACCCTCAGCACTTATTTGTGCCATATCTCTCTCCCCATCCTATACATGTGTTTGTCAAGATGCTTTTTGAATGCTGTTACTGTATCTGCTTCTACAACCTCTCCTGGCAGGGCATTCCAGACACGCACCACCCTCTGCATAAAAAAACCTGCCTTGCACATCTTTAAACTTTGCCCCATGGACCTTAAACCTGTGCCCCCTGGTGGCTGACCCCTCCACCCTGGGAATGAATGCCTGCCCATCCACTCTATCCATGCCCTTCATAATCTTGTAGACCTCTATCAGGTCACCCCCTAAACCTCATTTCTTTCCAATGAAAATAGTCCGAGTCTATTCAGACTCTCCACAAAACTAACACCCTCCAGACCAGGCAATATCCTGGTAAACCTCCTCTGCACCCTCTCCAAAGCCACCACATCCTTCTGGTAGTGTGGCGACCAGAATTGTGTGCAATATTCCAAGTGCGGCCTTACCAAGGTTCTACACAACTGTAGTATAACATGCCAGCTTTTATACTCGATGTCCCGTCCAATGAAGGCAAGAATTGCCCACTTGTGTTGCCACCTTCAAAGATCTGTGGACCTGCAAGCCCAGATCTCTCTGACTTTCTATATTCCTAAGAGTTTTGCCATTTACGGTGTATTTCCCCCTCTATGTTAGACCTACCAAAATGCACTCCCTCACATTTGTCCGGACTAAACTCCATTTGCCATTTCTCCGCCCAAGTCTCCAACTTATCTATGTCCTGCTGTATTTTCTGATAATCCTCAACACTATCTGCCACTCCACCAACGTTGGTATCATCCGCAAACTTATTAATCAGACTGACTACATTTTCCTCCAAATCATTTATGTATACTACAAACAACAGAGGTCCCAGCACAGATCCCTGTGGAACACCACTAGCCACAACCTTCCATTCATAAAAAACACCCTTCTACTGCTACTATTTGCCTTCTGTGACCGAGCCAGTTCTATATCCATCTTACCACCTCACCTCTGATTCACCTTTTGTACCAGTCTGTCATGAAGCACCTTGTCAAAGGCTTTACTGAAGTCCATGTAAACAACATCCACCGCCCTCCCCACTTCAATCATCTTGGGATAGGGTAGGTGGATTGGCCACGTTAAATTGCCCTTAATTGGACAAAAAAGGAATTGGGTACTCTAAATTTAAAAAAATACATTTTTTAAAAAGTAAAGAGCTTGTGGCAGTTCATTTTGTTTATCAATGCAGGGTGGGAATGAAGGGAGGAAGAAAGTGAAAACACTCCAAAGAAGGAAATTCCACCTAAAGACCTACCCGTGGGTCTTGCACAACTTGTTTCCAAAATAATCAGCATCCCCCCCCCCTCCCCCCCCCATAGCTATACTGCATCGACTGACTGCCCTGTCACCTTAAATTTGGTGTCTCCAGCAATCAGAATGGTCCTTTTCCTTGTTTCCTCAAACACAACTGAGAACACCAAGAACTGCATTTGGAGAGGAGCACTCAACAGCCAAGCCCATGTGAACCTTTCAAAAGGACCAGGAAGTTTCTGAAAGCCAGTGTGTACTTTTTTCAAATAGTAATCCAACATTACAACAGCGGCTCAACGTTAAAAGTACTTAGGTGGCGGTAAAGTGCTTTGGGACTTCCTGACGTCATGAAAGGTTAAAGCAGAACCCCACATCGTGTTGAAGACCAGATATCTGCCTCAACACCAGCCTGTGGGCTCCAACATTGGCCATCTTTGTGATCTCGCAGGTTTTCCTCTGCACTGAGTCAACATTTCAAGCCATTGGGGGAGTTCTTTCGCGTCAGTCAAGGTTACTGCTTTTTCGATTTATTTTAATCACGCGAAACGGGAAACAAATTCTAATGGCAGAAACAGTGAGAGTGTGAGCAAGCAACATTAAACACGGACAGGCAGTCATCACCATAGCCGACCACACACTCTTCCTCAGGAGCTGTGAAAGCACCCCCCCCCCCCCCCCCCCACGCATTATAATGGAAGAGTTGAGATGAGGGGTGTCCAAACTCAATGGTCATTGCCTTAGTAATAATGTGACAGAGCGCGAAAGCAGATCACATCCATCACAGCTTTATAAGTACAGAGGAAAACCGGCCGCTTATCGGAGAAAAGAAGGGAATCGAGGTGGGTGATTAGAAGGAGCAACATCACTGTGAAATCTCTACGTGCCAGTTAGTAATGAGCCAATGAAAGTAAGTTAGTGGATGGCATTTCAATAAGTTAATGCTGTGTAAAGGAGCAGAAAAGGTCACAAAGAAAACGACTGACGATGATTACCAAGGAAGCAGCGTTCATCATGCAGTGTGCACTGGCGTGGAGTGTGGCTACTGCACAAACCTTCAGTGTAATAACATTCTGAAATAATTTGTGATGGATTATTTATGACCAGAGTCAGAAAAAATAACTCGACATAGTAAACGAGTCAGAACCTGAAGTAACTGGCTAAGTATTGCAATAACAGCAATGTGTTATCCTCCAAGTGTCCCAATGGTTTTCCATGTTGCCTGAAGCACGACCCTCTATACAGGGTAGCACAAAGAAACCGAGAGACATCTACAAACCATTATGTAGAGAGCTTTACAGCGTTCCCAGACTGAGGTACACACAGAGCTGTATCGTGTTTCACAAGTCATGTTACATGCACACAGTGGGTGAAATAGGGGCTATAGAAGGACAAGTGACAATGTGAAGGAACAACTAATAGTTACATAGATAATACATAAATATTAACAAAGGGTCTGAAAAGGTTTAATGAAACACTGGGCTAAAGTTGTCTCCAGTGAAGGGGGGCCAGGAATGAAACTGCGGATGCAGTGAGTTTTCCAGAACTGGAATTGTACCAAAATTCTGCAAGGTGAACTCAAGAGTTCTGTTCAAAAATAAGGGTTAAAAGCCTCGGTTAGTGTGTGTATGTCTGCTGCAGTAGTGTTGTTAAAGAACTCTGGTCTGAAATGATTTGGGAGCCAGGAGTGCAATTAAGGCATTGTAAAAAGCTTGGGCTAATGGAGTTTTGTTTGGATTAAGGGGATTCCCTGTGGAGTTAATTAGATTTCAGCTTGGTAAGGAGGAGTTAAGGTATCAGGCATTTTGCAGAAAAACTGTTGAGTTGAGTTTTAGATGGAGTTGTGAGCAGAAGTCAAGAATCTACTCTCATTGCAGTTCAGTTAAAGATATGTCTGCAGACAGATTATCAGTTTATTTCCAAGCAGTTCAGAATTGTCTGATTAGGTGAGCGTAAAGACGCTGAGAAGCAGCTTCTGAAGAAAAGCAGTTTCTGCATGACTCTAACAGGATTCTGGTCTTTTCTTTAAAACAGTCTCAAAAACAATACTCTAGTAGATATTCCGTGTGCTAACTGTATTTAACAGTGGATTGAGAGCGGAGATTTTCTTTTTTTGTTTGACTGGGAATAAAGATAGCAGTTAAGGGTTACTGTGCCATTGTATCGATTAGCATTGTTTAGGGGGTAATTGTAAGTCATTTTCATGTGTAATGTTAAAAATATTTTAACACTATTAAAAAGTATTAGTAATAAAGTTTGTTTTAATATACCATATCCCTATATTTTGTGAAATTTCTCCTGGAGCAAGGTATCCTTTCCTCACAGTCTTACAAGATTAAAATAAAACATTGGGGTTTCTGTCCAGTATCCTAGCCACTGTTGGGATCTGGTCCGGGATCGTATTAGGGGCCTGAATATTTGAGGTGGCGATGCTGCCCCGCAGCAATTTCATACTTAAATAAGCATTGATTGGCTACAGGCGGGACTTCTGCCCATCACTGTGGAGGGGGTCCCACCTTAGAACTAGCTGGCACCAAGCTAGTTGGGCGGGCTAGCTCACGGAAGCATAGTGGGGGGGTGAGCCGATGTGAGGCTTATCAGAGGGGTCGATTTACATTGTGCTGTTACTAAGCGGAGGGCGGGTGGGGGGAAGGAAATGTTCTGCTGACAAGAGAGGGACTTTTCCAGAGGGACAGAAAGGAGGTCGGTGTGGAGACTGCCTGGGGCACGGGCTGGAGACTGGCCCAAGAAAGGGGATGGCTGATCGGCGAGGGGGGGGGGGGGGGGGGGCATCAAGTCCCCCAACTAGACTGATCACTGGAGTGTACGAGGGCTAAATGAGAAAGGCGAGGGGGGCGATTAATGAGCATGGGGAGAAGGCCAGCAGAATGTTTGCACAGCAGCTTAGAAAGAGGGAGCCAGCCAGGGAGATATGGAAAGTAAAGGATGGAGACGGGAACCTGGTTGGAGACTCAGCAGGGGTGAATAAGGCGTTTAAGGAGTTTTATTGTAGGCTGTACGGGTCGGAACCCCCAGCTGGGCCGGAGGGGACGAGGCACTTCCTGGGGGGGCTGAATTTCCCGAAGGTGGACGGGGAGCTGGTAGAAGGGCTGGGGGTCCCGATCGGGATGGAAGAGATAGCGGAGGGTCTGAAGGCCATGCAGTCGGGTAAAGCCCCGGGGCCGGACGGGTATCCAGTGGAGTTCTATAAAAAGTTCTCTGAGATATTGGGGTCGCTGTTGATGAGGACATTTAATGAGGCAAGAGAAAGAGGAGTGCTGCCCCCGACGATGCCACAGGTCACGATTTCGCTGATCCTGAAGCGGGACAAGGACCCGGAGCTGTGTGGGTCCTACAGGCCGATATCCCTGTTGAATGTGGACGCTAAATTCTGGCCAAAATGTTGTCCTCCAGGATTCAGGATTGTGTTCCGGACATTATTGTGGAGGACTGGACGGGGTTTGTTAAGGGTCGGCAATTGGTGGTCAATGTGAGAAGGCTGTTAAATGTGATCATTATGCCCTGGAAGGTAGGGAGGTGGAGGTAGTGGTCGCAATGGATGCAGAGAAGGCCTTTGATCGAGTAGAATGGGAATATCTGTGGGAGGTACTGGGGCGGTTCGGATTTGGGCGGGGCTTTATTGACTGGGTCAGGTTGCTGTATCAGGTTCCTGTGGCAAGCGTATGGACGAATAGGACTACATCGGACTATTTTAGGCTGTATCGGGGGACGAGACAGGGATGCCCCCTCTCCCCCCCCACTGATGTTCGCTTCAGCCATAGAGCCGCTGGCAATTGCACCGAGAGCTTCAAGGGTCTGGTGTCCTCCTGAGATTCCTGTTTGTGTTTCAGTGTCTCCCCATCTTTATTCCGCGGTCCTTTTTTGATCGGGTCAGCCAAGTAATTACTGGCTTTGTATTGGCGGGCAACACCCTGCGAGTAAAGAGGGGGATGCTTGAGCGGAGCTTGAGCGGAGCTGGGCAGAGGGAGGGCTGGCACTGCCAAACTTCAGTAACTACTACTGGGTGGCAAATATAGCCATGATCAGGAAGTGGGTGGTGGGGGGAGGGTCAGCATGGGAGCGTATGGAGGCGGCCTCATGTAAGGGCACCAGCTTGGGGGCGTTGATAACGGCGCCTCTGCCGTTCCCGCCGGCACAGTACTTCTCCAGCCCCATGGTGTTGCCGGCCCGGAGAGTCTGGGGGCAATCAAGGAAACATGTGGGAGCGGAGGGAGCATTGGGTCTGGTCTCCAATCTGTAATATTCACCGGTTTGCCCCGGGAAGGCTGGATGGAGGGTTCCGGAGATGGCAGAGGGCAGAGATTGAGAGGATGGGGGGTATGTTTATAGAGGGGAGCTTTCCTAGCCTGAGGGAGCTGGAGGACAAATTTGGATTGGCGAGGGGAAACAAATTCAGGTACCTGCAGGTGCGGGACTTCCTACGTAGGCGGGTTTCAACCTTTCCGCTCCCACCACCAAGGGGGATACAGGACAGGGTAGTTTCCAGAGTCTGGGTGGGAGAAGGGAAAGTCTCTGACATTTACAAGGAACTCATGGGGTCAGAGGAGACACAGACCGAGGTGCTGAAGCGCAAGTGGTAGGAGGAGCTGGGAGGAGAGATAGAGGATGGTCTCTGGGCAGACGGGTTGAGTAGAGTCAACGCGTCCACAACATGTGCCAGGCTCAGCCTGATACAATTCAAGGTTGCTCATCGGGCTCACATGACAGTGGCCCGGATGAGCAGATTCTTTGGGGTGGAAGACAGGTGTGCAAAGTGTGCGGGAGGACCAGCGAAGCATGTCCACATGTTCTGGACATGTCCAAAGCTTAGGGGATTCTGGCAGAGGTTTGCAAATGTCATGACAACGGTGTTAAAAACAAGGGTGGCACCGAGTCCAAAAGTGACGATTTTCGGGGTGTCGGAAGACCCGGGAATCCAGGAGGAGAAAGAGGCAGACGTTCCGGCCTTTGCTTCCCTGGTAGCGCGGAGATGGAGGGACCCAAAGCCCCTGAAGTCAGAGACCTGGCTAACGGACATGGCTAGCTTTCTCTGCCTGGAGAAAATAAAATTCGCCTTGAGCGGGTCACTGTTAGGGTTCGCCCGGAGGTGGCAACCGTTCGTCGACTTCTTTGCGGAAAATTAATTGTCAGCAGAAGGCGGGGGGGGGGGGGGGGGGGGGGGGGGGGGGGGGGGGGGGGGGGGGGTTAGCTTAGAGTAGGGGGTTAATAAACGTGGGACCTGTAAGGGAGGAAGACGGCTCTTGCACCTTGTTTGTAGATTCATGTACATTGTCTATTCTGTTGTAAAACCAAAAATACCTCAATAAAATGTTTATTAAAAAAGATAAATCATATAAATTTTCAAGTATCTTTGATTTTATATAACTGGACATTAAAAAGCAGAAATGATATTGATCAACTGGCCAATTTTTGGAACAAATCACCGAAGACGAGTTTTCCGTTCCAGCTTTTGACGTAACAGTTCATTTGTGCAGCAATGTATCCACATAAACTCATCTTCATTCAGCTTCAGGCAGCACAGCGCACATTCATTTAATGCACACCACATTCCACACACACCTCCAAAACACTGCCTCATCAGATCTTAAATCCCAATGTCCTCATGCACTCTTTATGAGCTTTAGGCCTTGGCAGTTCTCCCCTCTCTCAATAATACAGGCATTCCTGACTTTCCTCAGGACACGCACAGCATGGTTTCAAAGGCTCCTTCTCTTCAGGCTTTCCAGCAAGCATCATCTCCAACGATTTAACCATGATTAATTAAGACTTCATCTGAAAGTATATTTAATTGCCAGTTTGTTTTTGCTATGAAGCAAATAGTTTTATCCTCTTTTCTACCTTCATTCGACTTTCCGCCGACAGTTTCAACGCTATGCCAATACGAATCATGCCTGAGCTATAGTCATCAGCACGGTGGCACAGTGGTTAGCCTCAAAGCACCAGGGACCAGGCTTCCATTCCAAAATTGGGTGAATACCTGTGTGGAGTTTACACTTTATCCCCGTGTCTGTGGGGGTTTCCTCCGGGATGTGCAGGTTAGGTGGATTGGCCATGATAGTTTTGCCCAAAAAGGTTAGGTTGGGTTACGGGGATAGGGGTGGCCGATTGTGCCTAGGTAAGGTGCTCTATCGGAGCAAGAGCTGGTGCAGACTCGAGGGCCGAATGGCCTCCTTCTGGGGCAGCATGGTGGCACAGTGGTGAACACTGCTGCCTCACAGCTCCAGGGTCCCAGGTTCAATTCTGGCCTCGGGTGACTGTGAGGAGTTTGCACTTTCTCCCCGTGTCTGCGTGGCTTTCGTCCGGGTGCTCCAGTTTCCTCCCATAGTTCAAAGATGCGCAGGTTAAGTGGACTGGCCATGCTAAATTTCCCCTTAAAAGGTTAGGAGGGGTTACTGGGTTGCAGGGATAGGGTGGAGGCGTGGGCTTAAGTAGGGTGCTCTTTCCAAGGGCTGGTCCAGACTTGATGGGCCGAATTGTCTCCTTCTGCACTGTAAATTCTATTAGTCCTGGGACTAGATGGCAGGATATGTATTTGGGGAGCCTGACATAAGGAGAGGGCTCCTGATGGAGGTGTCACCCACCTACCCTTCCAACCGAAGGTCCAAACCCATTCATTTCTGGGCTTCTCCTACACTCTGTAAATGCTCCTGCCAGCCTCAAAATTTAGGCTGCAAGAGAAACGGCCCTTAAGTAGCGAAAGGGCCTTAACTGGGGCAGGGCCGGACACCCCATCCAAGGCCTTGTCCACCCAGCGCAAAATTGCTGCAAGATTGGGGCGGCAGAAACCCAGAGGGTATCCCAAACCTTCAATTTCATGCTTGGACCACGGACAATAAATTTATGAAAAAATGTAGACAGTCAAAAAAACAATATTAATTGATGTGAAATGGCAGAAAGAAACTAGTAACTGTGGCCCACAGAGAGGACTTAAAGTTTCTACTTAGCATGCAGGAGTATGGGAATAATGTTGGGCAAAGGAGAACAAGGGAAAGGTTTAGCGCACTGTTAATGGTCAAGATCCATGGCTTAATAGCAGCACTGAATAGGTCAGATTTTACACAGGGCCTCACCGGTCTCCTGAGTACATAGTGCTTTCCAATCTTATGGAAAGAATAGTCTGTACAAAATTGAAAACCATCTGGAAAAGGCAAGGAAACATTCTCAACAAATTAATGCGGTTGGTTCCTCTATATTGGGTGGCATCAACAAGCAATCATTTGTCACAATGCTCAGAAGAACTCAGGTATGTTGCAGATACCTTCTCGGCTCCAGTTCTATTGAAAGTCAAACTTACATCAGAGGGCCGCGATTTGGCAACGTTGTCTATTGGCCTGTCCCTCAGGATATTGTCGATGACGCCACTCCTGCTCCACAGCTCAAACAGTGTCTTCCCATGCTGGTAGCCCACTTCCTGTGCAGGAATCACAGGTAAAAGGTCACTCACGCAAAGCTACCAACCAACGCAAACATAGCACTGCCGCACATTTCTAGAAAGACCTGCATTTTTATAGTGTCTTTCACAGCCTCAGGTCTCGAGTGATTTATGATCAACGTTGTATTTTTGAAGTGGAGCCATTGCTAAATAATTTAGAAACACGGCAGCTAATTTTTTCACAGCAAGTTCCCACAAACAGCAATGACCAGAAAATCTGTTTTTTTATAGAATACAATAGAATAGAACAGTACAGCACAGAACAGGCCCTTCGGCCCTCGATGTTGTGCCGAGCAATGATCACCCTACTTAAACCCACGTAACCCGTATACCCGTAACCCAACAACCCCCCCATTAACCTTACACTACGGGCAATTTAGCATGGCCAATCCACCTAACCCGCACATCTTTGGACTGTGGGAGGAAACCGGAGCACCCGGAGGAAACCCACGCACACACGGGGAGGATGTGCAGACTCCACACAGACAGTGACCCAGCCGGGAATCGAACCTGGGACCCTGGAGCTGTGAAGCATTGATGCTAACCACCATGCTACCGTGAGTCCCTATGTACTGCACTAAGATCATCTACATATTTCCCCAAGATTGTATCCAAAAGATGGCGCCTCCGATGGTGCAACACTCCCTCAGTACTGCACTGAAGTATTGGCAGGGTATTTGTGCTCACATCACCAGACTAGGAATTGAACCCACGGTACAAAAGCAGAGAAGTGTACACAAATTTCTATAAATCTCTGATTGGGCCCAAACCACAGTATTGCATCTGGTTCTGTTGCCGAACTTTAGGAAGTGACGGATTTTAGCTACAATGTCCAGTTGCAGAAGCTGGACGGCGTCTCCATGGAGCAAAGGAGGATGAGGGAATATTTGATAAAGATGTACAAGATTATGATCAGTTTGGATCAGGTGTTTGGGGCTTCAGAGAATCCGGAGCACATGGAGAGGACGAAGGCCGATGTCGTGGCCTTCGCCTCTCCGATTGCACGGCGGTGAATTTTGCTGGAGTGGCTGTCGGCATCACCACCGGGGGTATCGGTTTGGTTGGGTGACCTGTATGACTTCCTGCGGTTAGAGAAGATAAAGTATGAGTTAAGGGGCTCTTCGGGGGGATTTGAGGAAAGGTGGGGGATGTTTGTTACCGTGTTTGAGGGGCTGTGCTGAGAAGTATGTTTCCCAGGGCGTTTATTCGCTGTAACCTGTTTTGATACATGGTTGGAATAAAAAAGGCTTGGATCACGTGGACAAGGAAAAACTGTTCCTAATATCTGATATATTCCTCTGATCATACAAGGGCTAGGGGGACCCGGATTTAATGTTTTGAGCAAAGGATGCGAGGGAAAACGCAGCGAATGGGAATGACCTCAAACTTACTTCCCACAGGGCGGCAGAAGCAGAGATGTCAATACTTTCAAAGGAAACTGCATGGACGCCTGATGGAAATAAACTTGCAGGGCTACAGGAATAGGGAAATAAGTTTGATTGATAGTGTCAAGTGGGTTTGATGGGCCTAATGGCCTTTCTTTGCTATAAATGAGACTGACCTTTGGACTCAGAGGTGAGAGTGCTACTTACTACAGCTACTGAGCTAAATGGACATTAGAAGAACATAATTGAAAAGCAGAGGAGTTATGTTAACTTGTATGGAACTTTGGTTAGACCACTGAACAGTTCTGGTCTGCAAATTACAGAAAGGTTCATTTGCAGCAAGACTTCCTTACTCTTGTATTCCAAATCTGTATGCTGTAAAGGTTGAAATTCAATTTGCCTAATTGTTTCCTGAACTTGCATGTTAACCATCTGTGTTTCGTATGCATGGACACCCAAATCCCTCTGAACTCCTACATTTTATAGTTTCATACCGTTTAAAGAATATCGGTGGTGAAATTGGCCGATGCCAGCAAGGCAAAATAGGTTCTTTTCAAATCGGCATCTGATTTTTCACTGCGATAGTATTTATTTCTCATCCACCTCGAAAATATTGCAAAGATTTGTTGAAGTAAAAACATGCAGAAAACAAATCTCCAAAAATAAATTGAATTATGGCTGGGTAGTGGAAAAAAGATTGGATGCAATGAAAAACTGGCTGCCAATTCGCTACATTTCTATTTTGGGCTTCTGGAATTGACCAGTTCTCTGGGGTTATGTTTGCCAGCTTCCAACCCACTGGGCACTACCAATGCAGCCACTATCCCTGTGGTCACCTCTACTCTATTTTCCGTCTCCATCAATTTTTTTGATCAAGCTTTGCTGGAAAGACATCCTCATGCTCGCTACTCTTCTCTGCAATATTGTAAACCTCTTCTTTTAATCTAATAGCCTCTTTAGTTAGCCAAGGATGGACCCTGTTTCCTGTGGTTTTTTTTGTTTCTTCATGAATGTACACTCATGGAAAGTTTTGAAATACACCTTTAAACGTTCACCGCTGCTTATCTACCATTCTGCCCATTTCCCATTCTACTTTTGTTTTTGCGTTGAAAATCATCAGCATTCAAAAGATACATGTAGCATGTTTTACAGGGTCAATTATTTTATTTCCTCAGTGTCTTAACAAATGGTTTTTATTCAATCATGGAAAGTACGCATTGCGTTCAAGGCCAGCATTTATTGCCCATCCTTAGTTGTCCTTGACATGCGGGTTGTGAGCCACATTCTTAGATTTCTGCAGTCCACGTGGTGAAGGTAATCTCACAGTGCTGCGAGCTAGGCAGTTTCAGGATTTTGACAGTGCAATAATGAAAGAATGGTGATATCGTTCCAAGTCGGGATGATGTGTGACTTGAAAGGGTACTTGGATGTGATAATGCTCACATGCATCTGCTACCCTGGTCAATCCAGGTGGTAAAGTCATGGGTTTTCAAGGTGCTACTGAAGGATCCTTGTCAAGTTGCTGCAGTGTATCTTGTAGATACACTGCTGCCACAGTAGGCTAGTAATGGAGGGAGAGAACGTTTAAGGTGGTGGATGGGGTGTCGATCACTGGGCGCTTTGCCTTGGATAATTTGAATCTATTGAGTGTGGTTGGAGCTGCACACTTCCATCACACTCCTGACTTATGCCTTGCAGACAGAGGGCGGGTTCTGGGGGAGTAAGGAGGTGAGTTACTCACCACAGAATTTCCACCTTCTGTGTTTGTTAATTTTCTGGACGCTGCCTATTCTACAATGTTATTGCTATTGAAGGTCGAGGGCAGATGGTTAAACTCTCCCCGATTGTATTATAGATGGTATTTCTCTGTCAAATATGTGCTGTGAATATTACTTGCCACTTATCTGCCCAAACTTGAATGTTTCCCAGGTCTTGCTGCATGGAGCTATGAACTGCTTTAGTATCTGAGCACTTGTGAATAGAAGTGAAAAATAGAGAACATCCTGACTTCAGACCTTATGAAAGAGGGAATGTTATTAATGAACCATCTGATGATGGTTAAGCCTAGGACTTCATTCTGTGGAACTCCTACAGTGTCCTGCAGCCGAGAGAACTGGTCTCCAACAATCAACTTCCGATGTGCTAGGTATGACTCCAACCAGTGATGAGTTTTCCAAGATTCCCATGGACTTCAATTTTCCCAGGGCTGTTTGATACCATATACTGTCAAATGCTACCTTGATGTCAAGGGCAGTCATTCCCACCTCATCTCTGAAATTCAGCTCTTCTGTCATCTTTGGACCAAGGCTGGAATGAGATCTGGAGCTTAATGATCCTGGCGGGAATGTGAAGTGAGCAAGTTATTATTGAGTAAGTTGCTTCTTGGCAGCACTGTCAAGGCATCTATCGATGGGGCAGTAAATTGGCCCAATTCAATATGTCCTGCTTTTTGAGGACATGATGTAACTGGGTAATTTCCTACTTTGTCAGGGAGATGGCAGCGTTGGAACAGCTTGATTAAAGGATTGGCTAGTTCTGGAGCATAAGCCCTCAACATGATAGCTATGATGTTGTTGGCCCCATAGACTTTGCAATATCCAGTGCCTTCAGCTGTTTCTTGGTATCACATGGAATTAATCAAATTGGCCGAAGACTGGGATCCGAGATACTGGGGACCTCAGGAAATAGAGGATTGTTTAAAAGAGTGGGGTTAAATGGGCATTTTTCTGGTAGGCGATCAGTGGCTAGTGGTGTACCTCAGGGATCAGTGTTGGGTCCGCATTTCCTCACAATTTACGTAGGTGATCTGAAGTTGGGGACCAAGTGTAATGTGTCAAAGTTTGCAGATGACACTAAGATGAGTGGTCGAGCCAAGTTTGCAGAGGACACAAAGTCTGCAGAGGAAAACAAAGTCTAGAGGAGGGATAGTTTAAGTGAGTGGGCAAGGTTCTGGCACATGGAGTTCAATGTTGATAAATGTGAGGTCTTCCATTTTGGTAGGAATAACAACAAAATGGACTATTATTTAAATGGTAAAAAAATTGCAGCATGCTGCTGTGCAGAGGGACCTGGGTGTCCTTGTGCATGAATCGCAAAAGATCGATTGGCAGGTGCAGCAAATAATTAAGGCGGCAAATGGAATTTTGTCCTTCATTGCTCGAGGGATGGAGTTTAAAAACAGGGAGGTTATGTTGCAGTTGTATTGGATGCTGGTGAGGTCACACCTGGAGTACTGTGTACAGTTTTGGTCTGCTTACTCAAGAAAGGATGTAGTGGCACTGGAGGATATGCAGAGGAGATTCACTAGGTTGAATCTGGAGTTGAGAGGATTAGCTTATGAGGAGAAACCAAGTGGACTGGGACTATACCCACTGAAATTTAGAAGAATGAGGGGGAAAACTAGAACGAGGGGGCATAGCCTCAATAAGGGGGAGCAGATTTGGGACTGAGTTGAGGAGGAATCTCTTCACCCAAAAGGTCGTGAATTCCCTGCCCAGTGAAGCAGTTGAGGCTACCTCGTTAAATGTTTTTAAGGCAAAGGTAGACAGATTATTGAACTGTAAAGGAATGAAAGGTTATGTTGAGCGGGCGGGTAAGTGGAGCTGAATCCGCAAAGGATCAGCCATGATCTTATTGCATGGCGGAGCAGGCTCGAGGGGTCAAATGGCCTACTCCTGCTCTTAGTTCTTAAATTCTTATGAAAGGCAGAGAGGGATAATCTACTCTATACTTCTGGCTGACGATAGCTGCAAAGTTTCAGCCTCATCCTTTGCACTCATGTGTTGGGCTTTAGCATGCTGTCTCTGCTGTCTAGCATGTGTGGGGTGCTGTGTTGCAGTTTCACCAGGTTAGCAACTCATTTTCAGTTATGCCTGGTGTTGCTCTTGGTATGATTTTCAATACTCCTGACTGAATCAGAGTTGGTTTCCTGGCTCGATGGTAATGGTAATGAGTGAGGAATCTGCCAGGTCATGAGGTTACAGGTTCTGGTGAAATGCAATTCTGCTGATGCCAATAGCCCACAGAATCACGTGGTACTTTGAGCTAAAGGAAATACTCTTAACCTATCACATTTAGCATGGTAGTAGTGTCACACAACACAGTGGAGGATGTCCTTAGTTGAAACATAGGACTTCAGCTCCACAAGTACACTGGGTGAGGTACTCCTACCAATACTGCCCTGGACAGGCGCATCAGCAGCATGTAGAAAGGGGGCTAAGTAGGTTTCTTCCTTTTTGTTGGCTCTCTCGGACAGGTAATTAACTAGCAGTTGAGGTTTCCCCACAGAGCAACATTAAACCTCTTAGAGCTTCACCAAGATTCTGACAAAAACCGGCTAATAACAGAACTCCACTTACCGTAATCTCATTGAATTTGCCAAAATCCAGCGTGCCATAACGATCGATGGGTGGTCGAATGTACTCGCAGTAATCGCAGTTCTTCACCACCTCCAGCTGCCGCACACAGCAAACGTAAGCAAGGCGGGTTTGAATCTCCGCCATGCCTAAAACCTGCAGCAGTAACAGAACATCGTACATCACTGCTTGTGAACGAGAGAAGTCGAGTGATACTGGAGCAGGTGATGCTCAGTGTAGCAATAGGGCAATAGTTATCGCGGAAAGTTATGCAAGGATGCAAATAGAAACCAGATGGTACTGCTCAGCTGGTCACAGGCCCGCTCCTGTCGCCGACAGTCTCCAGCATTTTCCGATTTTACTTCAGATTGCCAGATTTGGCGATATTTGATTTTTGTTGTTGAGATAAGTGGACTCATTCTTGTCCCCTCAATGGGTAGGAGAAGTGTCATAAAATACAAGATCAAATGCAGGGAATCTGGAATCGAGGGCAGGAGGAACTTCTTCACATGCCGAGGCACTTTGCTGCTGCCTCTGATTTGTCATGCTGCTCGTCTGACTTCCAGGGTTGGATGAGCAGAAATTTCCTCCAATTAAATATTAAAGAGCAAAGCCATTGTCCTCGGTCCCCACCATCGACTCACCTCATTGACCATCACCACACCAATCTCAATCTTGGCATCCTACTTGACATTGATTTTAGACTCCATGTTGCCTTCACCATAAAAAAAGCACCGATTTACACCTCTTTAGTATTTCCCATCTCCTCCCATGCCCTGGCCTTTCTGCAGCTGAAACCCTTCTCAAGCCCTTGATGCCTCCAGTCACAATTATTCCAATACTCCGCTGGCCGGCCTCGCATCCTTCATAAACGTGAGGTCATCCAAAACCCGGCTGCCAATAGCCTGGTGTCTCAGGCACCCATTAGCACTGTACTGGCTGCCCTATGTGACTCTCCCCAGTCTAGCAACAGCTCGATTTAAAAATTCTCATCTTTGTTTTCAATTCCCTCCAGTCGACACTCCCTATCTCTGTTAATTCCCCCAGCTCTACATCCCCCCAGATCTCTGCGTTTCTCTAATTCTGATCTTGTGAGCATTTCATTCAGTCCACCATTGGCAAAAGTGCCTCCAGCTGCCTCGGCCATAAGCTCAGGTTTTCGCACCCAAATCCTCTCCTGATCCTTTGAGGCACCCTGTAAAATCACAGGGGGCACGGTTAGCACAGTGGTTAGCACTGTTGCTTCACAACGCCAGGGTCCCAGGTTCGATTCCCGGTTTGGGTCACTGTCTGTGCCGAGTCTGCTCGTTCTCCCCGTGTCTGCGTGGGTTTCCTCCGGGTGCTCCGGTTTCCTCTCACAAGTCCCGAAAACTGCTTGTTAGGTTAATTGGACAGTCTGAATTCTCCCTCAGTGTACCCGATCAGGCACGGGATGTGGGGACTAGGGGCTTTTCACAGTAACCTCATTGCAATGTTATTGTATGCCTACTTGTGACACTAGTAAAGATTATTATTATTACTTTGACCAAGCTTTTCTTATTATCTCGGAGTAGCTTGCCAAGTTTTATCTGATAAGCCCCTTGGGAAGAGCCTTGGGAAGTTTTTGCTACATTTACAGATGCAGGGTGTTGTTGAGAATCGTCATACTGTTTAATTGATTCCTAGGTATAGTGGCTGGAGCATAAACTCTGCCAACATGCATTATCTGATCGGATAGATGGATGAAGGAAAAAGGGGTTAAATCGGTTTCAATCCAGTTCTTCATGAGATGGGCAAGTGCCCACTTAGATTGTGTGGGTCGCATGGCCTGCTCCTGTATTGTAACCTCCATGTATGAGGTTTTCATTTGCCACATGTTACAGCCAAACTGTCCAGGACACAGTTGATATCATCCATTAGCTATAAAAAGCATAACGAATATATTTGTTCCTTTTTGAGTCACAGAAGCCACTGCCCTTTACCTAGAGCCTGCGCTGCTTATCGTTTTATTCTGCTTCAATAGCATGGAAGGTTCCTCTCAGGATACAGGTAAACATGAAAGGTTACTGATTTTATCACTGCATTAAGTTCTTCAGGCACAGCAGGAACAAAAAGGCAGAGTTCGATAGAATGACGTTTGCTGCTGAAACCCTTATCCATGCCTGTGTTAACTCTAGACGTGACTGTTCCAATGCCCGCCTGGCCAGCCACCCATATTCTACATGCTATAAATGAGAGGTCACCCACAACACTGCCGCAAGTGTCCTTAGAAGCGCTAAATTATGTCCACCCATCACTCCTCTTCTTGCTAACTGACATTGGACCCTAGTTATACAATGCCTCAATTTTAAAATTCCCACAGGACAAAAGGAGACCATTTGGCCCATCGGGTCTGCACCGACCCTCTGAAAGAGCACCCTATCTTGGCCCACTCCTCTGCCCTGTCCCGTAACCCCACCCAACCTTTTGGACACTAAGAGGCAATTTAGCATGGCCAATCCACCTGACCTGCACATCTTCGGGCTTTATCATAATAGAATTTACAGTGCAGAAGGAGGCCATTCGGCCCATTGAGTCTGCACCGACTCTTGGAAAGAGCACCCTACCCAAGCCCACACTACCCTCTCACCTCACCATAAGCCAGTAACCCCACTCAACCAACACTAAGGGCAATTTAGCATGGCCAATCCACCTAACCCACACACCTTTGGACTGTGGGAGGAAACTGGAGCACCCGGGGGAAACCCATGCACACACGGGAGAACAGCGGAGTAAAGGCACGGAGACATGGGGAGAAAGTGCAAGCTCCACCCAGTCACCCAAGGCTGGAATTGAACCCTGTACCTCCAAATCCCTCAATGGCCTCACCCCTCCCTTATCTCTATAATGCTCTCCAGTTCCATGACCCTCCCAAGACATTGATGCTCTTCCAATTCTGGCGTCTTGAGCATCCTCGGTTTTAATTGCTCCACCATCAGTAGTTGTGCCTAGGCCTTAACCTCTGAAATGCTCTCTCTATTTCTCTTCCTTCCTTCCTTTAAGACGCTCCTTAAAACTCCACCGGTCAAACTTTTGGCCATCTCCCTACTCTTGCCTTATGTGGTTCAGTGTCAAACGTTGTTTGAAAATGCTCCTGTGAAGTGTCTCAGGAAGCTTTAATACATTAAAGGTGTTTCTAAACATTAGCTGTTGATGTTGCAGATATTGCTCATTTAATCTCGTTTGCCACACTACTTACAAGCCTTACCCGCCCCCCCCTCCCTCACCCCTCCACCAATACACCTCCCTACTTCATGCACAAGGCTGGTAATGGTCCTAAACAACATATTATATTATTTACCTTCACTTTTGCTGCCCAAGGATTAAACCGTTTCCACAGCAACCACCAGCCAGATAGCGAGTCACCATAATTTGTCAGATCCGTTTCATCCTGGCTGCCAACATCAATTGCTATCACGACCTTTGCACCCATAGACCGAGCAACATCAGCTGAGAAGAAAAGAAAGATAAGCGAACTTTGCTGCAGGCAAAACCTCTCGAACGCGGGGGGGGGGGGAGAGAGAACTGGCCACCAGACTGAGCGAGACAGCCAGGAAGTGACCAGACCTTCCAACCTGTCTAACTGGAGAGAACTGCCACCTCCTTGTGAAAAGTTAACAATTGAGGAGAACAACCAATTGCAGTCTGGCCCACACGCCACATCTAAAAGAAATTAATGTCACAACACTTCATCACCACATGGCTATCACAATAACAGCGCTGCTTGGTTCCCTTGGCGGGCACTTGGGAGACTGGAAAAGATGGGATTGTTTCCTTGGAATAGAGAAGGTTAAGGGAATAATTGGGTAACATGAAGAGCTGAGCTGACTCTTTCTGTGCTGTAAGATTTTATATCCCAGAGCGAGTTGCCTCAATTCAGGAGCTGGGGGCACGTTATAAACTGGTGCTTTGACAGGCCAATTAATCTACTAATAGCCTGATTGCTACTAATGAACAAAACAAATGGATTACATTTTTCTCCTTTTTCTGTTGGAGAGAGGGGAAGAAAATAACAGTTCTGCTCTGGATCATAACTCAAGTGATTTTTGTGAGCATCAGGTGAGGACAGGATCAGTCTGGGCTGTGCCAGTTTCCCCCCCCATCAAGTTAAATAACGGCTGTCACTCACTCTCTCGGGCAGGGTTTTTCAAAGTGTGGGTCACGACCCGGCTGTCAGACGGGTGTTCCCAAAAGATTGAAATCAGAGTTTTCCAAACCAATGCTGAGGCACACTGGAGCAGGTTTTCAATGGTGTGTGATGCGGTAGCACAAGAAAGATCAAAGAAAAACCGGATACTGGGACCTGGGAATGTGGCAGTGAGGAGAGCAGGGAGGAAGGGGATCTAGAGTGGGAGTGAGGCAGTGAGGAAAGCAAGGAGGAAGGGGATCTAGAGCAAGGAGGAAGGGGGTCTAGAGCAAGGAGGAAGGGGATCGAGAGCAGGAGTGGGGCAGTGAGGAGAGCAAGGAGGAAGGGGATCTAGAGTGGGAGTGAGGCAGTGAGGAGAGCAAGGAGGAGGGGAATCTAGAGCAGGAGTGGGGCAGCGAGGAGAGCAAGGAGGAAGGGGATCTAGAGCGGGAGTGAGGCAGTGAGGAGAGCAAGGAGGAGGGGGATCTAGAGCAAGGAGGAAGGGGATCTAGAGCAGGAGTGGGGCAGTGAGGAGAGCAAGGAGGAAGGGGATCTAGAGCAAGGAGGAAGGGGATCTAGAGCAGGAGTGGGGCAGTGAGGAGAGCAAGGAGGAAGGGGATCTAGAGTGGGAGTGAGGCAGTGAGGAGAGCAAGGAGGAGGGGGATCTAGAGCAGGAGTGGGGCAGCGAGGAGAGCAAGGAGGAAGGGGATCTAGAGCGGGAGTGAGGAGAGCAAGGAGGAGGGGGATCTAGAGCAGGTGGGGCAGTGAGGAGAGCAGGGAGGAAGGGGATCTAGAGCGGGAGTGTGACAGTGAGGCGAGCAGGGAGGAGGGGATCTAGAGCAGGAGTGAGGCAGTGAGGAGAGCAGGGAGGAAGGGGATCTAGAGCGGGAGTGAGGCAGTGAGGAGAGCAAGGAGGAGGGGAATTTAGAGTGGGAGTGAGGCAGTGAGGAGAGCAGGGAGGAGGGGATCTAGAGCGGGAGTGATGCAGTGAGGAGAGAAAGGAGGAGGGGATCTAGAGCGAGAGTGAGGCAGTGAGGAAAGCAGGGAGGAGGGGGATCTAGAGCGAGAGTGAGGCAGTGAGGAAAGCAGGGAGGAGGGGGATCTAGAGCAGGTGTGAGGCAGTGAGGAGAGCAGGGAGGAGGGGGATCTAGAGCGGGAGTGAGGCAGTGAGGAGAGCAGGGAAGAGGGGGGCAATGGAGAGAGAAGGGAGGAGGGGATCTAGAGCAGGAGTACGGCAATGGGGAGAGAAGGGAGGAGGGGGATCTAGAGCAGGAGTGGGGCAGTGAGGAGAGCAGGGAGGAGGGGGGGCAATGGGGAGAGAAGGGTGATCTAGAGCAGGAGTGGGGCAGTGAGGAGAACGGAGGTAACGAGAGTGTGGTGGACCCAGATCTTCATTAATATTAATGGACAATGACAAAAACAAACAAAAACAAAAAAAAAAACAAAAAAAAATAAAAAACTTGATTTGCTTTTCTATTCCACCCCCCCGAGCGCAGTATATGCCACACACAACTATCGGTGGCACCTAAATAGGTGCCAATTTCTATCAAATTGCATAACTTTACAAGGAGAGCAAGGGAAAAGTGGCCAAGGGACCCATATATCAGAGAAAATGAAGGTTATTTGCAGAGAATGGGAGATGCTTTCCATGAAACTGCATGTGAAATTTTGTACTTATATTGTGGAATTCAAGGGCACTTCAAACATCCATCGTGGAGAGCCCGCAAGAAAAGGGAAGCCCCGGAGTGCTGGGGCTCAGTCACATGGCGTACACAATGATAGCGGCTTAGTCTGTCTCATCTTACAGACAGACATCTTTTCAAATCTAAACTAACTGAACCTCAAATCGCAAGGAAAGGATGATGATTGCTTTCAGCACTGTGAAGAAATAGATGCTTTCCAAAATTTATTTAAAGTTTGGCAAGTGTGAGCACAAAACCAAAACTGCTACATGTTCCCCACACTGCTACGGCACATCGAAGAAATCAGTGCTAGCAAGGGAACTGCCGAGAGATTGACAAGCCTTCTTCAGTCGCATCTGGCTGTGCTGATCAACAGTCTTTGTAACTACTTTCCAGAGGAGAAGTTTCAGATTTTGAAAAAGAGGTGTGTGAAAGATTCCTTTTGAGTTTGAGATCCCCGAGTCAGCTGTTAACTTCCAACTGATTCCAAAAGAGGAGACTGAGCTGCTGGTACCTGACCTGTGACAGCACATAAAAGTCCACAAGGTTGTCAGCATTCTGGAGTAGCATCTCCCAGGAGTGGCCAGTAAAGCAAATATTTTGCTACTTTTCCCCTTCCCGACGACCTTCATGTGCGAGGTTGGATTTTCCGTTCTCACAAAGAAGGCGGCACAAAAGAACCGGCTGAACTCCGCATCTGATATGCGCATTGCCCTCTCATCCTGTGAACCTGATTGGAGTGGGATTGTGAGGACCGCGCAGGCTCACTTGTCACATTAAAGGTAAGCGGACATGCCGTAAGTCCCGAAGATCAGCCGGGATGGATCCCGAAGGTTGGCCAGTTGGCAAAAGTGGTTCCTGGGAAAAAGGTAGTTTGAAAAACACTTCTAAAGCCAAATGTATGAAGAGTGGCTGCTATCTAGTAAGGTGCAGCATTCAGTAGGCAAGGTGCAGCATGCAACCATCAGGGTAGAATGTGTTAATCATACAGTAATTGAGTATTTAATTGTATTCAAGGTGATGGACATTAACTGGGGATTCACGTGTGCTCCTATAAATAGGAGCAAATTGACACTGTGGTTGTTGGATGAGAAGGTGCATGTTTGTAATGTGTCTCTCTAAATAAAAGCTTACAACTGTAGAAAGCTTAGGCTCCAGCTTTCTCTTTCACCAGTGAGCTGTCGGAAATATCATAGAATAAATAGGCTAAAGAAAAACTTAACTCTGTTAAACAAAATACAACCTCAGGAAGCATGGACACAGATTACACTTGAGAAAACATGTACTTTATATGGGACATTCTGCGGTCGTGAAAGGTGATTCTTAAATGTAATTCTGACTTTAGCTCTTTGAAGTGCACTCAAACATACCTGTAACCTACCTGGCAGGTTGTTGATATATCCTCCATCCATGAGCAGGTGACCATCCTTTGGATCACATAGAGGAGGTAGATAACTCGACAAGGACATACTGGCTCGACAGTATCGCCACAAAGAACCTGTTATGAGTATAAAACATTCACAATAATCAATAACAGCCTGATCTAGCAAGAGAAGCAATGCAGGATCTCACCTATTGTAGGAACCAGCCCACCTGCATCCAGCAACTATGCTAAATGCAGCACAGAGTGCCATTTATGTTAATTTAGGTAACATGCTGAAAAATTAAAAGTGAGGACTTTACACTTGGACAGCAACGTTGGAATTCTGAAATAAAAACTGAAAATCTTGGGAATATGTAGAGTAAGAAAAAAAAAAACAATTTTGGGTGCGATTCAAAACTGGTTAAAACTCCACTCTGGAAACATGCGCACACAATCCTGGCTGAAAGTCCAGTGCTGTGCTGAGGAAGGATGTATGCGGTTAGGATAGGGGAGGGGGGGGGGGGGGGGGGGGGGGGGAGTAGACTAAAGGGTTGACATCAGGAGCACCTGATTTTGATGTAACTATGATGCAATGTTACATGATTGAGTGAGGTCTGGTGGAAGTACTGAGATGTACATATATGTGTAAATATAGAAGATTGTTATTTGTAAAATATAGTCCACTGTAGCATTCTTAGGGTAACAAGCAAACCCTAAGAAACCCAACATAGACCCAGAATGCAAAGCAAAACAAGAGAGGTGCCATCTTTCAGTAAAGGTGATAAGCCACGATTGTCTCCTCCCATCTCAAATGACATTAAAGATTGCACATCACTAGCTGAAGGAGAGGAGAATTCTCCCTGGTGTCCTGCCCATTACATATCTCTGAATCAACACCATAAAAAAAAGCAGAACATCTGTTCATTACTTCATTGCTGTTTTGGAGACTTTGCTGTACACAAGTTGACTGCCACACTTCCATTACAGCAGTGACATCACTTCAAAACTGACCTGATTTGACATAAAAGGCTTTGGAATGTAGAGGTTACAAAAGACATGGTATAAATGCAAAGGCAGCACGGTAGCATTGTGGATAGCACAATCGCTTCACAGCTCCAGGGTCCCAGGTTCGATTCCGGCTTGGGTCACTGTCTGTGCGGAGTCTGCACATCCTCCCCGTGTGGGCGTGGGTTTCCTCCGGGTGCTTCGGTTTCCTCCCACAGTCCAAAGATGTGCAGGTTAGGTGGATTGGCCATGATAAATTGCACTTAGTGTCCAAAATTGCCCTTAGTGTTGGGTGGGTTACTGGGTTATGGGGATAGGGTGGAGGTGTTAACCATGGGTAGTATGCTCTTTACAAGAGCTGGTGCAGACTCGATGGGCCGAATGGCCTCCTTCTGCACTGTAAATTCTATGTTAAAAAAAAAGTATCACCTGGCCTAGGCTCCAACAATTCTGTTCCATTTTGCACAATTTAACTACTGGTCTGTCGCATTTTGCTGAAGCAGGGGGGCCTTCACAGGTACAGTGTTTCATGCCAAGTTGTACTCTGGGGCTGACTGCTGGCTTGGGTCTAATGCCCTTAAATTCAGCAAACACATCAAGCTTTACTGTGGAGGTAAATGGTTCAAATTTCCACTATTGATTGGCTGGAGTCCAGGGACCCTGCCCAACAAGTGCAGGCAGGCATGTGAACATAAGCAAGTCGAGGAGCAGCTCAGCTGTTGTTGTACGCTTTGTGAGAATAGTTGCTGACACGCACTGCCTGGGTTTGCATGTGAGCTAGGCTAGATAAATATCTGTGGGGTTGTGAGCCATGGAACCTCAGCAAGGAGTCAACGCTGGAAGATTAAATGCAAGACTAGCTCCAATAGGCAGATATGGGAGCAAGAGAACCCTCAAACACCCAGTTGCAGTTTTTTAAGTCAAAGTGACTTCCCTGTTTTGGCGATCAGTGAGAAAAGACACAATTTATCCCAGTTTGGCTTTAAAATGAGAATGAAATGCAAGTTCCTGACAAACTGTGCACGCCACAGGAAGCTGGACAGGCTGCTCCTAATGCCAGAACATGTTTATGTATTTCCCCAGAGAAACGATTAGGTCGTAACAAAATGTTCGACAAGCATTAGTGCAGAAATTCAGCTCATGCCCAGTAAGTTCAGCATTTATCTCTCTTCCCAACAGCCACCTTACTCTAACTGCAGCATTGCGACTGCAGGCACTTG
This sequence comes from Scyliorhinus canicula, assembly GCF_902713615.1. Taxonomy (NCBI): domain Eukaryota; kingdom Metazoa; phylum Chordata; class Chondrichthyes; order Carcharhiniformes; family Scyliorhinidae; genus Scyliorhinus; species Scyliorhinus canicula. The sequence goes on along the minus strand of NC_052166.1, from coordinate 22,013,589 downwards.
GCCATCAGTCTGATTTTCTTGTGAAATGTAATTATGACCTACACGTTGATTGCAAATTAGTTTGGCATTCAGTATACTCATTATAAGAATACACATGCTGATGAATTTAAATGGCAAACGATTTTTAATATAGTCAAGCGTAGGGTGGTTTGACAAATGCAATAAGGAGGGCACTTGTTCCTTGGAAGGTAATAAACTAAATGAAGAACGAGGAGCAAAAAGACCTGGGAATATAGGGAAATAAATCTCTACAAGACATCAAGACACGTTAGTAAAGCCGTAAAGTGTATAGACAAGGATTTGGCCCAACCATCTTTAGCTGCTTCATCAATGACCTCCCTTCCATCATAAGGTCAGAAGTGGGGATGTTTGCGAGTTACTGCACAATGTTCAGCATAATTTGCGACTCCTCAGATAATGATGCAGTCCACGTCCAAATGCAGCAAGACCTGGATGTGGTAGTATGACTAGGGGTATTATGGTACCTTAGAAGTGAGCTGCTATTGGTGCAGAGGACTCGCTGCCCATTGGCCTGGGTAAGTCATGTGCCTCTCAGCCGATTGGCTGAGAGGTAGGTAGCTCCGCCTACAAGGCGGGATACAAGAACCCGTGCTTCCCGGCAGTCGGCCATTCTTCTGTACGTCTGCTGCCGGGCACACATCTTGTGCATTAAAGCCTTTTGTTTGGATCTCATCTTCGCCTCGTGTCCAATTGATGGTGCATCACTGGACAGTATCCATCTCTCTCCCCCCCCCCCCCCCCCCCCCCCGGATGTGTGCAGCTCCATCAAAACTCAAGACGCTCGACACCATCCAGAACAAAGCAGCCCGCTTGATTGCCACCCCTTCCACAAACATTCAAGCCCTCCACCACCGACGAACAGTGGCAGTCATGTGTACCATCTACAAGATGCACTGCAGTAACTCACTAAGGTTCCTTAGACAGCACCTTCCAAACCAACGACCACTACCATCTAGAAGGACAAGGGCTGCAGATACCTGGGAACCCCACCATCAGGAGGTTCCCCTCCAAGTCACTCACCTCCCTCCGTAACAGCACAGTGGGTGTATCTACACCTCAAGGACAGCAGCGGTTCAAGAAGGCAACTCACCACCACCTTCTGAAGGGCAACTAGGGATGGGCAATAAATGCTGGCCTAACCAACAACGCCCACATCCCGTAAATGAATTTTTAAAAAAATGATATACTCCTAAGTTAAGTCACATTAATGCTGGAGACTCCCCATCGAGTAAGCATCCTTGGCCATTACAATGCTACCCCTTCATTATTCTTAGTTAACATTGTCTGGCAAAGTAAGACGTCACGCTTTGTTGCCCTCCCAAAATTCAAGGGAACGCTCAATAAAGGGGAAGATATTGCGTGTACAGAAACTAAGAGACCTTGGAGTGCTTGTCCACAGATCGCTGACGGTGGCAGGAAAGGTAGACAAGGTGGTAAAGGAGGCATTTGGAATGCCTTTGTTTATTGCACAAGGCATTGAATACAAAAGCAGGATGTCATGGTGGACCTGTATAAAACACTGGTTAGGTCACATTTGTGAATTTTGTGTATAGTTCTGGTCACCACATTACAGAAAGGACATAATTGCTCTGGAGAGATGGAAAAAGGGATCAAGAATGTTACCAGGGCTGGAAAATTGCAGCTATGGGGAAAGATTTTAATTTTTTTTAGATTATCCAATTCATTATATATCCCCCCATCCACCTATCCTGACATCTTTAGGATGTGGGGGTGAGAATGTGCAAACTCCACACGGACAGTGACCCGGGTCCTATGAGGAAAGATTCGGTAGGCTGGCGTTGTTTTTCTTAGAACAGAGGAGGCTGAGATGTGACTTGATTGAGGTGTACAAAATTATGAGGGACCTGGATAGGGTAGACAGAGAAGACTTGTTGCCTTCAACAGACCAGGGGGGCACAGACTTAAGGCGATTGGCAAAAGAATTATGAGAGGAATATTAGGACAGGCTTTTTCACTAAGAGGTTTCTGGAATTTTCTGCCCAGATAGGTGGATTTAAATAGTATTTGCATCTACATCTGAGTGCTGTAACCTGCAAGTATATGGGCTGGCTGCTGGAAGGTGGGACTAGAATGGGGGGGGGGGACTAGTTTTTTTCAGCTGGCCTCGACATGATGGCTGAATGGCCTCTTTCTCTGCCGTAATATTTCTATGGAACTAAAGCTCGATGTTGTACCAAAGAGAAATGGAAGGTACTTCAAATAAGGCATAAAAAATCAACAATAATAACTGGCAGTCATTGGCAACCGTTTCATATCTGTCATATATTTGCACAGTATTCACGAGTCAAAACTTCAGTGAAATATTTTAAAGAGAAGCCTACATTGGTGTATCTCATGTAGTTACTTTATTACAATTAGTTTTTAAAAAGACATCCTTGCAGAGTTGCACCCACGGTACTCTGTATAATAGCAGTCAAAGCAGTAGAGACACAGTGCAAGGCTATGGACCGTCACTGGCCAAGTGTTGTTCTGTAGAATGTACTTGCTGCGATTAGTTTGTTTCCTGCTCCTCTCCCGTCACTTTGACTGAACGCTTCACGGGAAAGAGGAGCACAGAGAAACACGAAGATTACACTCGGTGAACGAGTCACCGCAGATCAGCACCTCACATTGACACAGCAAGCAGGTTTGAAAAGATGTGGGAGGGGTGTGGGGTGGAGCTTGTGAGAAAGACGAGGAGATGGGCACCAAAATAAAAACAGAAATGCTGGAAAGACTCAGGTCAGCCTGCAGCTGTGGAGAGAGAAACAGAGTTACCGTTTCACGTCGATGATCTTGCATCAGAACTGGGAAACGTTAGGAATGTATAGGTTTTAAGCAGGTGATATGGCAGAGGGTAGAAAACGAACAAAAAGGAAATTCTGTCATCGATCAGAAGACAGGCCATTAAATGGCAAGAGTTGGTTGCACAGAGCAAAAGAAAGTGACAATGGAATAAATAAAGAAACAAAAGATGCATCCGGAAGAAGTGTGAATGACAGAGTAGTGAACAGCTGCCACCCAAAAACAAGAACAGGAGAAAAACAAGTTTAAGCCCAAAACATGCAGAAAAAAAGTAAACAAAATGGAGGCAGAGGTTACAGTCTGAAATCGTTGAACTTGTAGGTTGAGACCTGAAGGCTGTAAAAGGCCAATTCAAAAGATGGGGTGCAGTTCCTCGAGCTAGAGTTGAGCTTCATTGGAACACTTCAGGAGCCTGGCCGGGGACAGAGAGATCAGTACGAGAGCAAAGTGGAGAATTAAAATGGCAGGCAATCGGAAGCTCGGGATCACACACCCCTTTTCTGCTCAGTTACTGAATGAAGCACCGGATTACTCGCAAAATGGCAACCATTTAATGATTCCAAAGTTCCCCATGCATTCTCAAAGGGTTGGATGAAAGCAACAGCCTCCGGGCCATTTCCTTCCTCATATTCAAAGCAAAGGATAAGGGCAAACCAAACTCACTCAGGCATAAGGAAAAGGAGGACCAGATGTCCATTATTTTGTGGCTTGGGCTTTCATTTCATCTTTCTACCTGCAAACATTTGCCAGAAAAGAAGATTACTGGACACTTGACATGCTGCATAATAAAATAGGGTCAAAGATACATCGCAGAGTAGTTTCCGAATGAATGCAACAACCTTTCCTTTGATGGATTACCAAACAATGCAGCGAGGACTATAAATGTTATGTTTTAAAGGCCGTTTTAAAATGCCTTTGTCAGCTGAGCTCGAAAGTAAATTAGATGATGAGCTCATCGCAGAAGCTGAAAATTCACAAAGTTCAAATGAGAGATTTGAAAAAAAATCTACTCTTCCCACTGGATGATAGAAATATGGACCAGATTCCCAGAAAATCAGTTGGATCAGACTCAGGTGTGACCTTTAAAAGAGAGTTGGATTCATGCCTGTTTAAAACGAATTGAAGATTTTTAAAAGCATTCATAAAGACATTGTTTAAGTCTTTTTCCAGGTGAGGTTGAGGAAGGCTATTCCTAAAGTATGGGTTCAGCAGCATGGGAGGGGAGCCCACTATTATTCTATCACATACATGCTGCCTGGCTACAATAGATAGGTTGCAATGTTGTCTTCTCACTCTGGACTTTGCAATGCTCTTATTTTCTACATTGGGTACATCCTCTGACTTGTTCTCCGCACATTCAACATCCACATGATAATAAGTATGCGGCCATTAATTAGATGGGTGACCCCTTATTTTTAAATAGCGACCCCTAGTTCTAGATTCTCGCACAAGAGGAAACATCCTTAGGGCAGCACGGTGGCGCTATGGTTAGCACTGCTGCCTCATGGCTCCAAGGTCCCAGGTTTGATCCCGGCTCTGGGTCACTGTCCGTGTGGAGTTGCACATTCTCCTCGTGCTTGCATGGGTTTCGCCTCCACAACCCAAAAATGTGCAGGGTAGGTTAAAAATGGCTTCTTAATTGGAAAAAATGAATTGGGCACTATGAATTTTAAAAAGAACAAGAGGAAACATCCTCTCCACATTGTCCCGGTCAAAACTTCTCTGGATCTTTCAATCAAGTCGCCTCTGACTCTTCTAAACTCCAGTGGGTACAAGCCTAACCTGTGCACCCTTTTCTCAAAAGACAACCTGCCCTTTCCTGGTATTAGGCTTGTAAATCTTCTCTGAATTGCTTCCAACACATTTACATCCTTTCTTCAATAAGGTGACCAATATTGTACACAGTCCTCCAGATGTGGTCTCACCAGTGCCTTGTAAAACTGAAGCATAACGTCCCTACTTTTGAATTTAATTCGCTTTGCAATAAATTATCACATTCGCTTTACTAAATACTTGCTGCACCTGCATACTGGGCTTTTGTCATTCATGCATTAGGATAACCAGATCCCTTTGATCTCAGAGTTCTGCATCTATCACCATTTAGATAATATGGTTCTTTTTATTCTTCCTGCCAAAATGGACAATTTCACATAATATTCAATTTGCCAGATCTTTTTCCAATTGCTTAACCTCTCTATATCCCTCTGTAGGCTTCTTATGACCTCTTCACAATTTACTTTCCTACCTATCTTTGTCTCATCAGCAAATTTAGCAACCATACCACCAGCCCCTTTCTTCCAAGTCATTAATATAAATTGTAAAAAGTGGGGTGCCAGCACTGGTTCCTGTGACACCCCACTCGTTACATTTTGTCAACCACAAAATGATCCATTTATACCTTACCTGTTTCTGTTAGCTAGCCAATCTTCTATCCATGCCAATATGTTAACCCCTACATCATGAGATTTTATTTTTCACAACAATCTTTGACAAATGTCTTCTGGAAATCCAAGTACAGTATATCCAGCGGCTGCCCTTTATCCACAGCACATTATTTCTTCAAAGAGCAATAAATTGGATAAACAGGATTTCCCTTTCACGAAATCATGTTGACTCTGCCTGACCTTGAATTCTTCTATATGCCGTTCTATAACAACTTTAATAATAGCTTCTAACATTTCCCCCAATGCCAATGCTAAGCTAACTGGTCTGTAGTTTTCTCCTTTCTGTTTCCCTCCCTCTTTGAATAAAGGAGTTACACTCGCCAATTTTCAATCTAATGGAACCTTCCTTGAATCCAGTAAATTCTGAATAATTACAACCAATGCATCAGCTATCTCACTACCCACTTCTTTTAAGGCCTTGGGGTGAGGTCCATCAGGACCCGGGGACTTAATTATCAGCCTGCAGCCCCACCAATTTGCTTGGTATCACTTAATTGGTGATTGTTATATTCCCGAGTTCCTCCCTCCCATTTCCTGATTTACAGCTATTTCTGGGATGTTACGTGTATTTTCTACAGTGAAGACCGATGCAAAATACCTGTTCAATTCATGTATGTTCTCCTTATTTTCCATTATTAATTCTCCAGACTCACTTTCTGCAGGGCCAACTCTCACTTTGTTAACTTTTCCTATTTAAATGTCTGTAGAAACTTTGACTATCTGCTATAAAATAAAGATGGGAAATGTTGGAAATACACAGGAGGCCTGTCAGCTTCTGTAAAGGGATACATTTTTAGTCTCTAACAACCCACTGAATATTATGGTGAAGAGATTGCATCTGAAACATTAACCCAGCCTTTAGATGCCGACATCTTGGGGGTGTAGATGGAAATGGGTGGGGAAACAAAACACATGGAATCACGTTGGACGCCATTATTAGAAACACAATTTATTATTCTATTGAAGTGAATGGGACTGAATATAGGGCGGGGCATCTGTCTGACAGGCAATCAAAGCATTTACGCCTGCACGCATCCTAACCCATATTCCCAATTTGTGTTTCCACCATTTGCTGTTTGCAGTTCAGATAGCCAATATTTGTGTGTCTTCTTTCTTTTCGGCTATACTCTTGGATGCTGATAAAGAATCCTGGGTATGAGGGCAGTTGTTGGGGATAGCCTTTCTCTCACAAGGTTCTGTTTCTCTGCAAAAGTCTGTGGCTCAATGCATAACGCTCCCGCCTCAGTCAGGAGCTGTGGCTTGAACTCCTGCACTAGGACTTCCCACTCCAAGCTGACAGCCCAGTGAAACGTTGAGGAAGTGCCGCACTGTCGGATGTCTTGCAGATGAGATGTTAAACCAAGACCCAGCCAGCACTCTCCGACGCATGTGAAAGATCCTAGGGTACAATTATGAAGAACGGCAGGGGAGTTATCCTTGCCATCCTGGCCACTATTTATCCTCAACCAACATCACACAAACAGATTATTTGGTCATTATCTCAATGCTATTTGTGCGAGTTTGCTGCAGGCAAAATGGCTGCCGCGATTCCTACATTAAAACAGTGGCTACACTTTAAAAGTACTTCACTGGCTGGAAAGCACTTTAAGATGTCTGGTGGTCATGAAGGGTGCGACATAAATGTAATCCTTTCTTTTCTCTTTCAAAATTCATGACGACCATTCCAATAGGAGAAGGAGCAAGGGTATCTTGAACACGATATCAAACTCTTAAAGGGCAGTGTTCCAGAGGCTTAGCTCCCATGTGGATGCCACCTTGTTCCATTTTATCATTAGGAGCAATGCCTTCATTGGTTTCTGGGTTTGCAAGAGCAAACATGGTAGGACTGGGGTGGTGGGTGGAATTTCTCACAGAAATATCCACTTGGCTGGGTTCGCTCAAGCTCAGAGAGAACGTTTGAGATGCCACCGTTCGCTGGGCTGACTACCTCGACAACTCAGAAATGGGAGATTAGGAGGAAGGGGAGTGGAACTGAGATTGCAGGCCAGGCCGGCTGTGAGGGTGGGGGAGGGGGGGGGGGGGATGAGGAGTTGTTGAACGTCACAAGATGCAGTGAGATAGTCACACACTGGATGATGAGGAACACATTCTCTCACGTTTCCCTCAGGTCAAGTTTGTTCCGATTGTTACAGGTGCTGGAAACAAATTGGGTCGGCTACAAGATTTGTAATGAGAGGAGAGCAGTCAATTGCTTTGCTTCATGGACAGAAAATCAAAATCACTCGGGAAAAAATACAAATTAAAACCAGGCAACAAGTTAAAGCATCAGAATGCCATGTTATGACTTTGATTTGTTGGGAACGACCACTGTCAATCTTTAAAATATAGTGAAGGCTTCCTTTTTTTGTGGCTGCATTCTGATCAGAGGAAAATACTTTTATTATTACAGTGCCACACAGCCATTGAGTTATTGAGACTCCTTTGAAAATTCCATGTCTTACAGATGAGACATTGGCAGGAAATGTTGCAATCTGGATTATAAATCAATAACTTGCATTTGTAGAAATCCATCAATGCAATAAAGCATCCCAAGGTGCTGTACAAGAGCATTATCCAACAAAAGTTGACACCAAGCCACATAAGGAGATAATAAGTCAGAAAGCTTAATATAAATTAAGCTTTTCTTCCCTCTTTTTTCTCCTCATCCATTGGTGATGCAAACTATTCTCCCACGTGAACCGAGGCAATACAGTTTTGCAGGATATTCAACTATGCAGCCATTATATTTGGGCTTGATCTAGTTGGCATGAATAGAATGCATGTGTTCCATTACAGCCTCAGATGTTTTATGATGAAAGGGGATGTGCTTTTGTTCCCATTGGAGTGTGCCAGCTAATCAAATAGCTTCAGCAGCAAGCATTTGAGAGTTTTAAACCAAAATTGAGCTTAAAACTAGAGTGTTATTTATTCTCACACTTTTACCCTCAGTTCAAACGCGACATCTCACACATTCATAATAATAATCTTTATTATTGTCACAAGTCGGCTTATGTTAACACTGCAGTGAAGTTACTGTGAAAAGCTCCTAGACGCAACACTCCGGCACCTGTTCAGGTACAGAGGGAGAAAATTCAGATTGTCCAATTCACCGAGCAAGCATGTCTTTCGGGACTTGTGGGAGGAAACGGGAGCACACCCACGCAGACACTGGGAGAACATGCAGACTCCACATAGGCACTGACCCAAGCAGGAAGCAAACCTGGGAACCTAGCACTGTGAAACAACAGTGCTAACCACCGTGTTATCATGCCGCCCATCAGTTCTCCAGAGCTTTTAAAGCACTTCCCATAGTCCAGACATTTAAAAGGTCTTTTGCCAGTGTCACGTTGCTGATGTCACAGAAGGGTGGACATATAAGTGAATCCCCTCCCACACTCAGTGTAGGCAAATGGTCTCTCCTCAGTGTGAATTCACTGGTATTTCAGCCGGTTGGATGAATTAGTGAATCCTTTCACACACACAGAGGTGAACAGTTTCTCTCCAGTGTGAACCCGCTGGCGTGCCAGCCAGTTTGATGACCGAGTAAATCCCTTTCCAATGATTAGAAATAGGTGAAGGAATGCACTTCTACCGTTTATAATTGTCCTTGTCTCTGAATTACCCACAAGGCAGGCCTGTAGGCTTTTGAATGATTTTGATGAGTTACGGTTTAAGTAAGGATCTTATACAGCAAAAGATTCAAAGCAGGTTGTGAGGTTGTGTGAGGTTTCTGTAGATGAATTTCTAGGAATTGATTCTCAGGTGAATTTGAAGTTGAAACCAGTTCGGGAATCCTCCTCTGTGCTGAGATCTCCCGCTTTCAAGGTTAATTACCTTGGCTGCCTGATGACTTGCAGTGGTCTGACCTTTTGACCACTGAACTGCTAGTTCAATAGCTTTCTTTTTTTAAAATAAATTTAGAGTACCCAATTTTTTTTTTCCAACTAAGGGGCAATTTAGGATGGCCAATCCACCTACATTGCACATCTTTGGGTTGTGGGGGTGAAACCCACATAAACACAGGGAGAATGTGCAAACTTCACACGGACAATGACCCAGAGCCGGGATCGAACCTGGGACCTCAGCGCCGTGAGGCAGCAGTGCTAACCCACCGTGCTGCCCAGTTCAATAGCTTTTTAGTGGAACTGCCTGCAAATAGCTTTTACTGATTTTTTAAAAAGACCAAAAAAGGCCGTCTCACTATGTGACTTTTACAAGTTCAAAGTTCTTTCCAAATAAGGGGGTGTTGTATAGGTTGATCCCACCGTGTTGCGGCATAACACCTCAGAGGGTCTGAGACAGCCAGAGTCATCGTTTCAGAATGATCCATTCATTCTGATAATATCCTTTCTGCTTGGTTTCAGGGAAGGGAATTGAATCACATCAGTCTGAGGGGTTATTTTGTGTTGGCCCATCTTTAAACAAAGGGGTCTGTGCATTCCCCAGATGGCTGTGAGTGTCTACATTTAGTTATGATGTGGAGATGCCGGCGTTGGACTGGGGTGAGCACAGTAAGAAGTCTTACAACACCAGGTTAAAGTCCAACAGGTTTGTTTCAAACACGAGCTTTCGGAGCACGGCTCCTCCTTCAGGTGAAGGAGGAGCCGTGCTCCGAAAGCTCGTGTTTGAAACAAACCTGTTGGACTTTAACCTGGTGTTGTAAGACTTCTTACTGTACATTTAGTTAGGCATTGGCTTGAGACGGCTTCAAATGGTAAAGGTCACGTGAATTTCAGCAGCCAGTTTGTGTCCATTTTGTAAAAATTGTATTGACTGAAAGTTCATAATATACTGGGAAATGGCACAGTCTTCACTTGATGTTCCACACATGCTCTTTTTAGCAGCTGTCACTAGTTAGCTGTCAGGAGCATGGACAGTAGGTAATTACTCCCTTTCTACATCCAGAAATGTCCAGGGCAGTGGCCCATTCGCAGTCCAGCTGAGATTAGATAGTTCAGATCAGGCTGAGAATCAAATCTGGTGAAACCCCGCTCACTGGGATTCAGTGCATTGACCAGTCACGACACTTGCAACAACCGCTGAAAGCTCTTTCTGTAACCACGACACAGGCCCCGTCTACAGCAGCTACACTTTGTGAAGTTCACTAAAGTTGTCTTTGTTTTCAAGGGATTTGGAAGAATACAAGAATGAAATTAAGCCAGCAATTAATTACTTGAAACAAATATAATAATCTTCCTGGACAAAGCATCGGTCTCCACATGCTACGACTGGAACTATTACAGGCATCACATACAATGCCACAAAGAAACTATACCTATTCTTGAATATTGATCTATTCTGGTGTTTCATAGTAACTGGTTCACCTCTCAACCAATAAAATTCTAACAGGACTAGATAGGGTAGATGCAGGGAAGATGTTACCAATGATGGGTGTGTCCAGAACCAGGGGTCACAGCCGGAGGATTCAGGGTAAACCATTTCGGACAGAGATGAGGAGACATTTCTTCACACGAAGAGTGGTGAGTCTGTGGAATTCATTACCACAGGAAGTAGTTGATGCTAAAACTTTGAATATATTCAAGAGGCAGCTGGATATAGCACTTGGGGAGAACGGAATCAAAGGCGATGGGGAGAAAGCAGGATTAGACTATCGAGTTGGATGATCAGCCATGATCGTGATGAATGGCGGAGCAGGCTCGAAGGGCCAAAAAGGCCTCCTCCTATCTTCTACGTATCTATGTAGCCTGCCGTCCGAAAGAAGATACAGCAACAAATCTCATGAGGAAAGGTTGGACACGCAGGGCTTGTATTCATTGGAGTTTAGAAGCAGGAAAGATGATCTTATTGAAACATGCAAGATTCTGAGGAGACCTGGCAGGGTGGATGCTAAGTGGCTACTTCCCCTTGTGGGTAGCCTAGAACTAGGGAACACAGTTTTAACATAAGAGGTCTCCCTATTATGATGGCGATGAGGAGAAATGTTTTCTTCAGAGGGTCATTCGTGTGTGGAATTCTCTTCTCGACCTACTGGAAGATCATGGCATTTTCAAAGTAATGTGTGCGTGCGGGGACGCGCGCATGGAGTGCGAAAATGCAGAAATCACTCGTTGAATTTCAAATCTCATCACTTTCAACGTCAGCTGATTAGATGTAACTATCTCAATTGTAAATTACAACAGGGTTAAACACGACTGCAAGCTATTCCATCACTGGACACTCTCTGGGTTATAACTGCATTAAATTTAACCTTACTAATCTACCGTAGTTGTTGTTTCTCACATTTGCGGTCAATGAAGTAATTTTGAAGTATAAAGTGCC